>NC_048293.1:25024379-25346879 GCF_009762535.1 Notolabrus celidotus
CAGGCCCTCACAGGGGAGGGGGCAGCAGGGGGACGGAGGGTGACAGGGACACCAGCCACCCACCCAGCCCCGATGGACCCCCAACGAGACTCTCCGTCGTCTTCAATTAGTCCAGAACGCTGCTGCAAGGCTGTTGACCAAGTCCAGCCGGACAACCCACATCATTCCGATTCTATCTTCCCTGCATTGGCTTCCAGTTAAATTTAATATTCATTTTAAGGTTCTTGTTTTTGTGTATAGAGCTCTGCATGGTCAGGCTCCTGAATACATCGCCGACCTGCTCCACCCCTACCTCACCAGTAGGCCACTCAGGTCTTCTGACCAGGGCTTGCTGGTTCTCTCTCGAGCTCGTTTAAGGACAAAAGTTGACCGTGTTTTTGAAGTTGTGGCACCGACATTGTGGAACGCTCTTCCTGTAAATGTTTGTTCAGCTATATCTGTTGTCGCCTTTAAAAAACTTGTGAAGACACATTTATTTAAACAGGCCTTCGACTCACTGTGTTCAGACTAATGTTTTATTTATGCTATGGTCTGTTTCTTTTAATGTGTTGGATATTTTCCTGTGAAGCACTTAGTGATTTTATTCTGTGAAAGGTGCTATACTAAATAAATTTACTTACTTACTTACGTGTGACTGTATTTCACTTTAGTTATCTAATTATGATAACCATATTATGTTTACTACATATTGTGTTTTTTAATAGCTTGGCTGCTAAAATTGACCTGCCTCAGCTACATCTGAGCAGGTGTCAGATTTTTTTAAAGCTGCTTCAGTGGAGTTATAATGGGGTAAAAACACATAACCAATTAAAACGATTAGCATTTGTCCCTCTGTAATTTCTTGTATATATTAAATATTTTCATTCTAACAACTTTTTGTGTCTTTAATATGGTTGGCAGGGACGAACAAGATTATGATGTGACAAGTAGAGTATCAAAATACCTGTTGAATTTTGGATTTGTAGTTCAATACCTCATCTGTGTAACTTTCAGTTTTTTTTCTGTAGGACATTTTTTTTCTGTAGGACATTTTTCTTCTGTTGGGTCTTTAAAAAGTCTGAAACAGTCTTATATTTGAATTTTGAATGTATGTAGGAAACCTGTCTGGGGTTTAGTTACCCGTCAAAGAGAGAAACATTTTGACTAAAGTTAACGTCTGAAATGTTCTAACTTTTTTTTATGAAAACTACACTCAAGAGTTCTTAGTTTTCATTGACATGTCAATCTGACTTGATTGACAGGAGGGCAAAAAATGGGCCTGTAGCTGTTAGCAAAGAGGCTAAAGGCCAGCCTCAACTCCACCTCTTTACCTCGTACTAGATCGGCCACAGTTAGGTTGAGTCAGCATTTCCAATATGGCAACCGCGGCCAATAGGCTTCAAAACTCTGCTTCAGAAACAGATGAGTGATATCACCCATTTCAAAACTTCCCTTCTTGTCCAAAGCTCTGGAAAAAGTAATCCTCCAAAAATGACTAACCCGCCTCCATCAGAACAAACTACTAGATAAATTCCAGTCAGGCTTCCGGGCATCTCATAGTACCGAATCCGCACTACTTAAAATCCATAACGACCTCCTTACTGCAGCTGACTCCGGACAATGTTCTATCCTAATCCTACTCAACCTCAGTGCAGCTTTCCACACAGTTGACCATTCATCCCTCCTCAGTCGCCTCCAGCATTGGGTTGGCCTTGGAGGGGAGGCCCTGGATTGGTTCAGCTCCTATCTGAATAACCGGACGTTCCCAGTCAATATCTCAAACTTTACTTCCTCAACAGCCAATTTATCATGTGGGGTTCCCCAAGGTTCCATCCTAGGTCCAATTCTTTTCTCCATTTACATGCTCCCATTAGGTCAACTCATCCAGAAACGCAACATCTCATACCACTGTTATGCCGATGACACACAACTTTATCTCCCCATCAAACCAAATAATCTGTCAGATCTCACCTCTCTCACCAACTGTCTTGCAGATATAAAAACCTGAATGGCTCAAAACTTCTTACAACTTAACAACAATTAAACTGAAGCCGTGCTCTTTGGCCTTCAGGATGCCACCAAACTAATTTGCAATAACCTAGGCAATCTGTCAAACTTCATCAAACCATCTGTTAAAAACCTTGGATTGTGCCCGTAATAACTGACTAATAAGAGGCTACAGTCCTCATCGCAGAGGTCGCCAGTTCGACTCCTGGCTGGTCGACCATTTCCTGCATGTCTTCCCCCTCTCTCTACTCCCCACATTACCTGTCTCTCTTCAGCTGTCCTGTCAATAAAGGTGAAAAAGCCAAAAATATAACTTTAAAGTTCCTGTTTTTCTTCCTGTCCTCAGCTTATGAAAAGTGAAAGTACTCTCATGTTAGTGTTCATTCGTTATCTCTCTCAATCCCTCCTCTCCTCTGCTTATCTGGTAAAGAAAGCTGCAGGAGGCACATTTGTCACGTAAACAAAAATGTGTCTTATTTCAAAGCAGCAGTCAGTTTCAAGTTTAAATAATGTTTCTCTTTCCCTGTTCGTGACTTCCTGTCATTATGTGACTTCCTTTCATTATGTTGTCTGTGTGCACTCTTAGAAATACCCAATCACTTTGAGCATTCCCCTCTCTTTCCTCATTGGACCGTGTACGTACAGTCAGTCTAAACTCCTGCATTGTTGTCCTCAGCTGGTTGAAGTGGTTTGTTTGGAAACATGTTGAAGGAAAATAAGGCAAATCACTGACTAAGCAGAAACTCATCAACAACACCTCCTCCCTCTCTCTCAGAGCAACAAGCCGAGCATCACGCTGGGCCCTCGTTGCTGCTACTCAGTATCATCATGAAAAAGAGGGAAGGAATTTACGTATCAAAGGCTGACATCTGACACGGCCCTGCCTGCCCGCTTGAACTTACAGTAAGAGGGGAGCTGAGAAGGAGGAGGTTGGATGAAGGAGGACCGAGGATTTCCCTGCTGCGAAGAGACGTAGTCTGCACCCACAAGGATGGATTAGGAAGGATACAAGGGGGGTCGGTGCCAGTGATGAGACCTCCGTATTCTGCTTCAGGGTCTTATTGAACCCCTCACACACAAACACACACACACACATGCACACGCACACACACACGCACACGGACACAGCTACCACAGTTTCCAGAGGCTGAAAGTAGAAGAGTGAGAGAAACAGTGATGTGATGGCAGGAAAAATAAAGCAACATTAAGTGACTGAGAGAGACTGGATGAAATACAGATACATACTTTTAATTATGAATTCTCATTTTACCTACCACCAAACAAATTTGATTTGCCACACCTTACCACCTTACCACACTTTCTCAGTAGCAGAATGCAAATAATGCAAACACACCACATACCTGATGTCTCACAACCAATCCACAACAAGTTTTTATCTACACCAACATCTGATGAGTCAACAGTCAGTAATGCATGAGAAGGAAATCGGGCGGGCGTAAAAAACTTGTGAAGACACACTTATTTAAACAGGCCTTCGACTCACTGTGTTCAGACTAATGTTCTATTTATGCTATGGTCTGTTTCTTTTAATGTGTTGGATATTTTCCTGTGAAGCACTTAGTGATTTTATTCTGTGAAAGGTGCTATACTAAATAAATGTACTTACTTACGTGTGACTGTATTTCACTTTAGTTATCTAATTATGATAACCATATTATGTTTACTACATATTGTGTTTTTTAATAGCTTGGCTGCTAAAATTGACCTGCCTCAGCTACATCTGAGCAGGTGTCAGATTTTTTTAAAGCTGCTTCAGTGGAGTTATAATGGGGTAAAAAAACATAACCAATTAAAACGATTAGCATTTGTCCCTCTGTAATTTCTTGTATATATTAAATATTTTCATTCTAATAACTTTTCCTGTCTTTAATATGGTTGGCAGGGACGAACAAGATTATGATGTGACAAGTAGAGTATCAAAATACCTGTTGAATTTTGGATTTGTAGTTCAATACCTCATCTGTGTAACTTTCAGTTTTTTTTCTGTAGGACATTTTTTTTCTGTAGGACATTTTTTTTCTGTAGGACATTTTTCTTCTGTTGGGTCTTTAAAAAGTCTGAAACAGTCTTATATTTGATTTTTGAATGTATGTAGGAAACCGGTCTGGGGTTTAGTTACCCGTCAAAGAGAGAAACATTTTGACTAAAGTTAACGTCTGAAATGTTCTAACTTTTTTTTATGAAAACTACACTCAAGAGTTTTTAGTTTTCATTGACATGTCAATCTGACTTGATTGACAGGAGGGCAAAAAATGGGCCTGTAGCTGTTAGCAAAGAGGCTAAAGGCCAGCCTCAACTCCACCTCTTTACCTCGTACTAGATCGGCCACAGTTAGGTTGAGTCAGCATTTCCAATATGGCAACCGCGGCCGATAGGCTTCAAAACTCTGCTTTAGAAACAGATGAGTGATATCACCCATTTCAAAACTTCCCTTCTTGTCCAAAGCTCTGGAAAAAGTAATCCTCCAAAAATGACTAACCCGCCTCCATCAGAACAAATTACTAGATAAATTCCAGTCAGGCTTCCGGGCATCTCATAGTATCGAATCCACACTACTTGAAATCCAGGGGAGGCCCTGGATTGGTTCAGCTCCTATCTGAATAACCGGACGTTCCCAGTCAATATCTCAAACTTTACTTCCTCAACAGCCAATTTATCATGTGGGGTTCCCCAAGGTTCCATCCTAGGTCCATTTCTTTTCTCCATTTACATGCTCCCATTAGGTCAACTCATCCAGAAACGCAACATCTCATACCACTGTTATGCCGATGACACACAACTTTATCTCCCCATCAAACCAAATAATCTGTCAGATCTCACCTCTCTCACCAACTGTCTTGCAGATATAAAAACCTGGATGTCTCAAAACTTCTTACAACTTAACAACAGTTAAACTGAAGCCGTGCTCTTTGGCCTTAAGGATGCCACCAAACTAATTTGCAATAACCTAGGCAATCTGTCAAACTTCATCAAACCATCTGTTAAAAACCTTGGATTGTGCCCGTAATAACTGACTAATAAGAGGCTACAGTCCTCATCGCAGAGGTCGCCAGTTCGACTCCTGGCTGGTCGACCATTTCCTGCATGTCTTCCCCCTCTCTCTACTCCCCACATTACCTGTCTCTCTTCAGCTGTCCTGTCAATAAAGGTGAAAAAGCCAAAAATATAACTTTAAAGATCCTGTTTTTCTTCCTGTCCTCAGCTTATGAAAAGTGAAAGTACTCTCATGTTAGTGTTCATTCGTTATCTCTCTCAATCCCTCCTCTCCTCTGCTTATCTGGTAAAGAAAGCTGCAGGAGGCACATTTGTCACGTAAACAAAAATGTGTCTTATTTCAAAGCAGCAGTCAGTTTCAAGTTTAAATAATGTTTCTCTTTCCCTGTTCGTGACTTCCTGTCATTATGTGACTTCCTTTCATTATGTTGTCTGAGTGCACTCTTAGAAATACCCATCACTTTTGAGCATTCCCCTCTCTTTCCTCATTGGACCGTGTACGTACAGTCAGTCTAAACTCCTGCATTGTTGTCCTCAGCTGGTTGAAGTGGTTTGTTTGGAAACATGTTGAAGGAAAATAAGGCAAATCACTGACTAAGCAGAAACTCATCAACAACACCTCCTCCCTCTCTCTCAGAGCAACAAGCCGAGCATCACGTTGGGCCCTCGTTGCTGCTACTCAGTATCATCATGAAAAAGAGGGAAGGAATTTACGTATCAAAGGCTGACATCTGACACGGCCCTGCCTGCCCGCTTGAACTTACAGTAAGAGGGGAGCTGAGAAGGAGGAGGTTGGATGAAGGAGGACCGAGGATTTCCCTGCTGCGAGGAGACGTAGTCGGCACCCACAAGGATGGATTAGGAAGGATACAAGGGGGGTCGGTGCCAGTGATGAGAACTCCGTATTCTGCCTCAGGGTCTTATTGAACCCCTCACACACAAACACACACACACACATGCACACGCACATGCACAGGGACACAGCTACAACAGTTTCCAGAGGCTGAAAGTAGAAGAGTGAGAGAAACAGTGATGTGATGGCAGGAAAAATAAAGCAACATCAAGTGACTGAGAGAGACTGGATGAAAAACAGATACATACTTTTAATTATGAATTCTCATTTTACCTACCACCAAACACATTTGCTTTGCCACACCTTACCACCTTACCACACTTTCTCAGTAGCAGAATGCAAAGAATGCAAACACACCACATACCTGATGTCTCACAACCAATCCACAACAAGTTTTTATCTACACCAACACTGATGAGTCAACAGTCAGTAATGTATGAGCGGGAAATCGGGCGGGCGTAACCAAATGCTTTCAAGTAGGAAGCACAGAGGAGTAGAAAAGCAGCCTCAAGACCGGTGACAGACTCCTCACTTGCCTGTCGACTATTTCTGTCCGTCCGGAGTCTTTTTTGCTGCTGGAAGTTTCCCCTGTTTTGCCCGACCCGAACCCAAAGAGGAACTGTAGACATGGCTCAAAGAACGGTGAGTTTCCTACAAGAACTGTTCTCACTGATGAGCAGTGGTGGGTAAATCGAACCAGTACTCAAGTAAAAGTAATGTTACTTTACATTGATGATTACCAGTGGTGGACAAAGTACACAGCTTCATTACTTCAGTCAAAGTATAGATACTCCAGGTCAAATATTACTCTAATACAAGTGAACATTGTTCTGTCAGATTATTTTTTGAGTTAAAGTACGGAAGTACTTGCTTTTAAAAATACTTAAGTATTCAAAGTACTTCTTAAAATATCTCAAAACGTTGTATTTTCAAAGTACGTAATTGCAGTCAAGAATACCTAGGAGTACATTCTGTTACATTATGTTTATTTAGAAAACATTACTTGAAATCTCTAAAAACTATACCATGGAATAAAAACAGCAACTAACTTACTACACAGACAACTTAGTTTGAAATGTTCATCTGGAATGAAACAAACGTTACGTATCTCAACACGCTTTCTCAGGTTGGACTGTGAATATTTGTATGTTTGGGCAGAGTGGGAAACGGAGAGACCATTTCAAACGATACGTATCATTCCTCATTTCAAAAACCTCTAACACGGGCTGAAGATATGACAATGGGTGCTCAGGTGGAGAATTATAGCCATCATTACCACCTCTAAATGAACTGACTGATCTGAGTGAAACATGCTCTGTGTTTGCTCCACATTCAACCGTGGGATCAGATTTCAGAAAAGAGAAGGACATTCATGAGCTGACTTCAATGTAATGAAACACAAGGTGTGGTGTGTGGGCGTGTGAACAGGTTGAAATGTGTGTGTCTCAAGCCCAATGTGTGAGACTTGAGAGCCCTGTAACCAGTACTATCCTTATCTTACCTAACTGATTACTAACTATAACATGTTTTTTAAGATTTAATGTTAACCAGTATGATCCTTATCTTACCTAACTGATTACTAACCATAACATGCTTTATAAGATTTAATGTTAACCAGTATGATCCTTATCTTACCTAACTGATTACTAACCATAACATGCTTTATAAGATTTAATTGTTCTATGTTGAAGCTCAAGATTTCCACCTTTTAGAACAAAGTAAGCAGCACATAATGTGATTGTTGCTCCTCGTCTTTTGGAAGTTATAAGAGAGTCTGGATGTTGGCACAGAGTAAACATGTTCCTCCAAAGGCGACCCAGGTATAATGCAGCCTCTCTCCTCAGCTGTTGGTGGAGGAGGGGGCGGAGCTACTGCTCTGTCTGTTCAATGTTCAGATTGTAAAAAAACTATCAAATGAAAAAAAAGGACCGGCAAAAGTAGAGACTGCACAGCCCAATGTAACGAAGTAAAAGTACATGTTTTTCAACACATGTTCTTAGTAGGAGTATTGCTTGGTTGAGCATGCTGGGACTCTATACCTTCTTCCAAATGGGAGGAGCTGAAATTCATGGTTCAATGGGTGGGAGTCACTGTTTTAAAATTGAGCCGACCATCCTCTGTAACTGTCGGGTGTACAGGGATTCTGGATGCAGCTGTGACTCCCTGATCAGCCTGCTCGACCATTTCACAATTTGACTTAAGGTATTCTTGTTTTTCACAGACAGGTTCCCAAACTATGACACCAGACAGAAAGATAAAACAGATTCAATAAAATCATGATAAAATTAGGTTCCCAACAATAAATAAGTCTGGCATGGGTCCATTTCCCTTCCAAGTGTTTAAGAAGCAAGTTCATTAAAGTGACTGTGGCATCCTCCACCCCTCTGTGTGGCTGCATAGGATCCAAGTCATGCTTGGTTCTCTGTAAAATCTCAGACCTCACCAGTTTCTCAAAGTTTTTTATTACGATTGATGTCAGTACAATAGGTCTGAAATCATTAAGAGTTTTGGGGAAGCTGACTTTTGGGTACAGGGACAACCACAGCATCCTTCCAGACTTTAGGTACCTGCTTCATTTTCAAAGACTGGTGAAACATGTGATGAAACATGAAATACAGTTTTTTGTTGCACAAGATTTGAGCAGCCAACCACAAATGTTATCAGGACCATGAGAGAAGGTCTTTTCAATGTTATTTTGGCGGATATTAAAGTGCTGATCGTCTATAATTGTTTGACTCAATTTCTGAATTTCTTTGCTAAAACCCCTGACACCCTGACACAGGAGAGGTGACATGTGACAACATCTGGGATGTGGTTCTGAATGATAAGTTCAAAGTCAACAATCTCTGGGATGGAAAGCGCCAACCACGCAAACCTTTAACCATCGTTAAAGAAGCCATGAAGAGGGTGGGGAAGAAAGTGGAGTACTCTTTGGCCACCTATAACTGTGAGCACTTTGCCACAGAGCTACGATACGGCAAGCCTGAGTCCATGCAGGTGAGTACTCTGTCACTCTGATATTTCTATTAGGTAACCACTCGAGATTGTTTTGAACCCACACATCAGGGTGTTTGAAATGTTTGAATGTTGAAATGAGGACAGTGATTCTGTCAGAGGTAAACAACAGAAAGGCATCCACTTTTACAAGGGAAGGAAATATATTACTGTCAATAGCAGTCAGCTTTAGCTTGTGTCACAAACATGCTTACATTTCCTGAAGCTACTTTATAAAACCTTTGAGCATATCTGGTTGTAAGTGGACACTTACCCCCTTTCAACCAAGTCAGTTCCAGAGCTGGTTTAGAGCCAGTGCCTAATCTGGAACCAGTTCTTTGTGTTTCAACCACTTAAGCACTGGTCCTAAACCAGAAAAGAACAACTCTTGGCTGGGCTAGAGGAAAGAACTGTTTACATCAGGGGCTAAGATCAGGGTCATCGTGATGTGGCTCTGTTGTGGCCCTTACCTGTAGAAAAGAAAGCTGGTTCTGAGGAGTCTCTCGCCAACTCTGAACTAGCATCAGGACCACTTTGGTGGGAAGGGGGTAGAGGATTTTATAACTCTTAACTAATGCTTTGTTTTGCAGATCGCTAAAACAGCTCTAGCTGTTGGAGCTGGAGTTCTTGGAAGTGGAAGTGCTGCATCAGCAGGTGTACCTTCTGGACCTGCTTTACTTCTTGGAAGTTTCCCCGTGTCCAGTAGCAGAAGATAGGTCGTTGAGAAAAGGTTATATATGAATGCAAGTATTTCATATAATTCTAATTGCAAAAACACCAAGATGTATAATCCAAAGTAAAATGATCAAATTAAAAATGTTGTGTTTTTATTTCAAGTTGTATTGTTTACTATCAATATTATTTTGTTGAGCAACAAGTTGAAGTCACATTTGTATTTGTATTGTGTTTCTTTGATTATTAAATCTTGGTTATTCTGCACATGGGTCCTACTTCATCTTATTTCCAAATGCGACAAAAATGCCATGTTTTGTGTTTACTTCTGCTCTTTGCAGAAAAATGTAAACCTTGTTGAGGGAATAATGAGATCTAAATATTAGCTTGCTATCACAGTGTCTTTGCAGGCACTCTGAATCCAAACTAAATGCCCTCTCTAATTACATACTAAATGTATAAGCAACAATCTTGCTTGAGCTACCAAGCAATGTAAATGAATCAGAGAGCATAACAGTCAAAAGTCAAAAAAGAGCAGCACAGAAGAAGAAGAAGAAGAAGAAAACACAAAGGGCCTGATTCACTGAAGGACTGTGCAAATAAGCCAAAAGATGTTGTCTGATTAACAAACCATGTGCTAAGGATTAAATGCTCCACAAACTGTGCAGCACAGCAAAAAGTGTCACTTTGCATACATTGAAATGAGCCATTCTACATTTATTTTGAGCAAAAAACAGTCGAGTCTAGTCAAAAGATTAGACACTGACAGATAACAAGAAACAGAAGGACGCAGGTCAGGATATGCTGTGCTGTGCTGTGGTTAGTAAAAGAGGAGAGGTGAAGAAATGCAGGTGCAAGGGCGTATTCAGGGGGGTAGCTAAAACACAAGAATCTGTTCTCAATCAGACAAAAAGAAGACCCTGGAAAGAGAGAGAGGTAAGAGCTAATACATGTGAATGTTTACTTGTTTAATTGAAGTCAAACTTGAATCGATGTGCTGTATGGACTAACTGCTAGTGAACTTACTTAAATGCAATACTTCTCCGTAGGTGTGATATCCAAAGCCTACAGTGAGGGATGTTTGGAGGCTGTTTAGAGCTGCTGTTGGTAGTCACGGAGTAATCATCAGTTCAGACTGAGACTTTGAGTGTCAACATGTCAACACTACCCCTCCCAAACAGATTTCCTCTCACTCCTCATCCCCCCCCCTCCCCTCTCTGCTCTCGTAGCACGCGGCACCGTTGAAACGCAACACCAATGTTTATACGTGTCCTGCTTCTCAGCCACGCTCTTTGAGGAAGTAGTGCTGTACTCACAACCAATCAGGACGGAGGGCCGGAGAGTAGCTCTAATTGGTCTTTGATAATGGGAGCAAGGGGAATTATAACATAGCTGGACACACAGGCATTGGAAAACTCAGAGATTTCACAATAATTTCAAATTACTCAATTGACTGATGAATGTTTATGGCTATTATGACTTTTTCTCCAAACATAGTAGAAAAAAGTAACTTTTAACTCCTTTCCTTCCATCAGCAGCTTTAAAGCAATAAAACAGGTCACTGCTGATATGGTGCACAGTTCAACAGGTGTCTCAGTAAACGGCAGCGCTGACAGACAGACAGGAAGTGAGATTGATGTTGGGTGTGAAATCGCTCCTCTGGCTTCTGTCCACTGCCAATGAGGTGAAGACGACCTCACACAAGTCAAGAGAAAATACGAAGAGCACAGAAGAATAAAGATTCTTTGCTGTGATGCAGAGCTTACTGTTTGGCAGCTGTGTTTGATAAAGGGACCAGCAGCACTGATCTGAGAGGGTATCTTCTCCAAACATCCTGTAGAGCTGGAATGCCGGTTGGATCTCTGTGCTGGTCTGATTGAGCTCTTCCTGTTTTAAGCATTTCATGAGGTAATGGGGAGAAAACAGCTTGGATGCTGTCCTTCGCCCCGTCTTAAGTCCCTTACATCCACCCACCTCAGCTACATGTGTGCATGTCTTAGTTTTAAAAGCAGCCTGGGTACATTTTTTTGCAACTAGAGGGCAGAGAAACTCCAAAACAAGCTGACTCATGCACATCCCTTCCTGACATATTTCATCCTACCAAGTTGCTCTTATTTCAGCTATACTAACACTTTAAAGATATATGGATTCAAAGAATGTTTGCTGTAATGAAATATATAAAAGCAGACTCTTCATTCTGTATATTTATATATTCAAGTATTTACACAGAATAATGTTTTTTTACTGTATAAAAATATTAAACTAACTCCAGAAGAGAAACCCTTCTTCGCAGTTTATAAATAAAAATAGTGACTACTCCAATAAAAAGTTGCACTTTGGTTGAAACTCTAACAAAGAGAGATTTGCACTGTCATGAGTGCGACTTCCAAACAACTCAAGAGAAACGAAACTTAGCCTTTGTAGCTTTATTGCCCACAGCCTGACGTTGAAGGTGCAATATTTATTGACTCATCAAGTTAATGATTAGCAAATACAGGCCATGCTGCCGGTGTCTGCCGTATTTAATCATTTTATATGACCCATATCCGTGTGTATCTCACTGTTTAATGCCTGTCATCATACAAATGTGTTCACCACTAGACCACAGGAACATTTCATTTCCCTGTGAGCAGGAATAAGTCAGCTGCAGGTCGCTCCTGTTCTTAAGAAGAACTGAAGTCATGGCTCCAACAGCGGTGAGTGTCCCTTACTTTTTAAAATTTTACTTAACAGGTTACTATAGAAAATATCAAGAAGACAGACAGAGCAACGGTTACATGGCCATTTGTATGGGCTGAAAGTTCATATGACTGTTTTTCCTTAAAGGTTACCATCCTTTACACCAATGGCAGGTACAGTTTATTATTTTCATTCAAAGTTTAACTGAAGTTTCTTTGTCATTGTAGCGTAAGCATGGTGCAAAACCTGGAGACTTGATCGAGATTTCCCGTGGGGCATATCAGCACTGGGCTGTCTACATCGGTAATGATGAAGTCGTCCATTTGACTATTGACGGTGAGTAAGCTGTGATGTTTGGTTTAAGGCGAAGTTCAATGTTTATTCGTACCTGAAGGTAGATTTTGTTTGCAGTGAGTCAGCCTCCTTTTAACATCCAACCAACAAACAACACAGGACAATACATGACAAACATAGTGACAAAGTGCCAAAGAAGTAACCCTCAATAAAAACAGGAAATGAGCAACCAATAAGAGCAAAGTCAATAAACACAAGATAAAAAGTGCCACCAGTGAATAAACAAGATAAAAAGGACCATAAATAATAAATAGTGGAGAACTTGATAGTACAGCATCAGGCTGTACTACTGTGACTTGTTTTTAATACTGATGGCTGCTGGAACAAAGCTGCTTTTATATTGCTTGGTTGAGCATGCTGGGACTTTAGTGGAGGAACAGGCCTGATCAGACAGGGTTCTGTTCACTCTCACTCTCTGTGTCCTGTTTGTTAAAAAAATTAAGATCCAGCCAACAAGGTTATTACTTAAGTCGAAGTTTTCTAAAAGCCTCTTTGTTAAAACGTGGGGTTGAATTAAAGCAGATGAGAAATCAATAAATAAGTCTGGCATGTGTCCCTTTCCCTTCCAAGTGTTCCAACCATTCAAAGTGACAGTGCTGCTGGTTTTTGAGGTCCTGAGACCTGCAATGGCTTTCATACTTGACCAGGCTGAGCCAAGGTCATTTGAAGCCATCTTGATCTCCAACTTTAATCAGTACTTTTGTTTTGCTTTCAGAATTGCAATTTTCACCTCATTGGTGGCAGATGAAGCTCAGATGTTGCTCCTTGTTTAATAAAAGCAACTTTATTAGCCAGTATACTGGACTTAACAGACTTGTTAACTTATTCCTCAGAGACTGGACGTTCCCCAGGATCATGAGGGTAGTGGAATCCAATTTAGCTGCTGTTTCCTCAGAAGCAGTCTCACACAGCCTCGTTTTTCCCCTCTTCTTTCTTTTCTTCTCCCTTTTGTCGCTGTGCGGTTTCGCCATAGTCTCTCAAGATAAAATCCGGTAGCTGTGCCATGATATCTGTCACGCCAGCCAAGTGTTCAGTTGTAGCAGCTCATTTCTGCTGTATTGCATCCTGGCTCCTCTGGTAGCCTCATTGACATCCAGGGAAAGCATGAGAAGTAACAAGAACCACAATACAGGGCGAAGAAGGTCAATGTTTGGGTTAAGAAAAGATGGCACTAAGCAAGCTTCAACATATTAACAATAGACAAACGATCAGTGGAAAGACAGGGCACATAAAACAACAAATATAACAGATATAAAACAACAACGAGGACACCAAACTCTCACTGCCAGTCGCGGCGTACGCATGCGCCCAGTTTAACCATTTTAGAATCTTTACAAGACTTTTTTTTTTCCTCTAATACGAGCTAGCTTTTGAAACATAACTCTTCCTTGACATATGCTTGTCTCAAAGATTAAGCTATGCAAGTCTAAATACACACAGACGCTGCAGTGACACTGTGAATGACTCATGAAATCACTTGTTGTTTTATATGAATTAGTGAAGGGAAATCAGTCCTTTAGTTTTTCTTGATTTTTATCAATCTCCTTTATATAGTGGCTTTATTGTTATTTTTGTCTCATGTCTTTTCAAAATTTACACACACAGGAATCGACAGTTCTAGCGGTCCAGGGATGACCAGTGGCCCTGTAATAGCACTGGTGAAGCGTCAGAACATCCGGAAAGTGGTTCTGAATGATAAGTTTAAAGTCAACAACCTCTTGGATAAAGAGTACTGCCCACGCACACCTGATGTCATCGTTAAAGAGGCCAAAGAGTGCGTGGGAAAGAAACAGCAGTACTCTGTGACCACCTCTAACTGTGAGCACTTTGCCACAGAGCTACGATACGGCAAGCCTGAGTCAAGGCAGGTGAGTACTCTGTCACTCTGATATATCTACTAGGTAACCACTCAAGATTGTCGAGTCACCAAACCTCGAGTCTGAGTCGAGTCCTCAGTGTTCAAGTCCGAGTCGAGTCCTCATTATGTGAGTCCGAGTCCAAGACGAGTCCTCATTATTTGAGTCTGAGTCCAAGTCGAGTCCTCATTATAAATATTATCTATTTCAAGGAGGGCAGCTGTTTCAATCGAAACTATGGACTGTTTGAACCTGGACTGACTGTGTGGGACCTTTTGGATGTGTAGGAAACACATTTCTTCCATTAACATTAGTGCTGGAGCTATTTCGATCATTTTATGTAGATAATCATTTTACTTTATGTCATTTATTTGCTATTTTTTATAGTAAGGGCAATGTCATGTGTGAAACCTTTTTGGTTTAATAAGACATCACAGAAACTGCAGTTTTTCCTGGACATTTAAATTGTGTTTGATACTTTGTACAATCTGCTCTCCCCGTGCGCTGTGGCCTGTTTGATTTTCAGTTTTGCTTTTAGTAAATTGACAAGGTCTAATTGCCTTTGCAATTACGTTTTAATGAAATCCCACCAGATGGAGATTAATTTATGAATGAAATCACAGTGCTGGGTGCCGTGCCACACATAAATGCACACCATGCTTCTGTTGATGAGTGAACACATTCAGAGATTTTGCTGCACTGGGATTACTGCTGGTGTCAAATAAACTCAGCCTTAACACTATTAATCAGAATTTTAACTAACCAAACAACTTAATAACAATGGTTTATTTATTTTAGTCGCTAATATGACCGTTACACTAACACAGTAAAGTGATTAAAGGTTTCAAGAAACTTAAGCATCTCCCTTACTTTGTGTTCATTCTGCACAGATGTCTATTAAAGTTTGAGCTTGTCTCTGTCCTTGATGGGTCTCTTAAATATCCAACACGTTGCTCTCGCTGCATTAACTGTGAAATCTTTGAAGGACAATCACACGGCTTGTAGCGTCTTTTAATCCTGGCAGACATCAAATGATTGTGCATAAAGGCGTACGCTCGTGCCAGTCCTCTCTCTGAACGGAATACAGAATCAGAATCAGAATCAGCTTTATTGGCCAGGTATGCTTGAACACACAAGGAATTTGGCTTTGGTAAACTGTGCTCTCTTTGTGCAAGGCATAAGAATAAGACCTGCAAATAAAAATAATAACAATAACATCAGCTATAAATACAAAAGAACAACAAATATGCATGACTAATATGTACAGGCTAAAATAATATGATAAAAGTGCAGTGATGAGTAGCAGAGGTAGTTTTTACATTAAAAAAAATAGTAGTTAAATAATACAAAAAATAGAAATATGGAATTCTGCTTTGAGAATTGTTGCATTGTGTATCTACATGTATATTTACAGAGAGTATTTATCTGACAGATATGACACTGTTATGGTTTAGTGTTCATCAGAGTGACAGCCTGGGGGAAGAAACTGTTCTTATGGCGGGTTGTTTTGGCGCACAGTGATCTGTAGCGCCTGCCGGAGGGGAGGAGTTTGAAGACTTTGTGTCCAGGGTGTGAGGGGTCAGCGGTGATGCTACCTGCCCGTTTCCTGGCCCGAGACCGGTACAAGTCCTGGATGGGGGGCAGGTCGACACCGATGATGTTTTCTGCAGTCCTTAAAGTCCGTAGCAGTCTGTGTTTGTCTAGTTTGGTTGCAGATCCAAACCAGACAGGAAACATTTCAGGAAACATACAAAATCTAACATGAACATTAAAACAGTCGATATCAATATAGAGAGTCCTCCTCTCTATCATCCGAGTCCTTATGCAGTCAATGCTCGAGTCCGAGTCCAAGTCACGAGTCCTGCAAAGCGGGACTCGAATGGGACTCGAATCCAAGTCCTAAACCTGAGTACTACAACACTGGTGGACATTTACCCCTTTTCCAACAAGTCAGTTCCAGAACTGGTTTAGAGCCAGTGCCTAATCTAGAAGCAGTTGTGTTTCAACCACTTAAGCACTGGCCCTGAACCGGAAAAGAACAACTCTTACTGGGCACAGGGATTAAAGCGAAAAAAAAAAAATTTGACTGAAATTTTTTTGGACACCAAATAATACTACCTGACCATCAACCCACCATGCCACACATGTAAAAGCCTTTTTTTCTGCCTATCGGTCACTTCCCAAAGGTTTTCATGTAAAAAGGAGTATACTGTCCTCTAATAAATCGTTTGAATTGTAAAAAGACTTTTACTTACACTATTAAGATTCTCAAGACCAAAAGCATTTTATAGGAAGAGGGCATTAGACAGTGTCAACCTGGAAAGTGCGCTCTGATCCTCAGCAACCGACTTCACTAGCTCCACTAGTGGCTGCGGCATGGTGAGTGACAGGCCGTGCCCTGCTATAAAAGCACATATGCAGACTTTCTGTTGGCCATGGATGTGCGTGCCTTAGTTGTGGTGGTTTTTGCACAAGGCAGGGAGGAGGTGTGCTGCAGAGCACGAACGGCGGCTTTGTGTGCATCCTCTGACTGATGGCGCATCAGGACTTTTTTGCCAATACTGCTATATTGTTTTTTTTGTGGCAAACCATGCACATGCACACACCTGGCAATTAATTTTTTTTGCACCATGTACCGACAGGCTTTCCATACTCCCCCACTTCATTTAACCAAGCCCACCTCCACTTATTTTTGACAGTTTTGTCAATGGTCAAAATGTCGGAGCCTTCTACAACAAACAGCATGTCCATGCTGGCATACTAAATTAGCTTAACCTGAAAAACATTCAAAGTACTAAGAACTGGATACACCATCGGGGGCAGTAGAGACTTTGTCGGTCCAACTGCCCTCAAAATTCAACTTCTGTGGAGTCCTCATAAACTTATTTTTATCACACATTCATCCGAAAAAATCACAAAGCCATAAAAGATAAGAAGATATAAAGGTTAGCTAGCACTATGCGCTATTGTGTACTATAACCAAGCGACAAACTCGGTCACGGTCTCAAACGATGAAGCCAATGCGGAAGTGCTATAAACTGCAATACATCGAAAATCCGCTTGAGGCTGGCTGCAGAAACACCGGAAACCACATAGACATGAATGGGAAGAAGACGATCTTTGCAGCATTAATAAACATGTTTACAGCCTGGTTCAAAAAACGTCTTGGCCCTACAAAGCTAATCTCTCTAATGGCACACTGTACGGGGGGGTGAATTTTTTTCTAACATGACGGTTAAGAAGATATTAAGATTATGAGTTTTGCCCAAATAAGGACATGACTGACGTGACTCCCTGTCGGGAACACACAGCCATTGGCTAAGAGACTCACACTACGTCACACTCTGCCTAGTTGAGTTCCGCATTACCAATATGGCTGCTGCCGTCGATTTGCTTCAAAACACCTCTCAGGAACAGATGGGTGACGTCACAGATACTACGTCCATATTTTATACAGTCTATGACTATAACCCCTTCTGCAACAGTACATTAACTTCACAGAGATTCAATAAGTAAAGAAAAAAAAACTTACCATAGCTCTCAGAGAACCCACCAGCTGTCCTCGTTTAGTAATATATTTCCACACATAACGTTAGACCATTCCACCGTGTTAAATTTTACCAGGTTCTGATGATCTTGCAAAATAAGCATTCTCCCACCCGGGCTCATCGCGCATTGGCACATGACCCACCCTGCTCTGCCTCTGATTGGTTGAAACAATGGCTCTGGTGAGACTATTAAACAGAGACCCATTATAATACATTTTGATCAACATGACACAAGCAATTGATAATGTAGGAAACAGCAGTGAATTGTACATAATCATTTGCATGGATGTACCAAAGCATTTGCAACTTGTTCAAAGAAATGAGAAACTGCTTTTTTGATGTGCACAAGTGACGCAACAATGTGAAGATTGAACAAGTAGTTTTGAGAATTTCAATTCTGATCTGAGAAATGTACCAAAGCAACTGAGAAAAACTGTAATAGGATAGCCTTAATGGGACCACAACCAAGAACACGTTTAGTTTTTTCCCCCTCTCATTTTCCAAATGACGGAACTTTAATCCATGTGGGCAAGAAGAAAGAACTGTTTACATCAGGGGCTAAGATCAGGGTCCTCGTGATGTGGCTCTGTTGTGGCCCTTACCTGTAGAAAAGAGAGCTGGTTCTGAGGAGTCTCTCACTAACTCTGAACTAGCACCAGGACCACTTTGGTGGAAAGGGGGTAGAGGATTTTTTAACTCTTAACTAATGTTTTGTTTTGCAGGTCAGAGATACAACTTCTAAAGTACTTAGATCTGTTGGAACTGGTGGAGCTATTGGAGCTATTGGAGCACTTGGAGGTCTTGGAGTTGTTGGAGCTATTGGAACTGTTGCAACTGCTGGTACTCTTGGAGTTGCAGCATCAGCGGGTGTGGTTGTTGCATCTGTTGTTTATGCCCTTTTCAGTGTGGCTAGAAGCAACAGATAGGTTGATTGAGAAAAGGTATATATGAATGCAAGTATTTCATATAATTTTAATTGCAAAAACACCAAGATATATTATCCAAAGTAAAATGATCAAATTAAAAATGTTGTGTTTTTATTTCAAGTTGTATTGTTTACTATCAATATTATTTTGTTGAGCAAACAAGTTGAAGTCACATTTGTATTTGTATTGTGTTTCTTTGATTATTAAATCTTGGTTATTCTGCACATGGGTCCTACTTCCTCTTATTTCCAAATGTGACAAACATGTCATGTTTTGTGTTCACTTCTGCTCTTTGCAGAAAAATGTTAACCTTTTTGAGGGAAAACACAAGAACTAAATATTAAGTTTTTATCACAGTGTCTTTGCAGGCATTCTGAATCCAAACTAAATGCTCTCTATTTACATACCAAATGTATAAGTTACAATGTTGCTTTAGCTACTAAGCAGTGTAAATGAATCAGAGAGCATAACAGCCAAAAGTCAAACAGGGGCAGCACAGAAGAAGATCAAGAAGAAGAAGAAAACACTCAGGGCCTGATTCACTAAAAGACCACAAACTACATGCTAAGGATTAAATGCTCCACAAACTGTAAAAAGCAAAAAGTGTCACTTTGCATACATTGAAATGAACCATTCTACATTTATTTTGAGCAAAAAACAGTCGAGTAAAGTCAAAAGATCAGAACCTGACAGATAACAAGAAACAGAAGGACGCAGGTCAGGATATGCTGTGCTGTGCTGTGGTTAGTAAAAGAGGAGAGGTGAAGAACTGCAGGTGCAAGGGCGGATTCAGGGGGGTAGCTAAAACACAAGAATCTGTTCTCAATCAGACAAAAAGAAGACCCTGGAAAGAGAGAGAGAGGTAAGAGCTAATGCATGTGAATGTTTACTTGTTTAATGGAAGTAAAAATTTCAGCCACATGCTGCATATAGAAACTGCTTCTAGGTAGGTGTGCTATCCAAAGCCCAGAGTGAGTGATGCTTGGAGACTGTTTGAAGCAGTAAAACAGGTCACTGCTGATATGGTGCACAGTTCAATAGGTGTCTCAGTAAACGGCAGCGCGGCAACCTCACCAGAGTACAGAGAAAATGTAGTGTAGCGAGGACAGCGCATGTGAGTTTTTCAAAATACCAGGAAAGGCTTTTCTCAGAATGAAGGATGAAAAACTCCTTTCGTTGAGGTGACCAAAGACCAGGTCATTCCAAACAGACCTTTTTTGGACATTCCATGGAACCATAAAAGTGACATTTTGACTCCAAGATCTTATAATTAACTGCAAAAGCAGCCTCTCTACAGACCAGAGGTGAGTCCTCAAAGGTTTAGCGTATTGTACGTGTAATATCAGATGTTGAAAATATGAAAATAATATTTCACAATTCTAGGAATTATGGAATTAATATTTCATATACATTTCCTCGTATAGATTAATTGGGGCTCCACCCACTCACGTCAGATCCAATCACAGTGATTATTAATGAAAATTGAACACTGAAGATTGAACAAATAAAAATCAGTCTCTTTTATCATTACATCTGAAGTCATGAATTCTTGACAAACACACTGGCCCACCCTGCTTCGAAATGAATATAAAGACAAAATCCTTTATAATATATGAAGTGTAATATATATGGAATGATTAATAGTAGAAAATGATTATGGCAGATAATGAACAGATTAGATAAATAAAAGACAAATGGATAAACAGACAAATATACCTTTGAGCATGGATTGCTGGTGGTAGATTAAATCATGAAACTGGTGATAGCCCGAGGTATTCTGATCTAGTTTAGATTTTTTAAATGGAATTTTAGACGCTACTTTGAATCTCTGATTTGGAATTATAGTAAAAAGCTGTTGGACTTTCAGCAGGAGGCCTACATCAACATTTGACCACAGAACTTCTGGATACAGTATTACTGTCTCTCAGAACCATCAGAACCGTAATTTTATATATCCCATGTCCATGAGATTGTGAGGATTTCTGCTGCTGCTGATCGAAATAAAATTACTTATTCATTCATGAATTTACTATAAAGTGCTTGCAAAACATCTTGTGGGAGGATAGGCTTCAATTGAAGGGAAATATAGGAACACAAGACCTAATTTTGAAAATGTTCTAGAAATGTGGGAACATAGGGATGAATCCCATTGGACTTGCAGAGTGCACATCTCCAATTTTCAGCATGCAAAAATGAGAAGAAGATTTTCAGTGAGCAAAGTTCTGGATAATATTTTGGGTTAAAATGAGGGAGAGAACACAGAACAGTATGAGGATGAGCAGGTTTCTGAGGAGGAAGACAATGTGGAGTATCATCCAGAAGACACAGACACATCTGAAGAGTCTGATGAGGAGGTCACCGGTGGTGAAGCTGCTCCCTCTGAAAGATTCAAGTTCAAAAATGGTAAGATCTTTTGGAGCTCAGTACCTCATGATGTACATGGCAGGGCAGCTGCTGCACATCATCAAAATGACCCCTGCAATCACAAGTTTTGCTGTGACGAGAGTCAGTGACATCAAGACATGTTTTGAGCTATTTATGCCATTGTCACTAAAGAGAGTCATCATTGCTATGACAAACCTTGAAGGAAGAAAAGTCCACGGCAACATGTGGAAAGACATTGATGAGGAATACCTGGATGCTTATATTACTTTTTTTTGCCTTTTTCTTGAAGTAAATATATAAGGGTCGAAATTGACCCGTAACACCATAGATGTTACTATAGTTAATAATATTAAAATAAAAAAAATAAAACAAATTTATTTCAGAGATGTGTTCTAATTCCCCTCAGTAATAGTGAGGTAACACACCAACCTTTAATGTATTTACATGGTTCTCTTGAGGTTCAGTTTACCATTTTTTTTAATGGAAATCGAGGGGTATACTGACAAACAAAAGGCCCAGAGGCCCACACGAAAATATCAAAACCAATATTTTCATGGATAAGGAAGCCTAACAAGGTAACCAAGAGATGAGAAACAAATTGGATGATTTCAGTGTATTTTATAGCTGATTTAAGACACGGGTTAAAACTGACCCATTAACACAAGAGATGGTAACAGAAACCTAACACAAGAGGAAGGTTAAGTTGCAGTTTGGTTGAAACTCTAACTAAGAGAGACTTGCACTACCATGAGAGCAACTTCCAAACAACTAAAGAGAAACGAAACTTAGCCTTTGGAGCTTTATTGCCAACAGCCTGACATTGAAGATTCAACATTTATTGACTCATCAAGTTAATGATTAGCAAATACAGGCCATGCTGCCGATGTCTGCAGTATTCAATAATTTTATATGACCCATATCCGTGTGTATCTCACTGTTTAATGCCTGTCATCATACAAATGTGTTCACCACTAGACCACAGGAACATTTCATTTCCCTGTGAGCAGGAATAAGTCAGCTGCAGGTCGCTCCTGTTCTTAAGAAGAACTGAAGTCATGGCTCCAACAGCGGTGAGTGTCCCTTACTTTTTGGATTTATCTTAACAGGTTACTATAAAAAAATGTCAAGAAGACAGACAGACCAACAGTTACATGACCATTTGTATGGGCTGAAAGTTCATATGACTATTTTCCCTTATAGGTTACCATTAGTGGTCGGCAACTGGCGGCCTGAGGGCCAAATTTGGCCCACCCCAATAATACCTGGCCCTCCAGATGATTAGGATCCATTTGATTAAAAACTGAGTTGAAAAATTGATATTTGATATCACAAAAACGACAATTCCACACAAATTTCAGAACATGTATATTAACGTTGCGAGAAAATAAAATAAAATAAAGTATCATCTGCTTGACTTCAGATGCACACTGACTTAAACTTTATTGGCACATGCGCGCTCTCAGGAAAAGGAGGAAAAAAGAAAACTCGCTCTCTGTGTGACACTGCAACTGACAAAATGCAAAATCCCTTCCATTGAACCACAAAATAACAAGCTTGGCTCAAAGATCAAATAAATACAATGAAATTAAACAAAAGCAGCAAGTTCTGCTTGACTTTTTATGCATACCGGCTTGCGATAGGAAATGAGTCAATGTGCGTTCTGAGAAAAAGGAGGAAAATTGGAAACTCGCTATCTCTTTGCCACTGCAACAGACAAAGTTCAAAATCTGCTTCTTTGAAATAAAACAAATAGCCAGCTTGGCGCAAAGATCAAATTAATAAAAGCAGCAAGTTCTGCTTGACTTTGGACATGCACAGGCTTGTGATGGGAAATTGGGACATATGCAGCTGCGCACCTGAAACTACAGAGCAAAAAAAAAGAAAAAAAGGAAATTACTATATAAATAAAATCAAGCAACAATATGAATATTCAAAACTCAAAACGCTACTCACTTAATGGGAAAACTGACATCTCCCTTCAGTCACAATCTTTTGGATGTCTGGCGACAAGGATTGTCACTTTAATCCGTAAGCAGCTCTCCAAATTTTGTTGCGTCAGGCGGCTTCTCTCGTGCGTCTTGATGGCATTCATTGAAGAAAAGCTCGACTCACAAGTATAGGTAGAGGGAAACATCGTGAGCACATAAAAGGCGAGTCTCTAAATCCACCTGTACTCCTCTGAGCATGCGATCCAAAAATCCTCCACGGATTGCGCACTGAGCGCATCGCTGACCAGGGAGCTTGTTTGAAAATCAATAAGCTCCAGCTGAAATGTTTGTTATTAAAATGGCAATTATTTAACCATTAAGTCTTAAAAGACAGTGCGTGATTAAGTGATCAAAGACAGCAGCTTTATTACTGTCTGTTAAATTTGACTGAAAGAGTGGAGCCAAAACAGTAATAGCAGCCTGTAGCCTGCAGCTAAATTCATTGATTTTAAATAATTACATTTATTAAATTACATTTTTGTACAGGATATAAGCCTATAGATGAGAAAAAAGTTCAAGAGACAGACCTGAAAAAGTATTGCCTGATGAAGATGTAATCTTGGCCCACCAATGAGTTGGTTAGAAAACAATTTGGCCACAGGCAGTTGCCGACCCCTGCTTTACACCAATGGCAGGTATAGTTTATTATTTTCATTCAAAGTTTAACTGAAGTTTCTTTGTCATTGTAGCGTAAGCATGGTGCAAAACCTGGAGACTTGATCGAGATTTCCCGTGGGGCATATCAGCACTGGGCTGTCTACATCGGTAATGATGAAGTCGTCCATTTGACTATTGACGGTGAGTAAGCTGTGATGTTTGGTTTAAGGCGAAGTTCAATGTTTATTCGTACCTGAAGGTAGATTTAGTTTGCAGTGAGTCAGCCTCCTTTTAACATCCAACCAACAAACAACACAGGACAATACATGACAAACATAGTGACAAAGTGCCAAAGAAGTAACCCTCAATAAAAACAGGAAATGAGCAACCAATAAGAGCAAAGTCAATAAACACAAGATAAAAAGTGCCACCAGTGAATAAACAAGATAAAAAGGACCATAAATAATAAATAGTGGAGAACTTGATAGTACAGCATCAGGCTGTACTACTGTGACTTGTTTTTAATACTGATGGCTGCTGGAACAAAGCTGCTTTTATATTGCTTGGTTGAGCATGCTGGGACTTTAGTGGAGGAACAGGCCTGATCAGACAGGGTTCTGTTCACTGTCTCTCTTTGTGTTCTGTTTGTTAAAAAACTTGAGATCCAGCCAACAAGGTTATTACTTAAGTCGAAGTTTTCTAAAAGCCTCTTTGTTAAAACGTGGGGTTGAATTGTTTTAAAAGCAGATGTGAAATCACTAAATAAGTCTGGCATGGGTCCATTTCCCTTCCAAGTGTTTAAGAAGCAAGTTCATTAAAGTGACTGTGGCATCCTCCACCCCTCTGTGTGGCCTGTAGGCAAACTGCATAGGATCCAAGTCATGCTTGGTTCTCTGTAAAATCTCAGACATCACCAGCTTCTCAAAGTTTTTTATTACGATTGATGTCAGTACAATAGGTCTGAAATCATTAAGAGTTTTGGGGAAGCTGATTTTGGGTACAGGGACAACCACAGCATCCTTCCAGACTTTAGGTACGAGCTTCATTTTCAAAGACTGGTGAAACATGTTAAGAAAAAGATGGCACTAAGCAAGCTTCAACATATTAACAATAGACAGACGATCAGTCGAAAGAAAGGGCACAGAAAACAACAAATATAACAGATATAAACCAACAACATGGACGCCAAACTCTCACTGCCAGTTGCGGCGTACGCATGCGCCCAGTTTAACCATTTTAGAATCTCTACAAGACTTTTGAAACATAACTCTGCCTTCCTAAATACACACAGCCGCTGCAGTGAAACGGCTCATGGCTCATGGAATCACTTGTTGTTTTATATGAATTAGTGAAGGGAAATAAGTCCTTTAGTTTTTCTTGATTTTTATCAATCTCCTTTATATAGTGGCTTTATTGTAATTATTTTCTTTGTGTCTTTTCAAAATTTACACACACAGGACTGGTGAAATGTGACAACATCTGGAAAGTGGTTCTGAATGATAAGTTCAAAGTCAACAATCTCTTGGATAATGAGTACCACCCACATACACCTGATGTCATCGTTAAAGAGGCCAAAGAGAGGGTGGGGAAGAAAGTGCGGTACTCTTTGACCGACTATAACTGTGAGCACTTTGCCGCAGAGCTACGATACGGCAAGCCTGAGTCAAGGCAGGTGAGTACTCTGTCACTCTGATATTTCTATAAGATAACCACTCGAGATTGTTTTGAACCCACACATCAGGGTGTTTGAAATGTCTGAATGTTGAAACGAGGACAGTGATTCTGTCAGAGGTAAACAACAGAAAGGCATCCACTTTTACAGGTGAAGGAAATATATTACTGTCAATAGCAGTCAGCTTTAGCTTGTGTCACAAATATGCTTACATTTCCTGAAGCTACTTTATAAAACCTTTGACAGGGTTCCTACAGCTTAAGGCAAGTTCAATTCAAGACTTTTTAAGCCTTTTTTAATGCCATTTGAAATTAAATTTAAGACTAACTTCACAACAAACACAAATGGAATAAAAAAAGAGTCCCGGCTGCGAACACATCACTGTCTAGTTGGTTCAGCTATCGTGATTGTGCGATGTTACCACGAGTCATTCGGTAAATTATTTAAAAAAATAAATGTAACAATTTATTTTGGGATTTGAGACTATTTACAGTCATAAAATCCTACTTACCATGTGTTAACATTTTTAAGACTTTTGAAAGATTGATTTAAGATATTTTAATGCCAATTAAGGCCTTGTTTTTTTGCTATTTTTTATAGTAAGGGCAATGTCATGTGTGAAACCTTTTTGGTTTCATAAGACATCACAGAAACTGCAGTTTTACCTGGACATTTAAAATGTGTTTCATCCTGTGTACAATCTGCTCTTCCCGTGCGCCGTGGCCTGTTTGATTTTCAGTTTTGCTTTTAGTAAATTGACAAGGTCTAACTGCCACTGCAATGAGGTTCTAATGAAATCCGCCGTGCACAGAGGTGTCAAGTAACGAGGTACAAATACTTTGTTACCTTACTTAAGTAGAAATTTTGGGTATCTATACTTTACTGGAGTAATTATTTTTCAGCTGACTTTTTACTTCTACTCCTTACATTTTAAAAAATAGCCTTGTTACTCCTGTTTCAACTTGGTTTGTTTTGTCAATGTGTGAGTAATTATTTGAACTTGTAACAGCCTGTCCAGCTTAGTTTTTGTTCCTGCGTCTCCTGTTTCTGAGCACCCCTGAATGCAGCATGCTAACAGCGTATCCCTTGAGTAACGACAGGGAGAGAGCCTAGAAAAGTCTAAAGAAAGCTAAAGGCGTTTTTCGACCGGAGGAACTTTACCCCTGAACTACGTGTGTTTCGACCGACGGACCCAGGGTGAAAAAGTACTTAAGGGGTAGATAATCCCCTAAAAAGCCCCTGCTAGGGGGGTCCTCTCTCTGAACGGAATACATTTTATGAAACAAACAAAATCTAACATGAACATTAAAACAGTCTATATCAAAATAGAGAGTCCTCCTCTCTATCATCCGAGTCCTTATACAGTCAATGCTCGAGTCCAAGTCCAAGTCCGAGTCATCAGTGCTCGAGTCCAAGTCGAGTCACAAGTCCTGAAAACGGGACTAGAGTCGGACACGAATCCCAGTCCTAAACCTGAGTACTACAACACCTGTGGACACTTTTACACCAAGTCAGTTTCAAGACTGGTTTAGAGCCAGTGCCTAATCTGGAACCAGTTCTTTGGGTTTCAACCACTTAAGCACTGGTCCTAAACCAGAAAAGATCAACTCTTGGCTGGGCTAGAGGAAAGAACTGTTTACATCAGGGGCTAGGGGAAGGGTCCTCGTGATGTGGCTCTGTTGTGGCCCTTACCTGTAGAAAAGAAAGCTGGTTCTGAGGAGTCTCTCACTAACTCTGAACTAGCATCAGGACCACTTTGGTGGAAAGGGGGTAGAGGACTGTATAACGCTTAACTAATGTTTTGTTTTGCAGGTCAGAATTACAATTTTTAAAGTTCTTAGATATGTTGGAACTTGTGGAGTTATTGGAACTCTTGGAGCTTTTGGAGGTGTTGGAGCTGCTGCGGTTGCTGGAGCTATTGGAACTGCTTCAACTGCTGGAGCTTTTGGAGTTGCTGCATCAGCAGGTGTGGCTGTTGCATCTGCTGCTTCTGCCCTTTTCAAAAGACGCAAGAGATAAGTCGATTGAGAAAAGGTTATATATGAATGCAAGTATTTCATATAATTTGAATTGCAAATACACCAAGATGTATAATCCAAAGTAAAATGATCAAATTAAAAATGTTGTGTTTTTATTTCAAGTTGTATTGTTTACTATCAATATTATTTTGTTGAGCAAACAAGTTGAAGTCACATTTGTATTTGTATTGTGTTTCTTTGATTATTAAATCTTGGTTATTCTGCACATGGGTCCTACTTCCTCTTATTTCCCAGTGTGAAAAAAATTCCATGTTTTGTGTTTACTTCCTTCTGCTCTTTGCAGAAAAATGTAAACCTTGTTGAGGGAATAATGAGATTTAAATATTAACTTTTTATCACAGTGTCTTTGTAGGCATTCTGAATCCAAACTAAATGCTCTCTATTTACATACCAAATGTATAAGTTACAATCTTGCTTTAGCTACTCAGCAGTGTAAATGAATCAGAGAGAATAACATTGGACATGACAATATTTCTGCATTCATTGTTAAACAAGTAAAGCAGTCAATACTGCAGCCACTTGCTCATATTTTTTCTCTGTCCATGGCAACAGGAGTTGTACCAGAGGATTTAAAAATTACTAAAGTTATTCCAATGTTTAAAGCAGATGACCCATGCTTTTTTAATAATTATAGACCAATATCTATCTTACCTTGCTTTTCAAATATATTAGAGAAACTTGTATACAAAATAATTTATTTTTATCTAGACTCAAATTAAATTCTTTATGAACACCAGTATGGTTTTAGGAAAAATCATTCCATTTATATGGCCCTGCTTCACCTCACTGACCAAATAACCTCTACTCTTGATAATCACAAATATGCATGCAGTATTTTTTTAGACTTTTCAAAAGCATTTGATTCAGTCAATCATCATATTTTATTGCAAAAGTTGTTTAAATATGGTTTTCATGATATAACGTATAAATGGTTAGACAGTTATCTTTCCAACAGAAGCCAGTTTGTTCGTGTTGAGGGTTCCTACTCTGATAAAGCCAGACTACCATTTGGGGTCCCACAATGGTCCATTTTGGGACCTTTATTATTTTTGATCTATATAAATGATTTGTTCAATGCCACTTCTCTTTTTAGTTTGTTCGTTTGTATGTTTGTTTGTTTGTGTTTTGGTTTCTCCTCTACCTTCTTATTTTGATTTTATTTTACTCTATTTTATCTTTGTTTAATCTTGATATTTTTAGGGAGCCTTTTAAACATCTGGCAAGGGACTATGGATGTAAACTAGCATTTTGGCTAATTCTGGCAGATTTACAGAAGTGTTAATTAATATGCATTAATAAATAAATAAATGTTGTTTCACCAATAATTTTTGGAGATGACACAACTCTAGTTCTCTTCCACACATTTTAATTTGTTGATGAGGGATGCTAATATTGGTTTATCTGTCTATGTGAACTGGTTCAGGTTAAATAATATATCTTTGAATATTAAAAAATCTAATTTTATCATTTTTAGTGGTAAAAAAAAATACTCCAAGGATTTGTCTAAAATTTGTATTGACTCTGTTGAGATGCCTCAGGTATCAGCTACTAGATTCCTTGGAGTTTTTGTTGATGAGAATCTGAGTTAGAAAGAACAAATCGATTAGGTTTGCAGAAAAACTAATAAATCTCTTGGTATTATAAGAAGGATTAGTCATCTCATTACCACAAACTGTTTTCTTACTCTTTATTATAGCCTAATGTATCCATATCTTTCATATTGTAATATAGTTTGGGCTAGTACTTTTCCTACGACTCTCCATACAATTTTCTCCTTCAGAAACGTTTTGTTAGGATGGCAACTCGATCGAAGCCACACATCTCATCTGCTCCTTTGTTTCAGAAAATCCAGCTTCTTAATATCTATAACATCAATATCTTTCAAATATGTGTTTTTTTTGTATAAAATACAACATGAAGGGAATATCCCTGATCATTTCAAGTCTTACTTCAAATTAAATTCACAGGTCCACTCTTATTCAGCTCGTCAAACTTTATTTCTTCATCCTCCTAAATTTTTTACTTGTAGAAGTCAATTCTCGATACTTTTCAGGGGCAGCAAATTCTGGAATATTTATTCCAATGTGGCAAAAAACTGTTTATCTTTAAAATGTTATAAACGATGCTTGAAAAAACTTTTAACTACTGTTACTTAATATACTCATCATGCTCAACCTCATATTCATAAACAGGTGTCCATACACATAATAGTCATATTTTGTACTTTTGAATTCTGTTGATGTAATAACTGTATTTATATTAATAGTTAACTTTGTATATTCGCATGTTATTTTATTTTTAGTATCAACTATTGTCTTTATATGTGTCAATTTAGTATTTTTAAATTATTTTTTGATATTAGAACACTACTTGGGTGGAGGCTTCAAATAAGCTCTCTGAGTTTTCTGCCTCTTCCTGCACAGTATATCGTTTATCATTGCTATTTTTTGTGTTCATTTTTCTTTAATTGTGCAAATAAATAAACATAAACAAACATAAACATAACAGTCAAAAGTCAAACAGGAGCAGCACAGAAGAAGAAGAAAACACTAAGGGCCTGATTCACTAAAGGACTGTGAAAATAAGCCAAAAGATGTTGTCTGATTAACAAACCATGTGCTAAGGATTAAATGCTCCACAAACTGTGCTGGACAGCAAAAAGTGTCACTTTGCATACATTGAAATGAGCCATTCTACCTTTATTATGAGCAAAAAACAGTCGAGTCTAGTCAAAAGATTAGACACTGACAGATAACAAGAAACAGAAGGACGCAGGTCAGGATATGCTGTGCTGTGCTGTGGTTAGTAAAAGAGGAGAGGTGAAGAAATGCAGGTGCAAGGGCGGATTCAGGGGGGTAGCTAAAACACAAGAATCTGTTCTCAATCAGACAAAAAGAAGACCCTGGAAAGAGAGAGAGAGGTAAGAGCTAATACATGTGAATGTTTACTTGTTTAATTGAAGTCAAACTTGAATCGATGTGCTGTATGGACTAACTGCTAGTGAACTTACTTAAATGCAATACTTCTTCGTAGCCACGCTCTTTGAGGAAGTAGTGCTGTACTCACAACCAATCAGGACGGAGGGCCGGAGAGTAGCTCTAATTGGTCTTTGATAATGGGAGCGAGGGGAATTATAACATAGCTGGACACACAGGCATTGGAAAACTCAGAGATTTCACAATAATTTCAAATTACTCAATTGACTGATGAATGTTAATGGCTATTATGACTTTTTCTCCAAACATAGTAGAAAAAAGTAACTTTTAACTCCTTTCCTTCCAACAGCAGCTTTAAAGCAATAAAACAGGTCACTGCTGATATGGTGCACAGTTCAACAGGTGTCTCAGTAAACGGCAGCGCTGACAGACAGACAGGAAGTGAGATTGATGTTGGGAGTCAAATCTCTCCTCTGGCTTCTGTCCACTGCCAATGAGGTGAAGACGACCTCACACAAGTCAAGAGAAAATACGAAGAGCAAAGAAGAATAAAGATTCTTTGCTGTGATGCAGAGCTTACTGTTTGGCAGCTGTGTTTGATAAAGGGACCAGCAGCACTGATCTGAGAGGGGATCTTCTCCAAACATCCTGTAGAGCTGGAATGCCGGTTGGATCTTTGTGCTGGTCTGATTGAGCTCTTCCTGTTTTAAGCATTTCATGAGGTAATGGGGAGAAACCAGCTTGGATGCTGTCCTTCGCCCCGTCTTAAGTCCCTTACATCCACCCACCTCAGCTACACGTGTGCATGTCTTAGTTTTAAAAGCAGCCTGGGTACATTTTTTTGCAACTAGAGGGCAGAGAAACTCCAAAACAAGCTGACTCATGCACATCCCTTCCTGACATATTTCATCCTACCAAGTTGCTCTTATTTCAGCTATACTAACACTTTAAAGATATATGGATTCAAAGAATGTTTGCTGTAATGAAATATATAAAAGCAGACTCTTCATTCTGTATATTTATATATTCAAGTATTTACACAGAATAATGTTTTTTTACTGTATAAAAATATTAAACTAACTCCAGAAGAGAAAACCTTCTTCGCAGTTTATAAATAAAAATAGTGACTACTCCAATAAAAAGTTGCACTTTGGTTGAAACTCTAACAAAGAGAGATTTGCACTGTCATGAGTGCGACTTCCAAACAACTCAAGAGAAACGAAACTTAGCCTTTGTAGCTTTATTGCCCACAGCCTGACGTTGAAGGTGCAATATTTATTGACTCATCAAGTTAATGATTAGCAAATACAGGCCACGCAGCTTGTTTCTGCAGTGTATAATGAGTTTATGTAACCTGTGTCAGTGTGTATATCAGTGTTTGATGTCCGTCATTATACAAACACGTTCGCCACTGGACTGCAAGAACTTTTAGTTTCTCTGTGAGCAGGACTAAGTCAGCTGCAGGTCGCTCCTGTTCTTCAGAAGAACTGAAGTCATGGCTCCAACACTGGTGAGTGTTCTGCTTCTGTCCTCTGCGAGCAATAAAGACACATAGAAGATGTGAAGCTGCTTCCTTTTTAGCACATATAAGATGGGACTCCTTTGGAAACACTTTTGAAACATAGAAGTAGATGTTTGTTTTTGAACGTGAAGGGTGCCCAGCCTGCAGGGACTTACAGTATACGACACCAGAATGGATAATGAGAATAATAAGGAACAACCGAGGGAGGAAAAGAAAGAACACTTATATAACTGTACATGTCACACAAAGACTGAAAGTTCTCACAGTGTTGTACTTTAGATATCGGCACTCCTTGGGAAATGACTGTAACTTATTAAAGCAAACAAAAAGTGTCCTTCCTGTTGAAAGGCATGTCACACAAACTGAGCGAGCTGAAACAACTGTGTGTTAACAGGTACTGCCTCTGACATCTATAGAGCATGAGCAGTGGGCTAGAACAGGAAGTGTGTCCTCTCCCTCCCTGCAGAGGAGGCTTTAAACAGAATTTGAATGACAGCGTTCTGAAAAAACAGAAGTATATCTGTATCATATTTTAAACACGTTGTACACACATGTTGGACTTTGTGTCATTATTATTGTAGTTTGATCATGATGCAAAGCATGGAGACCTCATTGAGATTTTCCGGGACATGTATCAGCACTGGGGTGTCTACATCGGTGGGAATGAAGTTATCCATCTACTCCCACCTGGTGAGTCCAGTTTTACATTCAAACACTTCAAATCTAACTGAATCATATTTCTACCTCTCTTTGATTGTAGCTTTGTTCATGAATCTTTCAAATCAGTTGCATTTTGAAACATCAAACATGTATGTTAAAGTTAAACAATAGCACAGGTAAAATCATGCTCTAAGGCAGGGGTGTCAAACATGCGGCCCGCGGGCCAAAACCGGCCCGCCAGAGGTTCCAATCCGGCCCGCGGAATAACTTTGCAAAATGAAAGGGTTACATAGAAGACATTAAGACTGCAATTTTTCAATAAAAGTAACTGCGATTTCAGATTTGTCCTCTAGGGGTCGCATTAAATTATATTGTTGACGGAGCGCACCTGAAAGGCGCTTTTTTTCCTGGGACTTTTTTCTTAAAGTGAGGAAATAGATTAGGCTACTTGCTGTTTGCATAATCCAGTTGAGATTCATAAAGACTTTTTAGAGCACTATAAGATGATCCACTAAATAGTCAACTTTACCTTCTTCATTATTATAATCTATCTTTTCTTTTGCAGTAAACATTACATTCGGTGTCAGGTGAGTGGGTAACCTGTGTGTTTGGTGCGTTCGCAGCAGGTTTCAGGGCTTAAAGAGTAAAATATTCGGCCCACTATGAGACTCATCATGGCAGAAAATACAAGAGTTTTTGTAGAAAGATAGTTCATTAAAGGTGACATATCATGCAAAATTGACTTTTTAATGGTTCTTTACCTGAAATATGTGTCCCTGGCATGTCTACAAACCCCCCGAGAATGAAAAAAATCCATTCTGCCCCTGTTCTGATTTCTACACCTTTCTGTAAATGTGTGTGAAACGAGCCGTTTCAGACTTCCGTGTTTTTGTTACGTAACAACAATATCCGGTCTGTCACGGAGTCAGAGCTCGGAGCTTGTTCAGCCCATAGACTGTATAAAATAATACTGAATCCCTCCCCCGTTTTTCATTACCTGCACAAATGTGTGCTAACAAGGAGCTTAGGAGGGAGGCATGCTAGTTGTAGGCTGTCTTAATAAACACAAAGGTCGGTTTTACTCCCCACGTCTGCAGATTTGAAGATCTAGTGGATGATTTTTATTTATCATGGATAGGTGCTAGCGCTAATTACCATAGCCACATAGCTATATGTTCATAGCTGTAGCTGTAGCTGTATCTGTAGCTGTAGCTGTAGCTGTGTACCATGACACACGTCGACATACTGACAAATAAAACAACAAGAAACACTAAATCTGTGACCAATCCTTCATAAAAGGTCCTGCTGCCTTTCTGGCAGAGGTCGGTTTTACTCCCCACGTCTGCAGATTTGAAGATCTAGTGGATGATTTTTATTTATCATGGATAAGTGCTAGCGCTAGTTAGCATAGCCACATAGCTACATGTTCGTAGCTGTGTACCAAGACACACGTCTACATACTGATAAATAAAACAACAAGAAACACTAAATCTATGACCAATCGTTCAGAAAGGTCCTGCTACAGGCGCCTCTCCATCAGGATCAGATTCAGAGGGTTGAAGTAACGCGATCTGTGAGCAGCCATGTATATTCAGCCAACATGTAAACATTAGATCAACGTGCTGGAGAGCCGAGGCACATCCACTTCCGGAGGGGGCGTGGTCAGAGAGAAAACAGAGTGTTCTGATGAGGAATGAAGAAGGGGACTTTTCAGGCATGCCAAAATCTGATTTCAAAGTGTTTTTTTGAGCATAAACTTTAAAGACATGTTTTTGGGACCTCTTAGACCAATATATATTGATGAAAAAAGCATGATATGTCCCCTTTAAATGTGAACATTTTCAGAATGTGCTTGTACTTTTTTGCACTAAAACAAAGGGAAAATTTAGAGTTGTCGTTATTTATAGGTTGTTATGTTGTGATTTTACTGGTCCGGCCCACTTTAGATCAACTTGGGCTGTATGTGGCCCCTGAACTGAAATGAGTTTGACACCCCTGCTCTAAGGTGATCTACACTTGACCTCTTTCTTTCTCCGTCTGTTTTATATTGTCTTCAAGATGGGAAAAGGAATAGCTATTTCAAGGATATGTTCTGGATTTGTTCCACCTTCTGTCATGAAAGATGTTGTTAGGTCACTTGTTCTGTCACACATTGAGTACTGTCCACTTATCTGGTCAAAAAACTTCAAGTTGTACAAAATAGAGCTGCCTGATTGGCTCTGAACTGTTCTTTTCGTACTTTTAGTTTAGTTTATGTATTATTCATCGTGTTGTGCACCTTAAGGTGCCCAGCCCATACGGGCTTACAAGACACTACAAAACAAAACAAAATAGGAGCAACAACATCAGAAGAAAAAGAAAAATAGAAGAAAGGAAAGCAGTTACAATCCTGCACAAGTCCAACAGTGACCTAAAGTAAAGCACAGAGGTACACTTCAGACATTTGACAGTGACAACAACTAAATCAGACATAGAGTGTGCTCCTACGCTGCTGAACAGCATTTAACACAAACTGAGCAAACTGGAACACTTTGTGAGTAAACAGGAACTGAAGTCGATCTTCATCGGACATGCAAAATAAATCAGGACAGTTTTCTGATATTTTGTTGAAAAGGAGGCACCTGAGATCATGATATGAAGGACAGTAGAATAAAAAGTGCATTTCATTTTCAACTTCCTCCAGATCACACAAGGAACACTTCCTCTCCTCCTCTGGAACAGAGTGGAAGCGACCTGTTTCTAATGCCAGAGGAAGGATACCACATCTCAGCTGAGCACAGACAGACCTTTGAGCGCTGGTTAGGTTAAAGGCTGATTTATACTTCTGCGTTGAATCAACGGCGTACCCTACGCCGGGGGTCCGCGTAGCTCCCGTACCTACGCCAAGGCCTACGCACGTAGCTGACGTGCACCTCCTCCAAAATGTAACTCCCCGTAGAGCCGACGCGGACCTCGAGCCCTGTGATTGGTCCGCTCGGCGGCTTTGTCTTTCCCACATTTACAACACTTCCGGGATCCCGGACATCGGCCGCACATCGGCCGTGTATTTCATCTCCTCCTCTCTATTCTTCATGTAATCATGTCTGTATGATAAACAGCAACATGTATCAGCTGTAGATTAACATAACACGCTCTGAATCGCTGTGGAAAAGTAAACAGAGATCGTAGCGGGATCGGAAGCAGGCGGCCGGCTATCAGAGAGACCACACTGCCCTCAAGCGTTTCGGCTGAGAATTGCTGCGTGACACAGACACACCGACGCACAAGTATGTGGGACTTATGTCCGCGTCAGCCCCTGCTGCGTAGGGGAGACGCAGAAGTATAAATCAGCCTTAAGAGTGACATAAAGCTCTGGCATCCTAGACCGCCATCTTCATGGCAGTACTAATGTGCTTGAGATGCATAAAAGATTATATTGGCGAACTGTGGAGGCTAAATTAAAATCACGTCTCCTGTCATTTATGCTGTTATATGGAACAACACACCACAGTTCTTTTGTAATACACTCAAATATTCTGGTTTTAATCACAGGTATACGACACGTCATGTGAGCACTGGTCATCTGCTAACACCAAATCCTAGAGCCAACTGTTTGATAAGAGCTGTTCTTTTTAGAGGTTCCTCTGCCTGGAATCAACTCCCCACTAACATGAGAATGATCAAAAACAGATTTTCTTTTAAAAAGTCACTTAAACAAATCCTGATGAATTCCTCATAGACGTTATTATGTAATCACTGTTTTGAAAGTCTTTGCTTTATTCATTTTTGGTGCCATGTGTTTGTGACAATTTTGTTTTTGTTTTCATTATCTGTAGTTTAATACTACTTATCGTTTATTTGCTCAGATACTTAGTTTAGTTTTCATTTTCATTCTTGATTTTTATAATTGGCTGCTATTGCATCTTTGTTTTATGGATAATGTGTGATTTTAAATAATTGTTTTTCTTGTTTATGTTTTGTCGTGTGGACCCCAGGAAGACTAGCAACCACAATGTGGAAGCTAATGGGGATTCTCAATTCTCTCTCTCCCTCTATCAAACACATACAGACGGGGATTCCAGTGCTTTCGGTGGCCTGCCGACCCTCCTTGACAGCAGAACAGCACAAGTGAGGCGTCAGAAGATCTGGGAGGTGGTCGGCCGCCATGAATTTAAAATCAACAACCTCTTGGATGGGGAGTACGAACCTCGGGACCCTCGCATCATTGTGAGGGAGGCTTGTAGCATGGTGGGTCAGGAGCGACCATACTCTCTCGCTTTTCACAACTGTGAGCACTTCGTCACGGAGCTACGATACGGAAAGGCCGAGTCACGACAGGTGGGCTTTTAAGCCTTTGTTTTAATGATACGTTTCTTTCAAAGACCAGTCCCTCCAGGATTTCGCGGGATTTTTTTGTGATTGTTTTTGTGAAAAAATTGCGGTGAAAGTTGCGATTTTTTTTTTTGCTTTTTCCCCCCAATAACATCTCAGGGGCAATTACATATGCTAAATTATAGTTGTTTTTAGAAAGCATTCTTGATGTGGCCACTGACTGTATTTTGATTCTCTTGATTCACAGAGAAATGCCATGAAAGGACTGTATTGCACATTTACGACGGTCCCTGAATGCACCTCGCAGCGACAGAGGCACAGACAGGCAGTTCACGGCACTCTGAAACGAATCTGCATCTTTGATGACTATGAGTTGATCCAAACTGGAATAAATCAAGCTGTAGACGCAGAGCTTTTTACGGTAATGGCAGAAACATCAAATATTAAACAGACGTCCCCCGGTTGTGTCTTTGTCACTAACGCACACCGGGGGTAAAAATCATCAATGAAGATGAGACAGATGCGTGGAGGTGAGGAGAGCTGGTTCATAAAGCACACCTGCTGCAGGTAGAGACCAAGCGAACACTGAGACCCTCAATCTGTAAATAACAATGTTGTCATGGTCACTTGTCCTGCCTGCTGTCCCCTCTTTTCACCCGTTCTCTGTGCGTGTTTTGTTGTTGAAAGTGCAGAGCAAGTGAGGACTTATGTTTATGTTCCAAGGAAGTGAAATTGATGATGAAACCGATGACGTACAGGGCTGAGATTGAGGTAATTGGTCAAATTTGCGGGAAAGTTGCGGTGGTTGTATAAAATCGCAAGGCCGTGAAAAAATCGTGCTTGAATTTGCGTTGATAGTTGCGATCGCGAAATCACAACTTCCTGGAGGGACTGAAAGACCTGTAAGCTGTGCAGACCTGAATAAATCCTGGGAGTTACACATTTGCAGAAGGTACACATCCTTGACTATCAGCCTGCTGCTCATTTGTCTTGTACAGGTGAAAACAGCCGCTGTGATCGGAGGCGTAGCTGTGGCAGGTGTGGGCCTTTTGGCTTTGGGTGCTGCTCTGTTTGGCAGCCTGCTCAAAGATGACGACCGCAGAGAGAGGAGGCATCACAAGTAACACGGAAAACACACGATGGACAAAAGTCAAGACAACTGACGGAGCACTTATTATGATTGAAGATGTGTTCATAATTTATGACACATATGCAAAATCACTATTTGACTTATTATTGTGGTTGTTTTTGTGTTGATGATTTTCTTTTTAATAATAATAATTGTAGAGCACTCTTGAAATCAATATAGTAATGTCAACATGGATGATATGATGCAATAATTTATGTATGTATGTATGTATGTATGTTCTGAGGTTGATAATTGTTTGTTTCATTTCTGTAATGTGTGTATGTTTGTTTATACAATTGTAATGATTTTTTAATCACCCCATGATCAGTTTATGAAATAATCTTAAATCAATAAATAAATAAAGTGATCTTATTTCAAAAATTGAATTCATAAGCTGTAGATATAACAACATGTATAGAGTTTATAACTCTTTGAGTATATTAAAGGTGACATATCACGCTTTTTTCATCAATATATATTGGTCTAAGAGGTCCCCAAAACATGTCAGAGAAGAAAATTTATGAATGAAAGTATTTTGTTCCATTCCTGGACCTAAAAAAGGAGTAACTGAAGCACTGTATGAAAGAGAATCTGCTCACGTTTTGATTAAATCTTTTGCATACTGTGAACTTTCCCTGACTCTTTTGTTTATGTTCAACTCCCTGCACACAATTTTTTAATTAAGAGGTCATAACAAATACAAAAATAGAATCCAATGCTGAATTCAGTGTTTTCTTACAGTGTAGAAACAGGCCTGGAGGCCCACAGCCAGGCCTGTAAAGCTGCTAGCAGGTGGGGGAAGTTCAGCTCGCCTGGTCCCCAGAATCAGCACAGCACCCCACATTGTTCCCGAGGTCACCGCCTCAGAGCCCCATGAAATCCAGAGTGGGCTGCAGGGGCTCAGGCTGTGGGACCGGATCCAGAAATAATAAAACCTCATACTCCCCGTGTTTTGGGAGTCAGAGAAGACGGCTTATCGTGGCTCATCATTAGGCTCTGAAATAATCACCATGCATTACAGATGTGCAGCCATGTCACATGATGGCAATGATAGAGAGACAGATGTACATTGTGCAGCAGAGTGAACGGAAATACAACAAAGCCACAAACTATGAGTGGAGCCTGTCAGCTCATTACAGCTGGGGTGTCCTGCATGAGCTAAAGCCAAGCTTCATTTTTCACTACCAGTTTACAAACAGTGTAATTTCAGCTTTCACCACACCCCTCTCTAGTTTTGATCACCGCTCCGTTGCCCGTTCCCTCAATATGAGCAGAATTTGGGAGTTTGGCAAACGCCTGTGTGCAGCCTCTTGCCAAATAGAATTTGTCTCAGCATTACGGTCAATAAAGGCTGGCATCACTGCATCAATTACACACAACTGTAACTGAATTGAAAATTACTGGTAAACTTTGGCAGTTTAGTATGAAAATGAATTAAGCTGCAGATTTGCGCCTCTCACTCACTCACTCAAGTAGATGCTGGCCTACTGTGTTCTGAAAACCCGCCAGTTCACACCAATGCAAAAACAAGGCTGTGTACGGCATCGCTGGCAATGATTCTCTGGCTTTACTTCACTGTAAACTGTTTTTAGACTGCTGTCTGCAGCTCGGGTACCATCTGTAACGTCCTTAAAAACAAATGAGGAGCAGATACAGTTGCATTCACAGTATTAAGGATCAAGGGGCTCCTACTAACCCATTTCACAAAACCCAAACTTTTCCTTTGAAGGCTCTGTGATGAGTTTTCATGTTGTGTTGATTCTGGCGACCCCTTTGTACGGTGGCCCTGAGAGCTCACAGCACTGCAACTTAAGAAAACACATGCAAAAAGACAAAACACAAGCAAATTAAGAAAACATCTTCATCCATTTGACAACACATGCACAGATTTAGTGTTTAGTGTTTCTTGTTGTTTTATTTGTCAGTATGTAGACGTGTGTCTTGGTACACAGCTACAGCTACGACATGTAGCTATGTAGCTATGCTAACTAGCGCTAGCACTTATCCATGAAAACTAAAAATCATCCACTAGACCTTCAAACCTGCAGACCTGGGGGGTAAAACCGACCTTTGTGTTTATTAAGACAGCCTACAACTAGCATGCCTCCCTCCTAAGCTCCTTGTTAGCACACATTTGTGCAGGTAATGAAAAACGGAGGAGGGGATTCAGTATTATTTTATACAGTCTATGGGCTGAACAAGCTCCGAGCTCTGACTCCGTGACAGACCGGATATTGTTGTTACGTAACAAAAACACGGAAGTCTGAAACGTCTCGTTTCACACACATTTACAGAAAGGTGGAGAAATCAGAACAGGGGCAGAATGGATTTTTTTCATTCTCGGGGGGTTTGTAGACATGCCAGGGAAACATATTTCAGGTAGAGAACCATTAAAAAGTCCATTTTGCATGATATGTCACCTTTAACAGCAGATCACTGCAATAGGCTGAATCATGCGATCACATTGTTAAAATAAATCAAAAACACTTTTTTATCTCATTTTCCAACACCACTGACGGTAAGAGAACCTTAATAGCGCTGTGACTCAAAATCTGCATCAACAACAAGCATGTCCGGACATGTGCATCACTTTTAAGTGTCCTCTGGAAACACTTCTGTTGTGTTGTGGTCTTTGCAGCACGTTTTCTTAAGGCTGTGCATGTGTTGTCAAATCGATGAAGATGTTTTCTTTATTTGCTTGTGTTTTGTCTTTTTGCATTTGTTTTCCTAAGTTGCAGTGCTGTGAGCTCTCAGGGCCACCGTACCTTTGGATGAAATTAGCAGTGATTATCTGGTATGAAGACTGCATTTCCCATGAGCACCAGCACCAAGTTTGGTAACAATATGACTTTTACCAGGTCGACATTAGCCTAGCAATTTAAGCGCACATCCCATGTACAGATCAAGGCTTTGGTCCTCCTCTTTGCAGCATGCCTCAAAAAATATGCTGTCAAAAGTATGTCAATGCCAAAGCATGCATTTGTTGTTGAAGCAAATGAATGAATACAGACCTACTTTTTAGTTGTTCAAGATAACTTTCTGCAGGATGTAGAGTGATGAGGTAATGCACTGGTTTGTAGCTACATCAAACTATTAACTGTAACATGCAACAACTGAGCTTTGTAAACTCTGATTTATTACCCTTAGTTAGCTTACAGAAGGTGCTCTGGTGTCATGATGTGTGCTCCAGTGTCCCGATGAAGGTCTGAATGACTTAAATAAGCATGTGGTTGAACTCTTTCGTCCTCATCGAGCAGTGAACTCTCTCCTGGAGTGCTTCCTCTGCTTTTATTTGACAGTAAGGAGGTGTAATGTATTTCCCGCATTTACAGCACTTCCCATCCCAGCTCATGGGCCGCAAATTAGCCGTGAATTTAATCTCCTCCTCTCTCTTCTTCATGTAATCATGTCTGTATGATAAACAGCAACATGTATCAGCTGTAGATTAACATAACACGCTCTTAATCACTGTGGAAAAGTAAACAGAGATCATAGCAGAGCCGGAAGCAGGCGACCGGCTATCAGAGAGACCGCACTGCCCTTAAGTATTTCAGCAGAGACACATCGACGCACAAGTATGTGTTGCTCATACCCGCGTCAGACCCTGCTGCGAAGGGGCAACGCAGAAATATAAATCAGCCTAAAGAGAGACTATTTCCCGGTTAAACAGTGCCTTTAAACAGCTGTGAGACAGCATAGCAGCCTTATTCTGTAGATCCCTGGTCTATAAAATCATCAAAGCATTAGCCGTTAAGTCACAGTTGCAAAATAGGACTTGCTATTGTGTCTTTCTATTGTGAACTGGGCAACGCTGAGCCAACACAACTACAGCCAGTGAAAGACAAGGGCAGCCTGGGATAAAAGCAGCTTGACAGGCAGCCATGAAGGCCAAAAAACCAACTACCTTTGGAGTCTGTGTCACTTCAGGATGTATAGTTTCCCCCACTGCGCTCTGTCACAGCTAACTTCTCACGTTCAAGTTCCCCCAACAGCAGATGGAGGGGAGGAGGTGCAGGCGCAGGGCCAGGCCAGGAGTGCTGTCAAACCCCCAAAGTTCATCCATTTGGTACAAAGATGTCATTGAGCCTTGTCTTTGCACCTGCTCACGTCGTGAAGGAGATGGCAGAGGCTCTTCCTGTGTGTGTCTCAGAGAGGGATGTCCCTGCTGCAAAACAAGCCCGACAAACTGTTCTAAGATACTTCTTTGGAAACGCCAACTGCTGCCGTGCCAGATAAGTCAACAAACGAGGGCCAGTGAAACTTTCTTCATCGTGTGAGGGGCTTGTTTGTGAGAGAGAGAGAGAGAGAGAGGGTGAAAGGGACGGTTGGAGTTGGATTTAGGACCGCATAAAGAGGAGAGCCAGGAGGACGTGGTGAGGGTTAGGGGATGGCAGGTTGGACCACCCTAAATGTAAGGTTTTGTGGATACCCAGGCTCGCTCAGGTGGCAGCGATTGAAGAGTGGCCTCCTTAGCGCCTCCTTTCTCTCTCCCTTTGGACTCACAATGAGGAGACTGTTTCAACCAGGCGAAGGCCCGGCCTCCAAGGCCGCTGACAGAGAGAGATTAGAATAACAATGGCCTGGGTTAATGATGTTTGTGCCGTTAAGGACACAAAGTCGTTACTAAAAAAGCCATTAGGCTTCGCAGTCAAAGGGAATGAAAGGAGAGCTTTTTTACACTGATTACTCGCAGCGAATTCTAAACAGAACAGTGATCAGCACACAAAACACCAGCAGCTCTAAGTCGCATTTTATGGTGGGTTCTCTGTATTTTGCATGCTGCTATAACTCCTTTCTTGTTTATAAGATAGTGTGTGTTTTTTCATGAATTAGCTGCAGTTCCTTTCAGGCCTCTCACCCGACTTCTTCACTCCGTTCCACTCATCATGTCGAGGCAGGAGGCAGAGCCGAGTCGGAGCTGGCAGAAGGGGGCATTAAAAAAAAAAAAAAGCCAAAGAAGAGCGAAAGAAAAAGAAAGAAAAGAAGGCTTTGAAGAAGACTGAGCTTGCAAAGCTGTATTTTTAACTTGGATGGCACATCAGAGGCACGAGCAGCTACAGTTCAGGCTTTTTTGAGGGATATATGCGCTGGTTCTGCTGCACCCAGAAAGAGCATTCTCTTTAAAGCCGGGCAGACTGAGACCAAACATTCACCGCCATGCTTCCAGGCCTAATTATCCTCCGGATCACAGGCTGAGAGAGCTGGATTCAGAGGAGCAGAGATGAGCACACGATGGCTATATGTGAAAATGATTCAATGTGACATGATTTCAGCTGTTATTTACATTCACATTATAAGCTGACACCATCATTTAGAGTGGTTCAGTGCAACCCCATCATTTCCTCTGCTTCCTCTGTCCTTGAGGCTTATGTTTAATAAAGATATGATGGGGAAATAAGATGAGAGTCGAGCCAGAGGAAGAGATGCTTGAACCCCAATCATCATATGTTATCCTCAGAATCAGAAATATATTCTCTGTGTCAAGGTTGGTTGATAACAATGCCTTCCTCGTCCACATGTTTTCCACTCTGTTGCTGCAGAACAAACTCAGACCTCGGTCTGTTACCGAACCGAGTACTGCTGAGTTTAGAGTTGAGCAAAGCCTGACTAAGCCTGACATTATGAAAATGCATCTAAAAGAAAGTCCTTCTTTTGAAAACCAAGGATGTCCCAGATATTACCTTCAACTTTAAGACATCAACAACAGCTCAAACTTGAAATGTGTACTTTTTCAAAGCAGTACAAGCTGGAAAACAGGGAGCATGCTTTTCCCACATTTCCTTTTTCATAAATTTGTATCAGATTTTATCCCCCTTTCTTCCAATTTGGTAGCCAATTAAACCCAACCTCTTATCCAGTATCAATGCTTTTTTGCAGCAGCAGATATAGCTTTTAGCTAAACCTTAAGCCTAGGGAATTGAAGAGAAATGTAGGAACACAAGATCTTATTTTGAAAATGTCCTAGAAATGTGGGAACATAGGGCTGTGGAAACATATGGCCTAAAGTTAGGTGAAAATTTTTTTTTTGAAATGTGGAAACATAGGGATGACCCCAAAAGATAAACCTCAACTCCTTGATGGGCGGCAATGTAATCAAGAAATAAGCTTCATAAGAGTCAAAACAAAACAATAGATGCACCAAATATACTCTCAGATATGTATGTTTGAATTCCCATGTCTGTGACGTTCCACTAATTCAACATTTCAAGTAAACAAGACGACTGCAGGGGTCAGCTCTGCGTGCATCCAGACAATAGATGTTACAAATAGTCGAGTCGGGGTAAGAAAACTCAAGTCAGCTGGTGAACGGGGAGGTCTGTGATGGAACTCATGCAGAGAGAGAAAGAGAGAAATTAGGATGCCTATTTCTGAAAATGATGAAGTGTGACATGTGCCGAGCCCACAGCCTCCCTCCCACACGGGCCCGGAGAGGTGACTGAGGAGAGAGGAACCAAGGAAATGCCTGTGGCTGCAGCTCTTATTTTTCCATGGCAGCGTTATAAACATATAGCGCAATAACATCTCCTGCATGTACCCTCCCTGCCCGCAGAACTGTGGCTGGCCTCTCAAAAAGCTGCACTATGTTATTACCGCCTGCTATGAATGCCTGTCTGTGTGTGCATACATGTTCTTATCTGTCTTCTGTCGTACTAACATGCATCTCTGTGCGCAGCGTGTGTGTGTGTGTTTGCCTCACATGCGACGTATAATAAGTGCAAATGTTTATTTCCAACGGCTTCCTGTGTAAATGATCCCGCTCGGACGAACACGGGTGGATTCACGGAGCCCGTCGCGTTGGGGTAAATATGTCACAGAAATAGACTGGAGGTAAATGGTGCAGATTGTGCGTAAGCTGAATGGGCACGACTGTCTGGTAAATAAATAGGGCTTTGCGTGCACGGATCTGCAGCTCGGCCTCCACCTAACCAGGAATGGTGAAGTAGTAAAGCCTAACAGCTGAACCTGTTTATGTACATGAGGATTTTATTGATTACATACAGTGTGAGCATTCAGGGATGAACCAATCTGTACAACACGTTCAGCCATCAGTGTTTGTGTAGTCTCCAGTTCAAGGTCCCAAGAGTTCTGCTGATGTGTGTGTGCAGTGTGTGGCCCCAAGCTTTAAAAATACACAATTACTGATTTACATTAATTGCACCAAGGATAGCTTTTAATTATTTTTCTGCATCTTAATCACTATATTTGTAATACACAGAACAGCCTTCAAACTACTAATCATTTTCCTCCTCATGTTTGTCAAATAAGGTTGGATAAGATGAAAGATCCTCAGTTGTCAACATAAAAAGGAATCACTTACAGAGTTTTAAGATTAACCCTAGAACAGTAACGCTGGGTGATTTTCACCCATGTGATTGTGGTTATGTGATTTTCATTATGCTGCTGCTGTCTGGGTTGCATGGGTCCCTGAGTAGCTTCAGGCTGCTCTCTGATGTCACCCAAGGTCGGCCTGTTTCCCTTCTACCATCCCTGTTTTTTTCAGCAGGCACATGTTTGGGTGATTTTCACCCAACGTTAGTGATTGAGAGTAAATTCTTTGTTTATCTCTCCAACAGTTATCAGTGATCCAGGGAGACTGTGCCTTCACTGGATAAGGCTCACATGTCCCAGGAATGGGTGGCCCAAAGAACAAGTTCCCAGCTCCATTATTTAAAAAATAAAATCATTAACTACCCATAGGAAAATAAATTTAGAGAGGAGATCTCAAAAGTGTTTCATCTATGTCTGTTTGGAAGCAAAATGAGACTATAGCTCATGTCTCCTGTTTCTCATTCTTACCTCCAGAAAAAAAGTTGCAAAAAGTCTCAGCTTAGTCTCCCTTTCAGTTCAAAAGGAGATCTGGTCAAAATCTGAAATGATTCTCAGGTATTTCTCAAGTGTTGTGACTCCTTCTGAGCTCAGGTGGAGAAATCAGGGAGCTCTTGTCTCAATCTAACCTCATCCATTTGTTTTTGTCAGACTCAGTTTTTGTGTCTCAAGTTGAGCTCAGATGGAGCAAAGAAAGAGCCTGAGCTCATCTTTTCATGAACATTTATAGTGCCCCGCAAAATTAAGATTTCAATGTAATTGTCCACAAACTTACAATTCTCATTAAAACATTTGAACCACTTGCAAGATCAGCTATTTAGATGTCAAATGATCTCTTCTTTGACTTCACAATCTGGTCATTCCTTTACAAGTCTGTTTGGAACAAAACAACTTCACAAAGATTTAGTGGATTTGAGAGACAATGCAAAAGATAGAGATTTCATACGACAGGTATGACAGACCATTTATTTAAAATATGGGCCACAAAAGGGCCGACCAGATTTAGACAGATTATTACAATTAAAGGGGAGGATTATTTTGGGCGCTGGTGGCCTAGTGGTCTAAGCGCCCCACATACAGAGGCTACAGTCCTTGTCTCAGGGGTCGCCGGTTTGATTCCCAGACGGTCGACCATTTCCTGCATGTCTTCCCCTGCTCACTACTCCCCACATTTCCTGTCTCTCTTCAGCTGTCCTGTCAAATAAAGGCAAAAAATATATTTAAAAAAAGAGAAGAAAATTAGCCATTAATGAGATCTCTCATTTAAGTCTCAAATAAGACTCATGTCATGGTCTCAACTTCTCTCGTGAACTTTAGGAGAAACTAATGAGAAACTATCCATCCATCCATTATCTTGACCGCTTATCCCGTTTGGGGTCATGGGGGGCTGGAGCCTATCCCAGCTGACTTCGGGCGGAAGGCAGGGTACACCCTGGACAGGTCGCCAACCTATCACAGGGCTAACACAGAGAGACAGACAACCAGTCACGCACACACTCACACCTACGGGCAATTTAGAGTGAACAATTAACCTGGTGAGCATGTCTTTGGACCGTGGGAGGAAGCCAGAGTACCCGGAGAGAACCCACGCATGCAGGGAGAGAACATGCAAACTTCACACAGAAAGGCAACCACCGAACCGGGGATTCGAAACAGGAACCTTCTAGCTGTGAGGCAACAGTGCTACCCACTGCACCACCGTGCAGCAATGAGAAACGAGTGAGAACAATTTGAAACTTGAATGAGGCTGAAGTGAGAATCTCAATTTTGTCTCCAGAGACTTAGAAGAGAAAGCCTTGAGCAGTACAATTTCTCTCTGAGATGATATATTTTGATGTGAAGTGTTTTTTATCAGGTACATTATATCAGGTAATGTTAGTGATGGTGTTTTGAACTGTTCTGTTAGTGTTCTACAGTTAAATTAATAAACATTGTTCTTCTCTCTGTTTTTATTTCTTATGAGTTTGTATCGCCTGCTGTGTTTTAGTTTTGTATTCTCCACCCTTTCTGTGTCCCCAGGAGCTGCACACCTGTGTGCTCTTTTGCCGTCAGGCTCCTGCTGAGTCCCAGCTGAGGCTGATCAGTAATCAGTAGGTTATATAGGTCGGGTGCTTGCAGCAAGTCCCAGCTATTTTGATGGTGCAACTGAAAAGCTGTAACTTAAAGTTCCTGTGAGGAACTTTTGATTTATACCAATTTTGGCGCCCCATTGTGGACAAAGTGATACCTCTTATCTCTTGTTCTGTACATGCAAAAGCAGTGTTTTCAACAAAAACCTCACCCTGCTCTCTTTCTACAGCCAGATTTATCACTCAATGATTATTTGCCATGAATTCAGCCGAAAAATTGTGTTTCTACAGCCAAATGTCAATCATGTGGTCTGACACCTACCCCCTCTGAGTGGTTTAAGGCATTAAAAATGACAACAGAGAAGGTATCAGTGTTGTTGTTTATGGTTTTGTTTGCTTTTGAAGGTCATAAAGAGGCATCAGTGTTGGTTTCAGTGTGTTTATCAGCTGGTGAAAAACTCCTCATAGTGCCTTTAAGAGAGAATTAGTCCATCTCAATGTGGAGGATCTGACAGCTCTCTTTAGATCGAACAGGCTTTAGTGTGCATCCATTCAGACACGAGAATCAACTAAGAGGCATCATTTGTCGTTTGGTGCTTAATATAGTAAACCGTTTCTCTTCAAGTCCTGTTATGTTTCATGTTAAAAGTCATGTGTACTTCTTTCACTCCTTTGGGTTCTTGAACTCTGACAGTCTGAAGCTGCTGCATCACGACAAACTCTGTCTTTTAAAACAGTCTGCTGACAGGAGCTTCAGAGTCCTCTCTTTCTTTCTCATACATATATCCGAGTTTGTGAAACAGTTCTGGCGACGCACGAAGAGCCCCGGGGATTATTGTCATAGCCAACCCCGATATTATAGAATTACAGTCAGACAGAGCGACTCCTGGTGCTGCGCGGACAATTACTGTGCGGCCTGGAGCTCCGTGGAAAAGCTGCATTAGAGGAAAAACCTCAGTCCATCAGATGCTACAAAACAGGGAAGTGTTGGCAGATAATGTGTCAATACCAACGAAAGTAATCACAGCAGGGCTCAGAGGGGGTCTGACTCGGCCTTATTAGAAGGTTCCTCTCCAAACAGGCATGCAGCATGGGTGGGATTTTGCAACATGCAGACAAGCTGCAGCTAAAGACACTTTCAAATGAACTGTTTGCCTTTTTTAAAGACCAAACACATCAACTAAAAGTCTCACTCTGAGCTCTCTGGGTCAGAGTAAGCTTTGATGCTGCTGAAAGCATACTTTAAAAATCTTCAAAGACCTTCTGGATCTCCAGGAGCTGTCACAGGGAAAAACCACACATTCATATTAGATTTCTGAGGCAAAGACATTCAACACTTTGATGGCTTTTTGGCACCGCCATCCGAAGCCTCTTTACGGCAGTGTTTGGCTCTCTCCTGTGGATGTTTTCACAACCTGCACTGGAGCTGAGGTTTTGCTCCACGGTGGACAGTCTGCTGCCTCCCTCTTGTGGTGGTTTGTGTATTGCACATAAAAGCCTTGAATACTTTGAGATGAGTGTGTGTGGCTGAGTTTGCCACTGAAACAAGAATGCACAAGGTGGCAGTGTGCGTCCACAAGAGAAGTTTCAGGAATGAACCGAGTCAGAGGAGAGAAAGAAAGGACATGAACTGAAGTTTAAGGCTGCATGGTTGACTTTTCTCAGCCCCATGGAACATGACAACTTCATTTGATCAGAAGTCTCTCAGTTTTAATCTCCTTTTTCTCACAGCCCCTTAATCTCCATAGGTAATAATGTTTCACTTTGGTGCATTATCATCTAATGTGCACAAGTTATCATGAAAATGCAGCAGTGGTCATGATTCCACTTCCCATTTCAATCAGGAGAGCCGACTTTCTCTCATTTTAATAATAATTTAGTTGACAAGACTCAGAGAGGATGTCAAATGTGGAACTACTTTGGATATTAGATTCCATCAAGACGTCTTCATGTCTTGATGAGGCCGACCACAGGATACAATAATCCCCCTGACAGGACCTAGACACTGTCAATGGTGAGGGAAGGATGCAGGATGTGATGAGGGTTGAACTAAACCCCTAACCCTGATGATGAGGTCTAAATGGGACAGGGTGGAGGAGGGTCCAAACAATCCACACTGTGTGTTTGATGAATGAATAAGGAGAGTCTTGCTGCTTCAACTTCTGCTGAGCTTCATTTTATGTCAATATTTGCAGTTAATTTTCCTTTTTTTATTCTGTATATACTTTTCATTATGTATTTTTAAGCGTGTGCAAGAGGGGGGTTTTTGGGTTTTTTGGGTTTTTTTTCCCTATGCCTTAATTGCGAGGCCAGTGTGTTGTTTGAACAATCTGTGAACACACACATCTTGAGGACTCGCCTCACATCTGGGGACAAAACATTCCTCCTCACAGTGGCACTGACTCAAACACAGAACTGACTCTCATGGCTTCATTACAGTGAGAGTTATCAAAGGGGGAATTTTATTCAGGCTAACAGGTGGACTGAATAAAGCATGGACGTATAGTCTCAGTGACGACACCCTTTGGTTTCAGGAGTTTCCTTATGAAGCACAAAGATAGTGACCGTAATGCTGACTCCAATTCACTTCAGGCATAGGCGTTTCTAGCTCATTTTTGGGGGTGCTGAAGCACCTCGAAATTGAATCCCAGCACCCCTAAAATTTAAGATATTTTTTTTTTACTGTATGTCCTTTTTAACAAGCTAGAAAAGTTTCAAAACCATACAGTACTTGGTTGAAATGTAATATTTTAAGAACAAAAATTCAGCAGCTCCAACGCAGTGTGGTCTCTCTCTCCAAGGGCAGTGTGGTCTCTCTGAGAGCAGGTCGCCTGCTTCCTGCCTCGCTACGATCTCTGTTTACTTTTCCACAGTGATTCAGAGCGTGTTATGTTAATCTACAGCTGATACATGTTGCTGTTTATCATACAGACATGATTACATGAAGAATAGAGAGGAGGAGATGAAATACACAGCCGATGTGCGGCCGATGTCCGGGATCCCGGAAGTGTTGTAAATGCGGGAAATACAAAGCCGCCGAGCGGACCAATCACAGAGCTTGAGGTCCGCGTCGGCTCTACGGGGAGTTACATTTTGGAGGAGGTGCACGTCAGCTACGTGCGTAGGCCTCGGCGTAGGTACGGGAGCTACGCAGACCCCCAGCGTAGGGTACGCCGTTGATTCAACGCAGAAGTATAAATCAGCCTTTACATGTTGTGCATTGCATTTCAAATGAAAGTCCAAAAAATAACTCCAATGTCAATTTTTGGTATTTTTGGTACTCACTATAGAGGGCTGGTTTACTCCAGAAACATGCATACTGTTTATGTATATGTTGAGGAGCTGCTGTATCCAAATGAGTTGTCTTTCCCCAGAAATTATGGTTACCATATCTTTCTTTTATGAGTCCAATCTATTTCTCTTTTGCTGTGGCTCAGCATTTAAATCACCTTTATCAGATTTGATGGTTTTAGTCACAGACTTTCCCAAAAAGTGTTACACTTTTCTGTCACAAATGTGGGAATGAAATTGCATTAAAATGTACAAAACAGTGAAATGTATCTCGCCCGGCTCAGCCCCCCTAAACATCCGCCCCTGACTTCAGGCTTATCAAACAGAGCCTTATAGCAACAATGTACACACCTGTCAGTCAAATAAGCCACGCCCCTAACTATGGCTATGTACAGCTTTAATATCAACGAATAATATTCATCCCTTTAGAACAGAAATAAATGAGTAATAGAGACCGAAACAATGTTCAGTACCAGGCTGTGTCCATTAAAGCCATCTTTGCTCTGGTAGCGTCTTAGTCTTCACTGAAACACATGTAGTGAAGTGTCATCATCAATGGCAGAGGTCTGAACTAACTATACTGTAGGAGCCATGAAGGATTTGAGTGTGTATAGTCTCTTATTTTGAGTTTTAGGGTAGTTTATTGTTTGCATATTTTTGTGGTGTCATTTTTGTTGTTTGTTTACAATATGGTTTATTGTGGGGTCAGTTAATTAGGTTATTTCTTGGTCATGTGTTACAGGCGGGGGTATTCTGTTCATGTAGGCCACCTGTTCTCTTTTGTTTGGAGGTAGAGAGAGGGGGTGAGCTGAGTCTGTGTACTTTTTGTTGACTGCTATTTTCTTTGGATCACTTTAATCATCTGTTTGTGCACTTTATCATGAGTTGATTTTCCTTTTTCATTAATAAAAAGTGAAACTTATTTTTTTGTACATCAGGGATTTTTGCTTTTAGTGCATCAGACACTTTACTAGGCCCAACCTCAGCCTCTCAGAGGCTTTTGGCTCTTTGTACTCACTACATAAACTGTTCTTATAAGATACAGTTTCCAGGTAGAGCTGCTGCTAATGCAACAACATCATTTTGTTTTGTTCTTTGTGAAAGGCCATGAATAAACAAACATGAAGCATACAGAGAATTTTAAAACGGGCTCAGTCACTAAGGCATTTTTGCCTTTTTAATGATAGGACAGCTGAAGAGAGACAGGAAATGTGGGGTGTAGAGAGTGGGGGAGGACATGCAGCGAATGGTCGACTGGCCGGGAGTCGAACCGGCAACCTCTGCGACGAGGACTGTATCCTCTACATGCGGGCCGCTTAGACCACTAGGCCACCAGCACCCCGGGCTCAGTCACTCCTGAGGGAAACAGAAGTGCTGCAGAAAAAAATGTGCACCCATCAACACCAAGCACCATCATGGAGCGCTCAGAAGTCAGGGATGCAGGCACTGCCATCGCTACAATGCCGTCAGTGGACACAGGCCCTAGTTCTGCTGTAAGAATGGACATTTCAGTACGTATGGATTTTAATGAGGCTTCCTGGCTATTTGAACTGCAGTTTCTTCCACTTCTGCATTTGCAAGATTTTTAAACACCTGGAGTTGCAACTTGGGTCACCAAAATGTCCTCACAAGTACAGTCACACGTTTGTTTTTTTAATCTGATCTTGCACTTACGAAAGGAAGGAGTGAGGATGAAATGAGTTGAGAGAGGGAGAGAGAGAGGGAATTCACACTTCATTGAAATGTAGGGAAATTAACCCCGGCTTAAGCTGTCTGAGGGGTAAAGAAATGGCTTTAGGGTTAGGATTACGGGGATTAGGATTCTGAGATGCTGGGGAATGCTTTGTGTCGGTTATCTCTTTAAAAAATGGAGAGAAAAAATGTTGGTTAGAGTTCTGTTAATTAAAGACACATAAATACAATGAAGGGGACGTGTTGAGAAAGTACACAGCTCTTATCATGTGATCGATGAGCTTATAGGGACATACTGATAAGCTTGGTGTTGTTACTGATGCACATGGAACTTTCTATGCTGGATTAAGTTCCATAGAAAACTTTTAAAAGGCAACTTTTTGCCTTATGATGAAATGATGAATTGAAGTCAACATTGTTGTGATGAAAGTGTCATGTTTTAATCACCATGTTCCATGTTTTTTACTGTATTTTGATTAGATGATTTAGATAAATCACACGTAAGAAGATCAACCTGCTCTGAAACCGACCACCCAATACATGGTGTCTTTTTCTCCATTCCCCTTAATCTACTTCTGAAAGGAGAGTTAATCAGTGTAACTCTTTTCAATTATTTTGTAGTATAATGCTGCATTTTTAATTTATTTTTTAGTTCTGTTTTGAAGCTGTTTTTATGTATAAATTCTTTCTCACACACTTACTGAATGCCAAATCAAACATCTATCCTCAACCTGAGAAACAGTATCCTCCTCCTCATATCCTGCAGCATTTGTTTTTGTTTTCACCTTGGGAAAAGTGAGAGTAAATTGCAAAGTGAACAAAAATTTTAGATGCACTGTCATGCCACAGATTTCTGCAGGTAACAGAGGAGAGAAAACTTGCATAAAGTTTCTTGTTTGTTGTCTGAGTGTAAATAATCCCAGCTTCACCTTCAGCGTGTCGCCCTGAGGAACACATCCCAGCAGCAGCAGCAGCAGTCTGCTCCTCTGCTGAGTCTCCCCTGGAGGTTTTTCCAGGGGAAACATTTGGAACCAGTGACCCACTCTGAGCTGAATGAGGAGAACATGACCACACCTCCTGTTACTCACTCTGTGTGGATTGGCTGCTGGGAGTTATCTTGCTCCTGGATGTGGCTGCTGTTGAGGGTTTATACTATTAAAACTCCCCTCACTGCTCCATCCTCTCTGACACTTGTTGCTGCTGCCTGCTCAGAGAGAGAGAGAGGGAGAGAGAGCGAGAGAGAGAGAGAGAGAGAGGGAGAGGACACCTGAACCGATCAGCTCTTCCTTTTGGGATTTCCCGCGGGGAGTGATGAACTCCATCGACCCCCAGTCCCATCACCAGCACCACCAGCAGCACACCTCCCCTACCGTCGGCTCTCTCCCACCTAAAGGCGCCCAGGAGGCCCCGGACATGGCTGCTGTGTACTGCGACAACTTCAGCAGCATGTACCACCAGCAGAGTCTGCAGGGCGCGCAGAGACCCGCAGGGTACGGCATCGGGGATTACGCGTCGTCTCCAAACCCGTACCTGTGGCTCAACGGGCCGGGAGTCAACTCCTCCGCGTCCTACCTGCACGGAAACAACCCGGCCTCCTTCATCCCGCCCTCCTACGGCTCCCAGAGGCAGTTCATTACGAACTCACCTGGTTTTGGAGGGCCAGACCTGGGCTGGCTGTCCATCGCCAGTCAGGAGGAGCTCCTGAAGCTGGTCCGGCCGCCCTACTCCTACTCTGCGCTCATCGCCATGGCCATCCAGAACGCGCATGAGAAGAAGCTGACCCTGAGCCAGATCTATCAGTATGTGGCAGACAATTTCCCCTTTTATAAGAAGAGCAAAGCCGGCTGGCAGAACTCGATCCGGCACAACTTGTCACTAAACGACTGCTTCAAGAAAGTGCCGAGGGACGAGGACGATCCAGGTACCCTGAACGCACCACAGACTTTAGTATTATTATTATTAATAATCATATGGGGCATTTAGGTTCAGGTTAATCCTCCTGTTGACTTAGTTTAAATACATTTATTAATTATGTTAGTGTGAAATAAACTCACAGTGCTTGTTGAATAATGAGAGAGTAAAACTTTAAAGCATGAATACAATCCTCAAGTTATTATTACACCTGATATTTTATATGTCTGGTTCATATACTCAACCTTTATATATTTCACAGAAATAAAAACACATCATAAGATATTGTCTTTATTTATTATAAGAGCAAAAAGTTACTATTACACACAAATAAGATATTAGCTGCACGGTCACAGATGAGGGTATTTTAAAAAGTGTTTATAGGTTCATTTATTTTTGAGCATCACTATAAAATAAATAAAAGTACAATATACAAATTTAAAGCTAACAAAGTGTCTGAATTTTTTTATTAGATTCAGTTGAAGCCACATTCACCTGCAAGTCCAGATAAATGTCTTATTTAAAGATAAAGTAAAATAAGACCTGAATTATTGGTAATGAGCATCTTGTGACTTTTCTTGAATTAAGTTAATTCTTCTTATTTCAAGACACTTAAGTTCATTTCCCTTATGTTATTGGCAGATTTTTTTTTACACATTATACAAAATTCAGGAAGTGTTTTTGTCTTATAATATCTTAAACTAAGACATTTATCTAGACTCATCAGGTGAATGTGGCTCTGCACATTTTTCACTTGCTTATTTTTGAGTTTTTGCAGTGTTAAAGCTCCTTATTTAGTAAATGTAGCAATTCTATTTACACAATATATCAGTTGAATATTTAGCTACATTAGAAAAAAATAGAATGCACCCATAATATGATATAAATGTAGTTTTTAATCCTCAGCTTTACTTCAGTCTAAACGCAGAGCTTCCAAACTTTCCAGCCGGCGACCTCCAATAACCCTCAAGGTGGTTAGACAAGTTTCACAGCCGCACACACGCTCTGATAGGCCGATCCAAAAGAAGATACAATAACAACACACATATTATTTTATAGTGGCATTAATTCAAAATGGGTAAAGTAAAACTAGACAGATTCAAATACTTGTCATGTCTATGCTGGAGCAGTGATCTAATAAGCAGACACACACACAAGGTGAGGTGTGTGTGTGTGTCTGCAGAACATTACCCTACCTATGTGCACATGTCGCTACATTACCTGTGCAGCTAAAACTGATCTGTAATCACCTCAGGGGTCATGTGGCCACAAAGAAAAGTAGCAAAGTGATGACACTGTTTTTATTTACATGTAAAATGTAAAATGTTGCCTCTGTTTTGTAAATTATTTTACATACAGGATGAAATATTGAATCTAAATTAATTGAAATGTGTAATGTATTTTGAAGGCGTCTTGTGATCCCTTTTTCCGTGTCTTGTGAGCTCCTTGGGGGTCCTGACCTCCACTTTGGAGACCACAATGTCAGTCAGCTCAGGAAAGTGTGTTTCTAAATTTCTAAGGTTTATTATCTTAAAAAAGTAACTCACCAAAAAGAGAACAAGACCAGTGATAAGACATTTTAAATATGACAGAAGTTTGCCATGAGAGAGAGCTGCAGTGAGCTTTCTGTGCATTTATCTGTGGAGTCATACATAGACTTGAAAAGGTGACTAAAGAGGGAAACAAATAAAATGTGATATTAATGTCAAGAAGAAATTTGAAGCATGTATTTCAACAACAGAAGTGATCACACACAGCCTCATTGTTCAATCTAAATGAAAGGAGTAGTCAAATCAGGTGTTATAAGATGTGTCGTCTTCCATCACAGGAAAAGGGAACTACTGGACGTTGGACCCGAACTGTGAGAAGATGTTTGACAACGGGAACTTCCGCAGGAAAAGAAAAAGGCGATCAGACCCGAGCAGCTCAGGAGGAGCAGCAGCGGTCGGAGCATCAGGGGCCACAAAAGTGGAGGACGGCAGGTCAGCGTTAGGGGCCTCACTGAAGCCCGCGGACAGCCCTCAGCTGCTGGGGCCGTCCTCGCCGGAGATGGAGCCCATGAACGAGAACCACAAGACCTCCTCGTCATCCTCGCCCCCCGGACTGTCCTCGAGCGCTCCCTGTTTTAATAACTTTTACAGCAGCATGTCCACGCTCAGCTCGGGGGGCCCCAGTCGTCAGGGGTCTCTGGGACTGGTGAACGAGCTGTCGAATAGGAACATTACGGCCCTGAGCCCGTACCACCTGAACCACGGCGGGCAGGACACGGGGGCCGCAGAGCACGGCGAGGGCCTGCATTTTAACCGTGGAGTGTACTACAACACGTTTGGCGGCGGGCAGAGCGGACAGTTCAACGGTCACTTCTACAACAGCTTCAGCGTCAACAGCCTGATTTACCCACGGGAAGGGAGCGAGCTATAGGAGCTGATTCATCGCAGCATCACACGGTTTTAAGAGACCAGAACACTGACTTCTTTTCAGAGAGGAAACCTGGTGCATGCTGGGTAGCTTCTCTGCATCACAAACACAAATATCCCGTCATGAGTCAGTTCACTGGAGAGATCAGAAAGTTCATTGACGAGCACTCGAACTGTGGAAACACCAGCCTGAAACAAAAACGAGCACTTATATATATTTTTTGAAACTACTCCTTTAAAGCTTCTTCTTTGCTCTTCATGCTAAAAAAAAAAAAAAACACATGCAAAGTCAGAACCACTGAACACTTGTGTCTTGTGTAATATTTTTAACCCCTGCTCTAGACATCCTCTCCTCTTGTGGTGGAAACCCACTCGGACATGTTTGATATGTAAATGTACGTTTGATATTTTTGCCAGTTTTTGCCAAATCTAGCCCAAAATTCTAGTTGATGAAATGTCCAATCAGCTTAAGTCTGCCAAAGTTGCCTTTGTGAGACCGCCGTTACCTCAAAGAGACAATCACGATGATGAAGAGTCCTGTGAATTCACACAGGCTCCAAATGCAGTAACAATTGATTTAATACAAATATAACCCGCTTGCCTTATTTTTATACCCTCCATGTTGACTGAAACGACAGCACTGCAGCTCTTGTAAATACACGTGGACTCTGAAAAGTTTGTATTTTTGTAAATTATAAAGATAGTTTGTGATTATTTATGCTATTTATGCTAATAGGCATTGTTTTCTACTGTTGTCTGAACGTAGTTTGATTCAAGCAGAGGTGAATATTAGCTGACAGAACGCGCTGAAAACAGTATCACTGAAACACAGATGTCATAAATCTATAAATATATATATTAAAACTATATATGCTATATCATGGTTTCTCTCAGGATTCAGTGTGACAATCATTGAACGGCTTTTGTATCTATTTTTGTCCCTTTTTTTTTTATCTTTATAAAGTACACACAGCTACAGGCAGTTTCAACTGTGTCTATTAATAAATATCATGTGGTCTCGATTGTATTGTCATGCATCCTTTTCAGACAGGGCATCAGTGTAATCACGGCTTCATTATCATCTGAATGCAAACCGTAAAGCTCATTTTGAATTACTTCTACTCCATTTCAGCTCAATGCAACTTACTGTGTGTGCAGAAAAAACGGCTTTACCTCCAACATGAGTTTTTTTAAATTGAGTAATAAACCTACACTACCAGTTTAAAGTCTGGACACACCTTCTCATGCAATGTTTATTTATTTTAATTATTTTCAACATTGTAGATTAATACCAAAGACACCAAACTATGAAATGATCTGGTTTTGCCATAATCTGGATTACAACAGTAGTCAAATAGGACTATCCATTGTGTACTAACCCTGCCTCTGAACAACACAACTGATGGTCTCAAACACATTAAGAAGGCAAGTCATTCTACAAATGAACTCTTGACAAGGCTCATGTTAATTAGAAAAACCATTCCAGGAGACCACTTCATGAAGCAGACTGAGAGAATACCAAGAGTGTGCAAAGCTGTCATGAAGGAAAAAGGGGGCTACTTTACAGAGTCTAAAATATAAAACATATTCTGCTTTGTTTAACACTTTTTTAAAAATTAAATAATTCCATATATGTTCTTTCATAGTTTTGATGTCTTTGGTATTAATCTACAGTGTTTCAAATAATTAAAATAAATGCAAACACTTGAATGAGAAGGTGTTTCCAAACTTTTGACTGGTAGTGTATGTTTAAGCATTAATTTAAGTATCTTTTTGCTGTACTGAATTTTTTTTCTTGTGAAGTCTGGCTGATTTGAATCCCTTAATTTGAACCTTTATCTCCAACTGAACAAAGTGAATCGGCTCGGCTCTATAATTCTATTAATCATAAATGAATAGAGTTTAATTAATGATATCAATCCCAGAGGACAATGTTCATCCATCAGAGTCTGTCTTGTTTATCTCTATTGATGGAGAGCTGAAACTTTGCTTGTTTACATTCATAGACCCTGCATACAGCGGCTCAAATAAGAAGCCCTGAGTTGTACAGAAATTAATTGAAATGAATGTTAATATAGCACAATAATAATTATTAAATAGGCCAGAAGTTTTCACTTTAAGTTTCTATAAAGAATCTTTTTAAAATTGTAAAAATCATAAAAAAAAAAGGAAGACTTTAATATATTACTTCCAGTGAAACAATGAACAGCCTACATCAAGGGGCCTCCACAGGTTTCAGCTCAACCTGCAAGAGTTTTAACATTTTTTCTATTTCTATTTAAATTAAACACAAATTAAAAAATACCATTTAATTAATATTTCCATTGGTTTCATTTTTTTATATTAAATGAACAGCTTTTTATATGAAAAGATGCAAGATTGAAATATTAACATTGACACAAGTACACAATAGATGTCATTACCATTCTAAATTAAATACACTTTTATTATAATGTTTTAAACTATGTTGCATTTTTAACTGTGAAAAGTTCAATGGAGATTTCAAACATCTCAATGTCTTTGTTTATTTAATTCAAGGCCCCTCAACAAACATCCCCAGAGGTTTTAAATGTCTCAAAGTGTGTCCATCTAGCATGTTGAAAATAAGTAATCCTCTGTGTTACATTCATCAGATTTCCTTCTTTATACTCTCTGAAAAACACCACAGCTGATTCCCTCCAACGTGTCCTCCTGTCCTGTGTGCACAGGCAGAGACGAGCCGTGCATGTAAACGCTTCAGCAAAAAATCAAAAGAGAAAGTTCAAGTTTGGAGCCGAGCCAAGCGGCCTGCAAAGACACTGCAGATGACAGACATCTCGATTCAGCGAGCGCTGAAACAATGCAGCTATTGTCCCCGGCCCTTCACGCCAATCCCCCATGTATCAATTAGGGACTCTCTGAAGAGAGGTGAAGATATCCCCCTCAGACCGACGGGGTTTAAGCATCTCTTTTGTCTCCATTCTGCCGCAGTGTTTGCCCCACATTGAGGAGAGGCCGTCTTGCTTTTGTTCCCGCTAAGAAACGACACATGAAGAAATTCGCTCTGCAAATATTTGCCACCCCTTCCAGCAGATTAGGAAAAACACGATTAGGTAATTCATTTACTCGTAGGGATTCACACCGTGAGTGTGTTCAAAGTACTTCAGAGGTATGCTGTGAAATTGATATGATAGTACGGCCTGTCTTCCCTCTGTGACACAATTATCAGACTTACTGTAAACTACACAGGTGGTACTGTAACTGCTGCTTTGTCTCTCTCCTGTATCCATTTTATTCAACACAGATTTCAAACACAGTTAAACAAGATAAGATACTTTATTGATCCCTGGGGGGAAATTCAGTTGTTGCATCAACCCAGACATAAGTAGAATCAAGAATAAGTTTCAATAAGTCAAATAAAAGATAGAATCCAAATGTACAAATGTTCCAAGTGATTAAAAAGTGGTAATTACAGTCAGTGTTGAACATGGTTCAGTGGTGACAGGTTGACATGGTGTGATTATGGTTTGGTTTGACACATTAAGCAGTATAATGAATAAATATGGTTATATAATATGACTGTAAACGGTTCCATCCATAATTGTCATGTGATAATGCGACACACTCACACTCACAGCTCATCAAATACAGCAGCTCTGTCTGCGGCGGCTCTGTAACCGTCTATCACTGGAGGTGTCAGATTTGCACTTAGAGGGATCTGGAGGAAGAATAAAAATACAACACTCAGATGGACTTTTAGATTAAGGTGGTCACTTAGTAATAATTAATATTGATGCTGGAAGGTAGAGACCTCATACCTCCAGAACAGTCTTTTTCAGATGATAAAACACTGCATGACGTTCAATCACAAACTCTATTTAATACTTTTCATTGGCTTAAGTTTGATAATGCTCACTGACAGGCGTGACCAAAAGCACAGATTTTAGAAGGGAATTTAAATAATGGAATATGGAGTTTAAAGACATTAAGTTAGACTCTCAAAATAATTTCAAGTCAAGTCAAACTTTATTGTCATTCATCTGGATAGCTTGAATACAGCTGAATGAAATTGTGTTTTTCACATGTCAGGTGCAAAGCAGTGCAAATGCAAATAAAACGACAGATGAAATATACACGGACAGCAAAGACAGAATATAAAAACAAGAGGAAACAACAACAACAACAAGATGAGGACAGACTAGAAAAGAGCTGACTATGTGAGTTAAACTAAACTAAATATGGATAATGGAGTGAATAGATAAATCAATAAAACAGTAAGTGAGGTAGCGCAGGGTGCAAATGTTGCAATATAAATATATACAACTATCTCCAAAGCAGAACTTTCAAGAATATATCCCGGTGTAGATGCTCGCTGTGACAGATGACATAATACTCCCACTAATTTAACTCACATGTTTTGGTCATGTCCCGCTCTTTCGCCCAACTGGAGTGTGATCTTCAGTACTATATATCAAGGGCTCTTGATATTCAATTAAAAACCTTTATTTATTCTCAAAAAGACATTCAGGTTTCCCTCATTTCCAATGTCGTCGAGATCACAGGCACATTAGAAACAGCAAACAAACACACAATCATCCACAACATAATATATTAATTAAAACAGATATAATTTGAGACACAGTGGTTGGAGATTAAAGTCTTAAATTCTGCAAAAGAGGGAATGGATATCAGCTTTAAAGTCTGTTGGAGGGTATTCCATGATTTAGGGGCATCACTGGAAAATGCTGATCGACCCACTTCAGTGTTAACTCAGGGGACTTTCAAAATGAGCCAATCATCATATTGAACTTCGGCCAAGTGCAGCTGCAGCTCTATTTGGTATTACAGATAAAGATAATTGCACATTGAGGAGAAGACATAAAGACATTATTGCTTTTATAACACTGCTTGCGTGCAGAAGAATACGACTGCATTGGAAGTCATCGAGCCCACCCAAGGCAGCCCTGTGCCTGAGTGACTTATTGCACTTCATACAATTAGAACAAATTAAATATTCACTGAGAGGGTCTAAGAACAAGTTTCACAGCATCTGGAATCCAGTGTTGATGTATTTAGGTAAACTTCAGACTTTACCGGATACTGCAGAGAAGAGAAAATGGGTGGGTGGGACCCTGTGTTCACGGTTAGGGGAATATAGTGTAGTTTTACTTCCAGTACTGTTTCATTTTATGTGTTTCTGTGTGTTAAAAAAAAAATAATGTATCCTTAATACCTGCTTGTCATTAATGGATGTGAATACAAATAAATATTAAATAATAATAATAATAATTTCCATCTGGCTAATGAAGCAAACACTTACAGTTTGTTTATTATAAGCAGCAAAGCTCCAGGGTACGGTTCAGGAAAAAGATCAGGGGTTAGTTTAAATAAGCACTGACGTCACTCTTAGTTACATAATAACATTACATCACTTTTGCACCTGATTTATTACTCCTACATTTTGCTCCAAACAGAAGAATGCATGTACAAAGTTGTGTTATCTATATTGCAAAGCAGTCCACTTTATGAAGAACAACAACCTGAACTATTTGTTTATTTTCACAAAAGTCCTGTTTTTGTCTTCCAGCTCAAGCAGACTTCTGGACTCTGGTTCTGCAACTCCTGACTTTTAAAAAGCCAATAAGTTAGAGGATGATGATGTCTCAGATTGATGCTAATATTTGTGTCAGTATTTGAGGATTTTGTAGTGAGAACAAGCTGAAAAATGATGAGTCATGAGTGGAGTCTGTCTCACATTGTGCACATGTGAAGCCTGTTTATGATGGACGCTCTTCTGTTTATTAATGTCTAAGGATCAGGCTTTTTACAGCCACATGGCCAAACATTAATATGCTTTGGAAGATCCTAAATCCACAGCTCAGACTAGAGACCTGTTAACATTCATATTTACATGATTACTCTTTAATGCAAGTTTTTATGAGGGCCAGTTTGGTTCAGTGTTCCTTTCCCGTTCTCTCCTCCAAACACCTCCTGTCTCTCCTCAGCTGTCCGACCAAATAAAGGCAAACTGCTCCAAAAATGAAAAGTTGAAAGCACCACTCTGCGTTCTGACTCCTGAACGACAGTCTGCCGGCTGTAGACGTCCCTCCTCTCTCATTTGTGGGACAGCACAGGCGCTTCAAAACTTTTCCACTCAAGCAGACCGCTCCAGTGTTGTCCGCTGAATAATGACCCCTCTTCCAAGTGTGAACTTCTCATTTAGAGAGGATCCGCTGACCCAGGCTCTGTTTGATCACCTTTGTCTGCGGCTGGAATATCAGGCACCACGGCCTAATTTGGCACCCACACACGGCTCTATCGTGTGACACTTGAAAAGCGCCATTGTTGGTGCGGCTTGGGAAGCAGGTTGAACACGGGACCGAGGATGCTGTTTCGCACACTGTCTGTATACTGTAGGTTCGTGTCCTTAAGCAACCCCACCACAGGACCCTCAACCCAGACTGTTCCTCTGATAATGGGACGGGGAAGAGGTGACGCCTCGCTAATGAGAAACATCACGGAAGGAGAGGAGACTTTGCTCTTGTCAGCAGGTTTCACATGAAGGCCCGAGGACCGACTTCATCCAGGATCTGTAACTGTGATGTGAAATAAGGACAGCAGAGCGATGTCGTGTCAGTTTGCTGGGACATTACAGGACATAAGTAGCAGTCAGACAGGGCAAAGTAAACTCTCAGCAAAGCTTGAAAAGTAGTTGTACAGAGATAACTCTGATTTCTCTGATAAGCTTCATAAAACTTCATTAAAGGAAAATCAGAAATAAGAAGAGTTCAGCGCTTTAGAGTGACCCTTACTGACTCTCAGGTGTCTCACATGTCTACAGATTATAATTTAGCTTCAGTAATATATGTTTTATTTTTATTTTACAAAACAGGATGCTTTGAGAATAAGTTTGCCTTGTTATTTAAGATATTTTAAGTGAGGTCCTTAATTCTCTTATATTGTGCTGCAAGTTGCATTCAACTGCATGGTCTCAAAATGTATAAGAAGCATTTAAAATCCTCATTATTCTGCACCAGGTTTGATATATCACTTACTGGGACATATACAATTCTACTCCAGCTGAGAACCTGTGTTGCACGTCACTTTCTATCTCCACTCTCTATTTTTTTTATGGACTTTATTTATATTTCTGATTCTGATAAGTCACATTTATGTCATGATTTAAGGGGCTGTCAGTTAATCCCAATGCTGTTAAAGTGCAAAACTAAGGTCCATTCTTCTTTTTCTTTATTGCATGCCTTTTTAGACTCTTTTGGCACACAATAGTTAAGCCGCTATTATGAAAAATAACACCACTGTGCATCTCATGGGCATATTTTACTTTTTTCTTCTTTCTCTCTCTCTACATTTATTTATTTTGTTTGTTTGTTTTGTTTGTTTTTTACTTGTTCCTTCTCTTACCCCCTCAGTTTTGAACTGACAACTTTCCAATTGCTACTATCATATTATTATATATTGTATTATTACCAGTATACTTTCTGTTGGTTTTCAGCTGCTCCATGTCATGTGTTGTGTACAACTTTATTAACTCTCCTTTTGCATATTTGTCAATCACGAAATCACTAATAAAAAAAAAAGTTAAATGTACTTTGTGTCAAGAGGAAGCAAAATATCAGTCTGATTAGCTGCACATGTATGCATGTACTTTAATGATGTCAACAGGTAACAGCATCACAAAAGCATCATGCAGAGAAAGCAACCCAACTGGAACTCCTGAAAAGTGCTGCATTAACCAGGGATCCCTGGACGCCAGCGAGTTATCAGAATGATCTTGGAATAACAGCAAGCTATATTAACACTAGTTCCATTAAAGGACAACACAGCTTTACATTAAGAAATGTTGTGGAGTGCATGTACAACAAGTCCAACCAAACACAGGAATGTTTTAAAGCTGCCTCTACGTCCTGGTTTCTGACCACACTGGTGTAGCAGTGCAGCATTCATTTGAACAATCTCAAAGTCGAGTTCATTAAGTACAGTTCATTTGATTCTCAGATCAAGACACTAGTTTTAGGGATGCTGGTGGCCTAGCAGTCTAAGCGCCCCACATCCAGAGGCTGTAGTCCTTGTCGCAGAGGTCGCCGGTTCGACTCCTGGCCGCGACCGTCTCCTGCATGTCTTCCCCCTTTCTCTGCTCCCTACATTTCATGTCTCTCTTCGGCTGTCCAATCCAATAAAGGCAAAAACTCAAACAACAATATAACTAAGACACTTATATTAAATTGTAAACATGGACTTTAAAACTGTTTTGAAATGCAAAATAATGCAATTTTAAGCATGCATCAAACTTGCAATTCACTGCAATTAAATAAAATAAACAATGACAGCCCTCGTTTTCACTCAAAGGTATTTAAAGCAACCTTAAACATCCAGTCCAACACTAAGCCGGGATGTAAATAACTTATCTTTCCATAAGTTCAAAGGTCAACCTCGGCTCATAAGAGGAATATTTACACATATGAAGGTGAGAACAGTTCACGTCCATGTGCTGCTCTGCTGATCAGACTCCATTAAACCTGCATTAACTGTTAAGACAAAACAGAAAACTGTAAAGAAGTGGAGGAATGAGAGTGGGGGGTGTGTAGGAAAACATCTTGATGGGTTGTGTCCGGGGAAGGAGGTTGAGGTGGTGGTGGGTGGGGGGGGGTTGATCGCGGGTTGGCTTGGGGGGCTCCTGAGTATGATTTGATCCTGGAAGGCTCAATTAAGTGGTTCGTTTACCCCTCGTGTGGAGCTGGTGAATTGGAGCCAGGTCAGCTCCGGGTTGAGGTGTTGTTCATTATTTTTCCGCCTGTCGGATCCCATGAGCGGCCGCTGGAGACGGTGGCTGCTCGGCGGCCGAGGAGCAAAGGGCCTGCCGGTGGGGTACGTCAAACACACTCAAAGCCTCTCCCCTTGCCTGGGGGATTATGATCAACAAAGCATGTCCCACACCTGCACCGGCCAGCACAATGGAAACTCTGCGGGCCAATGGAGACGCAGGGAGAGACCAGTTATTAGAGTCCCCCCACCAATGAAATGGATTACATTAACCCCTTCTGTTGTTGTTCCTCCCGGAGCTTAAACATCGAACTGACAGACTCCACATCCCATTGAGAAAAATCACAGTAACACTTTGTTACAACAGCTTTATTCCGGTTTATCCACCAATGGGGAAGTATTTTGTCTCTACTGTTCAACTATGTGATGACTGAAGGTTTGTAAAGCTGGCTTCTTGAAGTACTTTGGTAATAAAGTTATCAACATTATCTGCAAAAACAACACAAAACTGACCTTGGATAATAAGAGAGGGCATCTAGAGTTTGATCCTCTGGGTCAAATATTACTCCAATACAGGTGAAAGTCGGCGAGTCAAATTATGAAATGTTATAGAAAAATTTGGGGAACAAGGAAGGATGTATAAATAAAGACTGAGGCTGAATATGGAACCAAAAAAGCTCCAGTACATGGTGGACAACTTCTCCTTCACTTTCCATTAAAATACAACTCAACAACTCTAGTGTTCCTAAATTGAGACCAAATTTTCAGGGCTGAAAAATTAAAGCAAAGTGGAACAGCCAAAAACTGCAGTTCCTCTAATGACCACTTGAGGCTGACTCCAAGAGTGAGCCAATCCCCATGAGGCCTTAAATTGGAATCTAGCTCAGTTGTTAAATCGTGCACAGATCACTGACACCAGCTCTAAAATAACATTCAACTTCTTTACGATATTTGGGGGGAGGGTTTGTCCTTTTCATGCCTTTATTGAGAGGACAGGACAGTGGATAGAGTCTAAAGCAGTGAAGGAGTAAGGCTGAGTGTTGGAGACAATCCCTTGGTGCAGGATTTAACCACTAAACTAATTTGGCACCCCAGTATCTAACATGTTTGACACCCACAACAACAAGCTGCTTTGGTTTTATAGTTAATTTTTTTATACGTTTACTGTACAGGAGGTACCTTTTGAATATCTACCCCTGAATTGTATCAAGGCCCAAAATAAGCTAGCTGTAAGGCTTAACCTCAGAAAATTTGAGCCACTAAACTTGGATGCAATATGAGGACATGGCTCGCTACTTGGGTTATTGTACGCCCAGACCTTCTAAGAAGTCTGGGATCAAACTTGTACTTTTATTTCCTATGTTGTGAGCCCTCGTCTGCCCGCATCATACCTGGCTTGTTATTTAGCTTAACTATTAAAGTATCTGATATGTAACGACATAAGATAAAGTCTATGTTGTTAGTGTATGTTGTTTCAAATAACTCCAGGAGGCTTCAGGAATTTGTAAAAGAAGAGCACCTTGCCTATAAATGTGATTGATTGTGACAGTTGGCATCCTTGACCGTTGTCACTTCAAGATCTTCAGAGCTGGGGTCCAATAACAATGTAAATCTGGTGTTGAGAAGTCCATATATGTGTGTGTTGTGGGGACACCTTCACCCTATATAAGACAGAGCGTGGAGACCTTCAGGAGGAGACTTCATCTGTCCCAGTCGTCCTCCAAGCAGTCGCAATGCTTGTTCGATTCTGGTGTTGTTTGTTGTAATAAACCTGGAACTATACAAGCAAGCCAGTCTCACAAACTTCCTTCTACATCTGCACATCACGGGCTGTCAAGATACGACACTATCTTGCATGTCAGTAAATGAGTCAGCTATGTGCACAACTTTAATAACCCAGCTTTAACTCAGCAACTCCTCAACATCCTGATTCTTCAAACAGGCAATACACCAACCAACAGGTGTTGTCACAGACGCCTGCTCGTAGCTATGCAACACATTTGTTGCTTTGCACTTGCAGGAATATCTGCATCCTACTTGGCATGAAGCTTGTTATGAGTTGATGATGCCAAGTTTGATGCAGTGTTGAGATCTGTGGCTAATTGATTTGAAATCAAACTGTATTTCTACGATTTCCAGATTTCTTGCAATGTAGCAAAGCAAAGACGCACTGCTGCAACTCAAAGAATACAACCCTGCAGAGTTACCAAGACGGCTAAACGACCACGTACTCACTTAACGGCCTATGAGAGAAGATGTGATGTGATTCATCTCAGGTGCTGATACTTCACTGGGTGCCAGGATCAATGGACGTCACTTTGAGTGGAAATGTATAAACACACTGTAGCCACATGGCCCTTTGAGCTTTATCACTTTGAGTAATCTGCTGAGAAATCTGTCAGTTTACACTTCTCCATCTTTCAAAATAAGTACAGTATTCGTCCACATTCTCAGTCTCAGGTTTCTGTAAAGCTGTATCAATAAGTAAACAGCGTTGTTGACAGATAACTGTGCAGTGGTAACATAGCCGGTGAGTGTGTTTGGGGTTTGTTTTACATGTGTTTTGGAACAACAGAGCAGGAGGATACTCAAATATTTTTGGCGAAGGAGGGTGTCAGTCCCCAGGGAACCCGTCATGGGCGAATTATACTGAAGCTCGGAGGAATGCACGTTGATGCCCTCGTCCTCACCCCCCCTCGTCCTCACTCTCTCTCCCTCCTCCTCCTCCTCTCATTTCTCCTTTAATTGGACCCGTTCTCTGGCACCTCTCCAGATAACACTGTCACTTTACGCTGCGTAATAAGCTATTAGCCCCAGCCGGACCGGACTCCACCGCTACCCCGTGCTAATCGACATGGACGTGGTCATTGTGTGGGACTGGGACTCAGGACAGCACAGTCCAGCTATTGTTATAGCCTGGACCTTAGAGCCCTGGATGCCCACACCCTGGCTCGCAATGGGTTGAGGGTGGAGGGAGGGGTGGGGTAGAAGGGGGGAGATCAAGGAGAGGTGAACTCACTCTCACTGCCCCCTAGGAAACAACAAAACAAACTGTAACACCTTTGGTTCAGCCATCTTGCTTTGGCAAAAATATGACTTTGAGCCATGTTCCAACACAATGGAGCACCTGGTGGAAGATCAGACCCCCCATCAGACCAAGCAAGAGTCTACAGGCATGCTAACGGTTCTGTGAGGCTACACAAAAGCACATGGGTTTTAGCATGATGATGTTGAGCATGTGTTTCCATCAGCTGTTTATACTGAAATCTACAAAGAGTGAAATAGCATGACAAAGGGGACGTTAAAACAGCTCACATCTTGAATGTATTTGACATTTTGCATTAATTGCATTTTATCACCAAAAAAAGGAATAGGACTTATATTCTTAAATTTAATAAATAGGGGTCAAGGACAAATATAAGCCATACTGATGTTAATGTTACTTGTAACTTGGTTAAAGTCAAGCGGCAACCTCCCATCTTAAAATATGAAGCTCATGTGGAAGTGCTAGAAACTGCAGTTCATCGTGCGTCCACTAGAGGCTGACTGCAGAAACACAGGAAACCACATACACACCCATTCAAAAAAGACGATCTTTACAGCAATAATAAACATGTTTACAGCCTGGTACAAAAACAGTTTAGGTCTGAGTAGCTAATTTCTGTATAGGCACACACTGTACAGGAGGTTGAATTTTCTTATAACGTCAAGATTACAACTTTTGCCCATTTAAGGACATGGCTGACTTGATTGACAGGTTGGCACTCTGTAGCTGCTAACGAAAAGGCTAAAGGCCCGCCTCTTTACCTCACACCAGCTCTGACTAAGTAAGGTTGAGTTCAGCATTTCCAATATGGCTGCCGCTGCCGTTTGGCCTCAAAACAGCGCTTCAGGAACAGATGGGTGATGTCACGGATACTACGTCCATTAGTTATACAGTCTATGGACACAAATATGAAGTCCCTAAAGGTGATCATTTGGTGATCATTTTTTGTATCTTGTGTTATCTTGCACATAGGACTTCCTCTACTCACAAGATAAATGGAGCGCCGCCTGCAAGCTAGTTCAGGCAGACAACTCGAGCTGCGTTCATTCATACTGACACGTCATCATCCTCCATATCAGCTGATCACAACATCCCCATTTGGCGGTCTATTTAAGCTGCAGGTCTCCCTGTCTCTGCCTCTGCTTTGCAAGTGCTCCTGCTTTCCTGCTCAGTGCTGTGTGAAAACTTCATACCCACCTCCTCCCCGGCATCCACCTGTGGGCTCCGAGGGGGGTTAGTCCTTTCTCATTACTCCTAAATGTCTGCATATAAATAATCTATGAGGAGTAGTGAGGTTCGGAGCCCGTACGCCAAACACAATACTGTATGCTGCAATAAACTTATCTTAAGTAAACGTGAGTTGTCTGACTGAACAACTCTTGTGCACAAGATAAACCCTCAGGGACTCTGCAATGTGTCAATCCAGCAATTCTCAACCCTTTTTTGTCTGCTGCCAACAATACTGGAGAAAAGAGAGTTAGCCCACATTAGAAATTCAGAACCTGCACAAGTAAATAAATAGTACTGATGTAAAGCTTTTAGTGCATGTGCTCTTTTTGAGAACTCTTAATTTGATGAACGTTTTGATAGAAAGCTTATAAAAGTGTCTGATTAATACTCACAGGCTTGGTTATAAATGATTTAGTTTCTATACCTTGAATCTAAATGTATTTGATACGAGTTAAGCTTTGCTGTTGCCTGATGAGACTAAGGCGGGAACCTTACTAAACCATGTAACATCTCCTGAACAAGCCCAAACACCTCCAGGCTGAAAATTAAGGGGTTAGACGAGGCCTTGGCGCTGCAGCCTGTCTGAGGAGCTAATACTCGCTCACAGCCTTGGCAGGGCGGGAGACAGAGACGTATTTTATGTTGGGGATGTACAGACTTCACACTCAGCACTCAGTGTCAATCTTTCATTTGTCAGCAGCAGATTCAGAGCTCCCCCGCCTGCTGCACGACTGATATACAGACACATGAATCAAACGTGAGGAAGTCTGCTGATAGGAACAGCGCGTAATTACCCGACTGGAAACCCAAATAGCAAAGTCTTTTTTGAGTTTTTGTGTCTCAGGATTTCAAAGATATCAGAGTCTGTTCATGTGTGTTTGGAGGAATGCCGCAGGGGAAGGAGGGCAGGCTGGGACAGAGCTGTGAACAGGTGCATGATGGGTTTGGAGTCCAGGGAGGAGCCCCTGTGGTTCAGTGTGAGATTGGCAGTAGGAGTGTGTGTGTGGTGGTAGGGGGTCTCAAGTTCTTTAAACAAATGTGAGAAATGCATGGTGAAAAATGTGCATCACTGAACTCATTTATTTGTGCAAATGACAAGAATTTAATCAAAGTTTTTACATCTCTAATAAAATTTAAATTTGATGACATGAGTTTAAATTTGCACCCCAGACGATCTCCTTCATGCAGCCAGGATACAAATCAATTTAAGTGATTATGACATATTCTTTATCTTTGTATTCTATTAAAACAAACCTATCCATCCCTCTATCAGCCCCCCTCCCCCCTTCTACTCACACACACCCTTCCACCCTCTAATCCAGCCCCCTCTGAGCTCAGGGTCCTAGGGAAAGGTTCATCCAGAGGGCGGAATCAGCCTCCATGGCAAAGTTTTAGCTGAGGGGGTGTTGGAGGGGGGATTCATCAAGTTGGGGCGGGGGCATTTGAATGTGGTTGGGTGTGTATCTATGTGTGTGTGTGTGTGTGTGTGTGAGAGAGAGAGAGAGAGAGAGAGAGAGAGAGAGAGAGAGAGCGTCATTCCTGATGGTTTCAAAAAGGCAGCGTGGTGGGTTGAGCATGTGTGTGTGTCTGTGTGAATGTGTGTGTGTGTTGGAGGTTCACTGGTTCTGAGGTTCCTCACCCACATTTGTCCGGGTTCACTGCTCAGGGTGTGTGTTCTGAGGTCACAGCCAAGATGCTGCTCAGCTCCTGGTTCACGGCGGCAGACTGAGGCTTCAGACTCTGGAGGGAGAGGAGACAGAAAATGTCTGATGTTTCACTGGAAGACGATTTAAAGAGAGATAAGACACATTTAACCTTTATTTGAACGAGGTCGTTCTTTCATTTAAGCTTAGCCTATTATACGCCATTTTAAGATAGACAAGTTACGCCTCATCTCCACCTTAGTATGCGACTGCTGTCCATGGATCCATAAAGAAGGGATGATGCCTATAGTGTCTAACACATTACTTAAGGACAGATAGAAACCTGAGAGGAACTAGCTGTAGGCTAATTTTTTGCCTGATAACAGATACATCTGTCTGTATCCCATATCAAACAGATAAAGTGAAATAAACAAGTTATTTTTATATCATACAAACTCAGTCGACAATCAAAAAAGGCATCTGAATTGAAGGAAATGGCTTGTAGTCTCTCCAAAATGCACCACAAGTAGCTTTTTCTAGAACCATCTATTACTGCCACCCTGCAAGATACACTTACAGTAGTTGAGCACAGCCTAAGGTAACGCTGACAGATGTGAGGTACAGCCCAAGCGGTCTAAAAACCTGAGTCCAATTTGGAAGTGCTAAAAACTGCAGTTCATCGAGGATCCGCTTGAGGCTGGCACCGGAAGTACCAGAAACCACATACACACCAATTCAAAAAAGCCGATCTTTACAGCAGAAATAAACAGAGGGAAGATTTCTCGATCGGCACACACTGTACGGGGGGTGAATCTTTTCATAATGCAGCAATTTTGAAGATATTAAGATTACGAGTCTTCCAATGAGAGGCACAGCTGACTTGATTGACAGGCGGGAACACTGTAGCTGTTGGCGAGGAGGCTCAAAGCCCGCCTCTTTACATCACAATCGCTCGACAGCAGCAATATGGCTGCTGCCGCCGATTGGCCGCTTCAGAAACAGATGGGTGACATCACGGATACTACGTCCATTATTTATACAGTCTATGGTTCAGACAGACCCAGACCTGGTTCATGCAAAAATGTAATTTCAACACTTTTATTTTCATACAAAAACATAGCTATGGTGCATTATGGGAAGTATGTCAGGATGGTTCTTTGACATCCTGAAGAGAGCGGTTCTAAACAAAAGGAATTTGTATGGCACTCGGTATTTGCTCTGACTAGGACGGCAGAACAACCACTAAAGGCTGACAGTAGATTGATATTACACAGACATCAACAAGCTAAGAGACCCCGGTGGCTGATGGAGAAGATGCCAGATTTGCAAGCAGAGGATGTGAGTGGTGACGGTGCTGTACTGCTTACTTACACAACCATTAAGGCCACAAAATATACCAGATACGACTTTAAAATAAAGTATGATGACCATTGTGACAGGAGCAGATTTCACAGTGAAACAAAGAGAAAACTTTCACTCTTGAACCAGTTTTCAATTTCTTTTTAAGTGACTGTTGAGATTTTTTCAGCGTCTGTTCAGCTGAAAAATGCTGACTGAGCTGTTAAACTAGAGACCATACAAACATGATGACTTAGCTTACATCACAGAACTTGTAGCTGTACCAAGTAGTAGCATGAGAGGCAGCAGAATCTGAATCCAGAGATACTGACTGCATTAAATACAATTCACGTTTCTGCTCTTTGATTTGGACGTGATTGTGAAAAAAATCTCATCCAAAGGCAAACCTGAAAGGAAAGCTATCACTTTGAAATCATCCACACCTGTCGCCTCAGAGGAGCAACTAGAGATTACACGCCTTGCTAAAAGGCTCCACAGCGGTGGTGATGAAGTCAGCGTCGGTAAACTCTACTAATTCTACTTCAGCGACCGACAGAGAGAGTGAACAGGAAGGAGAGAGGTCCCTGCAGCAGTAAGCGTGTGTGTGTTGTTTACAGTTTACACAGCAGCACACTGGCAGAGCATCAAAACCATGTTGCTTTTTGTTATGAGGTAAACACAACCCCCAACCCTCAGGCGGGACCAGGACAAACAGCAAAACCCCGGGAGGTCGCTCAGCATCAATGATACCCTGACGCTCCAGGGGAAGATTTTAGAATCCAAAGAGGAGTAAAAAAAGAAAACACACTAAACAAATATTAGATCTATGGTGACCCTGAGAGCTTTGAATCATTTAGAAGATGCTGCAAAGTGAGACAACTCACTTTCTCAAATAAAACAGAGTGGGGGACCCAGATAAAGGTTTTGATTCAGGCTGCGACAAAGGGAGTGGGAGTCACACCAGACCACTGATGGACTGCCACAGCGCCCACTCAGATATCCTTAAATAAAACCACTTTCCAGTATAATATCAGCATCATGTTAAAAATGTTGTCCATCACTTTGTGCCTCTTATTCCACACAGAAGGTTTCCCTCAGTAAGCACCTGCTTTGATTGCAAGCAACCCGTCCTAATGGTTACACACTCCCACCAAAACACAGAAGAAACCTGTGTTTAACAATGTCCAAAGGTCTGCTTAAGTTTAGGAACTTCAACTACAAGACAAGTAAAGAACACATAGACGCTAATTTACATGCAAGGTCTGTTATGCATGTTACAATCTTGGAACCCAGCTGCTTCCTGTCTGATGATGTTCCAGATTCCAGGTGTGATGGCTTCAGGTGAATGCTGCAGTTATTGATAAAGGACTTCAGTCCAGACAAGATCTCCATACGTCGTCAAAGTTAGCAATCCAAGTAACTACAGCAGCAAGAATGGAGTTGGTGTTGAGAGATAACGAAGCTACGCCATCATCACACCTTTGCACTGTTATTGATCCTGTAATGGTGTAATATTGGTGTCCCAGTGTGTGATTCACGTTCCATTATGGCGTTACTGAAGCACAAGAGGTAAACACACAGCAGGAGCTTCAAATGCACTCTAAAGCCTCAGTTCTTCCGATACCGATGGGGATAGGCCCTTTGCTGAAACCAAGCAGCAACCTCTGGTCTAAAAATATGAGTCCAATGAGGAAGTGCTAAAAACTGCAGTTCATTGAGGATCCGCTTGAGGCTGTCTCCGGCCAATTCAGATTAAAATGAAATCCACCTTAATTCAGTGATAGGGAAATCGTTCAATGTATAATTCATTCAGTTAAATATGAAATAGCAGTACTTAGATAATGGCGTCTTTTGTAATGCTTGTTAACAGAAGGTATTTCAAGGTCATATTTTTAATGCCTCTGTAGCTCAACATGATTAACAACTCAAAGAACAGTTTATTTAATTATCTCAAGCTAGTGTAGAATCCATCTGAAGCGTTTCATTTCAGCTTCTGACCTCTCTCAACACCAAGCGGCAACCTCCGGTCTAAAAACATGAGTCCAATGCGGAAGTGCTAAAAACTGCAGTTCATTGAGGATCCACTAGAGGCTGGCTCCTGAAGTACCGGAAACTACATACACACCAATTCAAAAAAGCCGATCTTTGCAGCAGAAATAAACATGTTTACAGCCTGGTACAAAAGACGAGTGTAGTCTGGATAGATCATTTCTCGATCGGCACACACTGTACGGGGGGTGAATATTTTCATAACGCGGTAATTTTGAAGATATTAAGATTACGAGTCTTCCAATGAGAGGCACAGCTGACTTGATTGACAGGCGGGAACACTAGCTGTTGGCTAGGAGGCTGAAAGCCCGTCTCTTTACGTCACAATCACTCGACAGAAGCAATATGGCTGCCGCCGCTGATTAGCCTCAAAACAGGGCTTTAGAAACAGATGGGTGACATCACGGATACTACGTCCATTATTTATACAGTCTATGGCTGAAATGCACCTTTTTGCAGTCTGTACCTCACAACTATTAACGCCACTGCAGGCTGGGCTCAACTACTGTACAGGTTGCTTGCAGGGTGGTGATAACAAGCTACACATCTGCATGGAAACTGCACATTGCTGAGCCAAATGGAAGTTTTCCTGCAGGGTCGCAGTTTAAACTCATTTCCCCCAGAAGTGGACTGCGTCTTACATAATCTCAAAGGAGTCTATTAACACAAGAGAGTCATATCAGTTAGCTGTGAAGATGATTTGAAGGCTAACAAGTTGACATAATCAAAGATGAAATCAGTTGCCTTCCTGTCCAAGATATTTAAATGAGTTGTGTTTGCAGATGCGTTCCATTAGTTCCATCCAAAGACTGCCGATCGTCCCTGCAGAGATTTGGCAGCATTTGAAAGCCGTACAGTGTCCCAACTGTTACCACAGGTTACAGCCTTCAGAGTTTTAATATATTTGTACGCCACCTGGTTAGAACCCAAAGAAAGGGAAGCAGGGTTACGGTCTGGGGGTTGTGTGTGTGTGTATGTGTGTGTGAACTGAAGGGGGGAAGAGCTGGAAAGCCCCCAGTCCAGGTGCAATCCAGGGCCATCCGCGACGCTCCGTCAGCTTCGCCCCGGGCCAGCGAGGGGTTCAGACAGAGGGGGGTGGAGGGTGAGATCTTCTCACCCCGCTGGCCTTCTTCTGCGAAGCGGAGCTGGTAATTTGGACAGAAATCTGGATTTGTGCCCAGCAGAGCCTGGGCAGCGAGGCAGTGAAGCAGCCCGCGGTCGGGGCTCACAGCAGGGGAGAGGGGCTGAACTCAGGATGACCAATATGTTTTCACTCTTTCATTCATTCTGCTTTTCCTCAGAGTGCTCTCTCTCTCTCTCTTTCTCTCTCTCCCCTCTCCTGTTCTCTCACTGTACTGATCCACTTCTCTGTGATCAGCTTAGTCTGCCTCGACTCCACCGGACGGTTCATCAACTCCATTGTTAACAGTACATACCAGAGGAAATACACTTTATCTCTGAATTGAGCAATTCACTGATTAGAAACGTTAAGAATGAATAAAAACGAGTGTTATCACCTCACCCTTTCACTCCTACCTCAACCAGTCAAAGTGTTGTTCACATCCATCAGTGTTTCCCTCAAAACATGAGTGAATGGATACTGTGAGTTATCTTTTTAACACGTCAACTGTAAGTCGTGGGATGTGTTTCCAGCATGAGTCCTCAAACTTGATGTGTTTGAAGCAGGAGAACCTGGTGAGTGTAAGGATGTGAGCGATTCTGACAAGGACGAAACTCTGATGGCTGGATGACCGGGGCAGAGCATCTCCAAAACTGCAGCTGATGTGGGGTGTTCCCGGTCTGTAGTGGCCAGTACCTACTAAAAGTGGTTCAAGTAGGAGAACCAGTGAACTGAAAACAGGGTCAGGGGGGGCCAAGGCTCACTGATGTGGGAGTCAGGGCTGGCCTGTCTGGTCTCAGAGCTACTGGAGCTCAAACCACTGACAAAGTGAAAAGGTGCAGGTTCTGATAGAAAGGTGTTAGGCCTCACAGTGCATCACATTTTAGTGTGTATGTAGCTGCAGACCTATCAGGGGGCCCATTTTAACCCCTATCCACCATTGAAAGCACTTACAATGGGCATCAGAACTGGACCAAGGAGCAATGGATGAGGTCCAAAGTGTTGGACTTGGTGTCCAACTTCTCTCCATAGCACCTGTAGGATGTGCTGGACAAAGGAGTCTCATCCATGGAGGCCCCACCTCACAACTTCCAGGACTTAAAGGATCTGCTGCTACGTCTTGGTGCCAGATACCACAGCACCACAGAGTCCATGTCTCCTAAGGTCAAGTCTGTTTTGGCCCGGACTAGATAAGAGTGGAACCTATATCTTATTAGGCAGACCAGTCATAATGTTATGAAGATGGGCGACATGTCTCCTCCCGTTGTACAAAAATGGAGTCAAAATATCCGCTATCATCATCCTCCATCCTGCTGCTTCCAGGGGGAGCTCCAAGTGTTTTTGCTTCACTTTTGGGGAGCTGCCATGTTGTTCATCTTTGCACTCTGACCTCTTGACCTTGTTGTAAAAACATGTTATCTTATTAGACTGTAGTGGAAAATATCATAGCTTGAGTATACATTCTTGTGGGGGTCACAGTTACCTTGACCTTTGACCTCTGGCCACAAGAATCTTCTAAATGTTTTTTGTAGTTTCAATTGGTCATGTGAACCAAATTTGAAGACATCAATCAATCAACCTTTATTTATACAGCGCCAAATCACAACAACAGTTATCTGAAGACTCTTTCCAAACAGAGCAGGTCTAGACCGTACTCTGTTATATCATCAACAAAGACCCAACATCAAGACAGGATAAGATCCAGTCCCATCTTACAGACAGGACTCAGTCTGATCTCATCTTAATCCACCACGAGCAGAGCACTTTGCAGCATTTAGCAAGTTACAGTGGCAAGGACAAACTTCCTTTAACAGGCAGAAACCTCCAGCAGGACCAGACTCATGTTGGACACACACGGAAAGAAAGATAGAGGAGATGAAGAGAAAGAGAGAGTGAGAGATCATAGTGGTGAGACGGACATCTGGGGCTTTTCCTGAGATCTTCTGTTCCCTGTGTGGGCAAGAGGATGGGTGGACCACCGAAAATATGGTCTAGGAAACGATAGAAGCCTACTTATTTCATGCAATGTGTCTTCACTAGTTCACAATTAATTCTCCTGTTAACAAAACAATGCACGGTAACACTTTACAATAAGGGTCCCTTAATAAATGTTACTTAATGCATTATTAAGCATTAATCAACAGTTTAATAATGTTTTAATAATCATTATAATGCATTACCTAACATTAATTAACATATTAGTTAATGCATTAATAAGCAGTTAATTAATGTCTACTGCTCAGAGTTAATTAATACATTATTAAGCATTAATACAATTTACATAATGTAATTAGTTAACCATTAGTAAACGCTTTCTGGACCCCCATTGCACTAAATCAGGGGTTCCCAAACTTTTCAGCCCGTGACCCCCACTACCTCTCAAAGTAACTTAATGTGGCTTCATTTAGCTGGTCTGCAGAAAATGACCCTACCTATATGAGCATGTGGTTGTTTCCTGTGCCGTTATGAATGAACCTGCTGCTACTGATGCTTTTGATAATTAGCTGTTCACTAACCCTAAACTTAGGAGTGATCTGGCATCAAAGAAAGGCAGAAAACTCATTACATTTTATATTTTCAAGGTTTTATTTCAAGTTTAGCTTCTATTTTGTTGATATTTTTTACTCTCACGACTCCCCAGGGGGTCCCGACCCACACTTTGGGAACCCCTGCCCTAAAGGACCCTCAAACTCTTATCAGTGACTTGAATAAGCGTCTGACCAGTCTGCTTTAAAATGTGTCCCCTCAGCCTCGTTAGAATCAACAAGTCCCAGATTTCGTAACCAAACACTGCTCTTTTCTACGCTCCATGATTGCACCCAAACAGAAGAGCAGTCGTGTAGATTCACCTGCCAACATTTGTTAGTCAGTGTGAGGTCTACATCTGCCAAGGCAGGCACAGCAAAGTAATAGAAGGTGATAAAGAACCCCGTAATAGAGCATCGCAGAGGAGGTAATTACAGTGAGGGGTGTCTTTTAAAGGCTTGTTTGTAATGATTCATGGTTGCACAAATGCAATTTTCAATGTCACTCCCCTCTCATCACTCACTGCTGCTCGCCTGGATCTGCAGGTAACCTTCGTCTCACCCCTGCGAGGAGCATCTCTGCTCAAAAACTATACAAAAAAACGGCCCAATAATTCAGCTCATTTTCATTCCAGCAGCTTCTCCACGTAGTTTCTCGTAGCACCGTAGCTTCTGGCGCTACATGTTTCTTTCATCCCACACACCTGAACAGCTCGTTCCGCGAATGTTATTATTTTCAGGGAGACAAAGAACGAGCGGAGTGATTCAAATGTACCATTAAGTCCGTTTGTTTGCAGTCAGCATGCATGTGTGAGCATGCACACTGCACACTGCAGCGAGGAGGCACAATGCACACACAGCTAAACTTTTCACACTTACAGACAAGCAGAATTAGGTGCTGACAGCAGAGGATTGGCAGGTTGTAGTAGTTTACAGTTCCCTTTAGATAAAATGTGGTATTTAGAAAAGGGTTGATTGTAATTGTGTTGTTGTTGTTGTTGTTGTTGTTGTTGCTTCTATGTTTTACTTGCATGCAACCAGTTAAATGCAGATGGGAGAAGTCAATGAAAAGAAAAACAAGACAACACCAAAGCAGATAGTAGGGCTGAATAAGAACTGAACAACATTTTTTACATACACTACCAGTCAAAAGTTTGGACACATCTTCTCATTCAATGGTTTTTATTTATTTTAATTATTTCCAACATTGTAGATTAACACTGAAGACATCAAAACTATGAAATAATCTGGTTTTGCCATAATCTGGATTACAACAGTAGTCAAATAGGGCTATCCATTGTGTACTAACCCTACCTCTGAACAACACAACTGATGGTCTTTAACACATTAAGAATGCAAGTCATTCTACAAATGAACTCTTGACAAGGCTCATGTTAATTAGAAACCATTCCAGGAGACCACTTCATGAAGCAGACTGAGGGAATACCAAGAGTGTGCAAAGCTGTCATGAAGGAAAAAGGGGGCTACTTTACAGAATCTAAAATATAAAACATATTCTGCTTTGTTTAACACTTTTTTGTGAATGAAATAATTCCATGAATGTTCTTTCATAGTTTTGATGTCTTTGGTATTAATCTACAGTGTTTCCAATAATTAAAATAAATACAAACCCTTGAATGAGAAGGTGTTTCCAAACTTTTGACTGGTAGTGTATGTTGAAGATTCATGCAAACAGTTGGTATCCAGCTAACATTTCTTAGGGGAAAAAGCTCCTAAATGAACTTTGGATTAACTTTTTTTTTTTAAAGAGGTGTTGAATGAAGCGTACTGATTTAAATAGCCTCCCTCTGAATATTGGATAGGCGTAGACTGGTGTTCAAATCAAAGGAACCCGTAATAAAAGCAGAAGGTTTCTCTAAATTCCATCAAAGTTCATCCTTCTGTTGTGGTTATTATGTGATGTAGTGCAGAGGTCATCATCCCTGCCCCTGACTCATCTCTGATCTGTCTCTTAGTGAGTCTTGACATCTCTATAGGCCTATTTGTCACCACAAGAAAAGCTTCTCAGCAGCCGTGGAGCCCCCCCCCCCTCCTCTCCTTTAATAACCTGGGTTTGCATGAGACGTCATTCATGTTCAGAAAAAAGCGCTCAGACTGGGCTGGAAGAGACTCGCGGCAGAGCATGCAGCAGCACACACCGCCATCGTCTCTTCCCTTCGCATCCTGGCCCCAACCGAGACCCAGACATCAAAGGCAGGTGGAGTGAAACCATGAAATTACAGGTAAGGTGTCAATTACCCTTTGAAACCAAGCACTCTCCAAATCCAGGCAAGACCGAGCCGGTCCCTGGAATTAGAACAAATAAAGAGGAACTGAAGGGAGAATGGCAGAGGAGGAGGGGGAGGAGTGGAGGAGGAGGTTTTACGGGCCGTGTTGACAATATAGCATCAGTATAAAAGGTCCTAATTCAGCTTTAAATTACACCCCTGTACTGCTCTCCTCACACAACTGTACAACCACCGCCTGTTTGGGAGTGTGGGAGTGCCTCGTTTGGGAAATAAGGAGAGGAAAGACTGGCTGCAGGTAAAATCTGGATCTGCAGAATCGCCTTACTCAAACTTACTTTCTCCTGCAGAGGGTTTTTTTTTTTAACGCAGGAAAAACAATACTTTCCTCCCCAATTACATCCCTGATTTCTCTCAACCACTACCATCCAAGGCGAATTTCAGCATGTAATGGAAGGTGAATCCAGCTGAACAACTTTTAGATTACAGGTGCAGCTTTTTATGAGAGGCATAAAACTTTTTATAGAGTCTATTACGCTAAAGAGCATCTGATTAATCCTGGTCATTAAAGTTTACAGTCCTTTCTGAAGTGGAAGTTTGGAAGAGTCAATTATTTCTGAAATGTGAGTCTTGCAATAGAAACTGTTTAACAAGCATTTTCCTTAAAATACCAACACAACAATCTCTTAATTCCAGTTTAAAAATAACCTTGTTTTATTAATTCCTCATAAAGAAAACTGTCACTGTGGGAGTTAATTGAATTAATTATCATTCTCTCTTCTCCTCTCGTTCTCTCTCTCTCTCCCTCTTTCTCTCTGCGTGCCATGAAGCCAGTTGACAGCTCATGTGGGAAAAAAATAAGACCACAGCTTTGGGTTACACAACGCACACCCACCCGCTGAGCCACAGACAGCGCGAGCCCGGTCCAGCCCAAAACCATGCAGAACACCCACAATGATTCCCCGCCTCTGGCCTGCCCGAACTCTAACAGGTGGCCTGCACCGAGCCAAGCTCTGAAGGTGAGGATGACCCTCACCCCTGGAGGAGGAGGGGCTTGATGAGATCACTTTCAGTTCAGTTGAGATGACTCCGCAATACACAAAACATAATGTTGGTTATTGTGGAATTCAGATTCAGAAAACAACCCCAGCTCATCCTATATAAAGTCAATCAAAACAAATCACAGCAGTTCACACGCTGCATGTTGGCATCATAACTGTAATTTACAGGAGCACCTCCGTCACACAGGTCATGTTCAACCCAAACAAGAAGTAAAAGTCAAAATTGTACACTAGTATGTTTATATAATTACAGACTTTAGCTTTTGTTATGATCTTTTTACGACATTCAATAAAGAGCTGAGAATGTGCACTACTGAATGCAAAATACACAAACATGCACCACTATTATTTTAACTTTATTAGACAGTTATAATTAAGGATGTTCATCTAACTCACACCTGAGATCTTCACATTTTAAACTGGTGTGAGAATATTTAAAGGTACAGTGTGTAGAATTCAGCCGCATTTAATAGAACAAACTTGCAAAAAAATGGGATATAATATCATGAGTGGTTCTGAATTAGTGTTCAATCACCTGATGATAAAAATATTTTCTTTGTTAACTTTGAATGAGGCTTTTATATGTACATAGGAGGGGTTCCCCTTCCATGGAGGCCGCCATCTTGCACCGCCATGTTTCTCTTACAATAACGCAGAACAGACACGGGCTGTTTTCGAAACCGCCTACTATACTAGCAGTGTAGTATGTGAACAAAAGCAAAATCTGCAGTATGCCAAAACTACCCGGATGTCGTACTGATTCAGGATTTTTTTTCAGTATGCATCGGACCAGTCTCCCTCACGTACTGTTTCCCACAATGCACAGCGCTTGTTTTGAAAATGGGGCACTCAGTTTTTAGGTGCTGTGAAAATTATTAAATTCATATAAACCACTTCTTAAAGCTGCTGTTGGTAGTCAGAGTAAACATCTGTTCAGAGAGAGGGACTTCAAATGTCAACATTATCCCTCCCAACCAGATTTCCTCTTAGCCCCCCAACACAGATCGGCGTGTGCAGTCATGATAGTGCCGGACTCAACCAATCGGAGGACGGCAGAGGATTGGAGATTAGCTATGATTGGTCCGTCATAGCAGGAACGAGGGGAGTAATAATATTGCTTGATACAAAGGCATTGGAAAACACAGAGATTTCGCTATAGTCTCAAATTACTCCACTTACCGATGAGTCCAGAGGGGTACTATGACCTTTTCTCCAAACCCAGCAGAAAAAAAGGAACGCTTTTTACACCATTCCTACCAACAGCAGCTTTAACTTTTTGAATTATAAGTGATGCTAAAGAAGCAGTTTCGCGATCAGCTTGGTCGTTGTTTACTTCTGCTTTCCGAAACCAGAAATCCGGCAATGCTTGACCCAGCATCCTGCAAAACAGATCCAACAGAACAGTCATACTACATACTACTTTAAAACACAGTATGTGGTATGCAGTACGTACTGTATACTACATTTGTAGGTAGTATGTAGCAGGCGGTTCCGAAAACAGCCAAAGACTGAACGGCTTAACAGGCATTACCAATCAACCGCTGATCACTGTATTAGTGAACATCTTAGAGAGAAATGGGGAAAAAAGAGGTCATACAACAGCAGTTATTTTCACACTATACTTTGAGGTCACATAGATAAAATTTCGGGAGCATACTCGATCAAAATGGTCATGATTTCGAGCCCAAAGTGAGTTACAGAGAACAGTCTGTGTTTACATTTTGGGGTTTTGTGGGTTAAAAAAACAACAGGATACGATTTTTTTGAAAGTTCAGTGCTTTGTTTTTAGTCTGGGCGCCAAATTGGACTCAAACCAAAAGTTCCTTACAGGAGCTTTAAGGAAGGTCACAATGCTGAGATCAAATTTAAATGGAAATCAACAATTTTAAGAAAAAATGGGCGAACTTCACGTGACATGAAAAAATCTGTTTATGTTAAAGGCCCCCAAATAGTCAAAATAACCCTTTTTAAGATGTATATTACAATAAAGTGCCAACTACTATGTGCAGCTATCCACACCTTGTTTTCTTAACATGAATATCACTGCAGTCTAATATTATCAGAGGAGCAGTTTTCAAATGTCCCTCTTTAAAGCTATACGTGTGTTTGTGTTCAGTCTACCGTCAAACAGTGCGACTCGTCTGCGCTGTATGTGAGGTCCTCTTATTGCGTAACTTTCCTGTTTTGTGCCAGCACCAATTAATGAAGTCACATTCCTGGTGTACCACTTAGACCTGGCACATGAGCGTGATCCTGACAACAGATCAACAATAAGAAGAGCAAAGTCTGATTCAGACGCACAATCACACTCTCTACGTACATGAAGCCTTAAATGAAGACACGTTTTAACACTTACAATACAAATCACAATCTGTGTTATTATTCTTACACGCCTCAAATTGACTGACGAATGATGAAGAATATGAAATGTGTCTTCACTTGTAATCCGCGGCGGGATAGTCAGAGGGGAAGATTTGTTGCAACACATGCTAGTTTTGAGCTTTTCTGAATCTGGTCGCAGTGTTTCCCTCAAAGGATGTTCTGAAGCGACTAATTCCCTGAGTCATTTAAACAGGAACTTAAATTCTGACCAACAAGTCTGAAGATAAGCTAACAGTCAAATTGAGAACTGTTTATTTAGCATGGCTCAACATGGGATCACAGAATCTGCACCTCTACTGGTTGCAATTTGACCACAAATCCTCACGTATGAACTCTTAGTACAATGGGTTACGCAAGTGCTTCTTCCAGCCTGACCTAGGGCTGGGCAATAAATCCATAACAATAATGATCGTGACAGAATTTTTCTTAATATTTATATTGCAAATGTTTGATAAAAATACAATATATTGAAAACTGTAATTACACCCCCCAACCCCTGGAAGGGGGGCGTGGGCGTGATGCATTCACTGGACTGTGGGAAAGAATATCAATCCACCTTTAACCTTTAGTAACCTTAAAGGGGAGAGCACAACTTAAAACAATACTCTATTAAACTGACACACTGTTTACAGTTTGATATATCTTTGTTGTACATTTAAATCAAATTATCTCAACCTGTGAAAAATAAGACTCCACAAACAAAAAACTCATCTTGCACAAAAGACCTGCTTCCTGTTAGCACCGTCAGAAATTCTGGATTCAAGAAGCTAATCAGAAAACTAAATCACAGATCCAAGTTAACAAACTGTCTTGTTTCTTCAACTTTCACTCAAGACCAAAAGCCTGCCTTTTAAATTTAAATGAAATAATGATTTGCTATTTATCATGATAACACATTTTTCAATATCGCCCAGCTCTAGCCTGAACCCATCACTTGTGTTTGCTGTTTCTTATATGGCTTTGTATGTTTGCATTTCCACTGCAGGTGATTAAAAATGTACACTTTCTGTGTGTGTTCAAAATGCAGCAACATTCATTGCCTGATACTTTTTGGATAGAAGTTCTAACTCTACTGAAAATCTTTGTGAAAATGATGACTTCCTTTTTGGCATGACAGCTAGCCTACCTGACGTCACACAGCAGGTCCTACAGCAGGTCATGTGATAGGCTGGGCTAGCCACACGTAACAGCCACACGCCATAGTTGACTGACAGACATGTCACTATTTAACTTTGATTTACGGTGCATCAGGAATGTTTTTCTATTTGTTTGTTTTCTATTTATTCTTGTTTTGGTATTCAATTGGTTAAAACACACCCACACACACACACACACACACACAGTCATGCTCAGTCTCTGGAAATACGTGTGTTAAGGTGTGAGATTCAGAAGCAGAGAAAACCGCTGTGACTGTCGCTAATGTTTTCTTCTTCTTTTGCTATTTAATGCAGTTAGCATTCTTCTTCTGTTAGCAAACAGCTTTAAGACGCTCTGTAGCCACCGTCTGTCGGGAATACTGTATTACAAGCAGGCACCGGTAAAAAAGATGAAAAATTGCACTTTTAAAATGAGAAAATATTCAAAGTAACAATTTGATTTTTTCAAAGTGAACAAATATTCGAATATTTTGAAATCATTGCCCATCCCGAGTTAAAACAGGGGCAGAGATCATTCTAAAGCTGAACATATTAGTGTTTCATAACTCAACTCAACTTCATTTATAAAGCACTTTAAAACGACCACAGCCAGAACAGAGTGCTGTACATAAATAGACAAACAATGCAGGCATAAAAACAATTAAAACACAGGATAATAAAACAATAAAACAATAACTAAAAACAAACCATAAAACACTAAAACAGGAGCAGAGTCTCATGCAGGGTTGAAAGCCAAGGAATACAAATGGGTTCTAAGACAAGTTTTAAAAATGGACAGTGAGGAGGCTTGTCTAATGTGGAGGGGAAGCTCATTCCATAATTTTGGAGCAGCAACAGAAAAAAAAAAGAATAAATATTTATTGGGACCGAGGACATGGAGCTAAGAAAAAGGAACGGTCCTGATCAAAACAGGACGTACGGTCAACCTAGGTAACATGTCACACTGAGACACAACTTTATCTCCATCTTCAAGATCATAATGCTGCCAAACCGAGTCGCACGACAACATACCATCTATCATCTGTCATCTGCGCCTTGTTTACGTCTAGCAGAGCATTATAGCATTAAAGGTGACATATAATGCAAAATCAACTTTTTAATGGTTCTCAACCTGAAATATGTGTCCCTGTCTACAAACCCCCCTGAAAATGAAAAGAATCAATTCTGCCCCTGTTCTGATTTCTCCACCTTTCTGTAAATGTGTGTGAAACGAGCCGTTTCAGACTTCCATGTTTTTGTTACGTAACAACAATATCCGGTCTGTCACGGAGTCAGAGCTTGGAGCTTGTTCAGCCCATAGACTGTATAAAATAATACTGAATCCCCTCCTCCGTTTTTCATTCCCTGCACACATGTGTGCTAACAAGGAGCTTAGGAGGGAGGCATGCTAGTTGTAGGCTGTCTTAATAAACACAAAGGTCGGTTTTACTCCCCACGTCTGCAGATTTGAAGATCTAGTGGATGATTTTTATTTGTCATGGATAAGTGCTAGCGCTAGTTAGCATAGCCACATAGCTACATCTTCATAGCTGTAGCTGTGTACCAAGACACACAAGAAACACTAAATCTGTGACTAATCCTTCAGAAAGGTCCCGCTGCCTTTCTGGCAGAGGTCGGTTTTACTCCCCACGTCTGCAGATTTGAAGATCTAGTGGATGATTTTTATTTATCATAGATAAGTGCTAGCGCTAGTTAGCATAGCCACATAGCTATATGTTCGTAGCTGTGTACCAAGACACACGTCGACATACTGATAAATAAAACAACAAGAAACACAAAATCTGTGACCAATCCTTCAGGAAGGTCCTGCTACTCTCCGTCAGGATCCAATTCTGGATCAGATGAAGTAATGTGATCTCTGAGCAGCCGTGTATATTCAGCCAACATGTAAACATTAGATCAACGTGCTGGACAGCCGAGGCCACATCCACTTCCTGAGGGGGCGTGGTCAGAGGGAAAACAGAGTGTTCTGAGGAGGACTGAAGAAGAGGGCTTTTCAGGCAGACCAAAATCTGATTTCAAAGTGGTTTTTTGAGCATAAACTTTAAAGACATGTTTTGGGGACCTCTTAGACCAATATATATTGATGAAAAAAGCGTGATATGTCACCTTTAAAGCATTAGCCACTGCCAAATGTGTGAATTTATTACCAGGAAACAAATGTTAGCGATTCAGTCAAAGGCAGTTTAGCACAATCATCTGTAACATTTAGGCAACAGTACCTTCCAAAAGTGACACATTAGGAGGGAAACCAACATCAAATATACATGTGTCACTGTAGGAGTGACTTTTAGCAACATGATCCTTGGAGAAAGGTGTGTCTTGAGGAATCAAATCAAAGTGGGAAAACTGTAAACTGACATTATAATTCCTGCACCTGTACTAGAAACTTCCGCTCGGTTTAGAATCAGTAATAATGTTAAATTAGGATGTTTACAATCGCTTCACTGGTTGAATGGATCGCTAACATCCGAATAAAAGTGACTGGCATTTTAATTTGCATGTAAACAAACGAACAGAGGTGGGAGGCAGACAGCAGACATGTCTGTCAACAGCCTGATGACAACAATAAGTCATCCACCTTTTCAGGCTCATAAACAACTTCCCATTAATAAAGACGGCAGTGATTCATCCAGGGCTGCGGTCTGCAGCTCATCACCAGCCAAGTGTTTTATGCGTGCGTTGTGTGGAAAAGTTGTGTGTGGCATACTTTCCAGCAACCAGCGCCAAATTTCTGTCACTTCACCTTACACTTCCTAATGAAGTTTTAGGCTTTGTGTCTCTCATCAGCGTGTGTTTTTGCCAAGACATGGACACTGGTTCAATACTGGGCACGGTTCAGATTGTAAAGCCCAAACTGTGCTTTCAGAAAACTCTTTCTGTTTGTCATCCCTGGAGATGCATGGGTTTGGTTTTGTCTTTGATGCATGCAATCCCATATAAGGAGGCATGTTAATTAAAAAGAAGATCAAGTGATTCAGAGACAATTTATACATTTGATGTATGAGTTTAGAAGCTTTCAGATTCAGCTAAGAGTTAGGGCTGCAGAAATAATGTCACGAGTCAGACGTTTGTGGTCCTCACTGTTCTCAGACATTTGGTGGAATATGACAGATTTATAAAAGAAGACTAGCACAGCCTTCAACATCTAGAATGATACAGAACAGGGTGCTGGGGTGGAGCATGCTGGTCGTAGCTTCGATTCCCGGTCCTGACAGGATTTCGTGCACGACATTGGACTAAATACACCCCCACCCCATCGGCCCAAAGAACAGATACAGACCTTTTGGACACAGTTTCACTACCATGCAATTGTTTCTTCTTTAACGCTTGTTGCACTGCAGCTTCCCTCTCCATGCTCTCTCTGTCCCTCTGCTTCACTAACACACATCTGGTCCTCCTGCTATCAGACTGCAGGTGTAAGTCTGCACTTCAAGTTTTGGATCTTTAAGATGCACTACGTCATCAAACACAAGCAATGAAGACGTGGCTCCCCTGTTGTCATGTTGAAATCGCAAGTGACACTTTTTTTCAGACACATAGAGGTAAAGAGGAGGAGGGCAGGAGAACATGCTGTGTAAGAGATGCAGGTTGAGTGTGCAGAAAAGAGAGCTGATAAGCTGCGACCTGAGCAGATTCATCATGTTTCTTAAATCATGGGAAAAGCCAAAATCATGATCCTGATGAAAATGTGATTTATTTGGCAGCCCTACAAAGCATTCTCAAACAGCACACACCAGAGCAGTATCAGTGTAAGGTTACTGGGGTTTTTAAGTTTCAATAGAAGTAGTCTTTGCTGGATAGTGGCTAAAAAAAAAAATCTAAATTGAGTCCCTTCTTGTACGTCTTGTTTAGGTTTAAAGAGTCAAAGGATTCCTCTTGAGGATACTCTGACACTTAGAGAAAAGAATGTTTGTCGTCTTCTCACACAGCAGCAAAGAAGACCTGTCATTACAACGGCTTTGCTTCGCCACACTGAGCCAAACAAGGCCAGTATAATGCTGCCCCGGTGTGTGACTCTAGGAAGTATGCAGGTGTTATTGAAGCCAGAGAGGCGTGACCTGTAATACAACAGCATCTGCAGAAAATGAGACCTATAACACAAACATACATCAGCAACATTGCAGGTCAATTTGCACTTACTAGCCATGCTCCTTCTGCAAAGACGAGCTGTGTTTCTTTCTTTGCATCATTAATTTGTTTTTCCTTGTGTTTATTCTGTTATAATTAATCCTTATGTCTTCCTTGACATTAGTGCTCCATGTCTCTTGTTGTATTTCCTTAGTCTTGTCTTGTGTTCTCTGTTTTATTTAGTCGTTCTGATCCCTGTGTTTCCAGTTTAGTTTTACTTCCTGTCTTTGTGTGTTTCCCTCCTTTGCTCCACACCTGTGTTAATTACTCTGTGTCTTTCATTGCTCTGTTTCTCTTGTCCTGTGTTGGACCTTGTGTTCTCCATGTGTTTCTTTTAGAATTTAGTTTCTTGTTTGTACCTTTTTGTTAGTGATGGTGAGATGAAGCCTCATGAGGCATCGAACCACTTGAGCCAATTGGTTCGAGAAAGGGTTCATTTCCCGAAGCTTCATGTGCACACGAAACCACCTACTGGCCAGGTGTGTAATCACAGGCAGCTGGATCTTAACCACATAATGTGTGATGCATTGAATGTTTGTGTCTGCTATGGGAATGACTATGAATTAGAAAAAAATCTATGACCAAATAATTTCTGTACATAAATGATCATATATGTGTATGATTAAATAGTTTTGAATGTATTCTGTGTGTGGACATTTTCCCAAAATGGTAGTATCATATGATATGGCAGGTTGTGTAATTATATTTTTCTGTCACTTTAGGAAAATGGCATTTGCATAAGCAGGCAGAGGACAGTAAAAGTGATTGTGGAACTAGGAAGAGGGCACTGAATATGCTTGTGTTATCAAATCAAAATGTTACCACACAGGGGAAATCCTCCTCTGTTTTTTCTTTTTCAAGTTATATTTTTTGGGCTTTGACACTTTTTATTTATAGAGGAGAGGACAGTGTAGAAACTGGGAGAGAGTGAGGGAAAAAATGCAATTAAAAAGCCACAAGTTGGACTCAAACCTGGGCCTAATGTTTCATGGGCGTGCACTTCACCATTAGGCCAAGACCGCACCTCATTGCCCTCTTTCTAGCTGGCTCAGTCTTGCCTGTCCTCCTCTCCTCAGTCCTAAATCTTCATACCACTTGCCGAAGCAGTCACGTGGTACAACCGGGCAGCGAGGCTTTGGACGTCATCATTTTCGGCTCCTCCCCTCAATGAAACAAGCCTCGATACGCGCTTCACGGAAACGCCCCCTCCATTACTCGACACACGCTTCGAAGCCTCGGCACATCTCATAACATCACTACTTTTTGTTAATTCACTATTAAAATCTTATTTTCTCTGCACATGGGTCCCAATGTGACAACAATGTCAGGAAAGTTCATTACAAGTGGATGAATGTTTCATGCATGACTTCTCCAAATTTTAGCAAAGTCAAATGATGGAAGAAAAGTGGATTTTCAAAGACAAGTGGGCTCAACTACTCCATCTTGGTAAAGGCTGTGTTAAACCAGGAAGTGCTTTGTGCTTGATTAGCAGGTGCATTCTCCAAGAACAGAAGAGAAGCACATTATCATCAGCATAATGCCGATATCAACAGATAACAGGTATCTGAAGATATGACAAGTTCTGCAGACACCAAGGACGCATTATTTATGCAAACCTCTGATATGATCAAATGTTTGTCTTGGTTTGTCTACACTGAAACACAAGACTGTCACAATAAGAGGAACAGAGAAATTCTCAGAGAGACCTGGTGTACTTTACAATGAATACAAAGGTGTGTATGTATTAATATTGAAAACATGAATTTGCAAGTATTGGAAATCAACAAAAATCCAATATTGTGCATCTCCAAAAACAGAGACATTCACAAGTTCCTGCAGTCCATAAAGTCTTCATCACATCAGTTACACTTAGTGGTCTAAAGCTTTTATCACAACTCTCCAAATATGACTTCATCACAGGTTATTTCTAAGACATAGAAATGATAACAGTGAAGATAATGTTGGATGTTATATACAATTTTGTGGCATCTGAAAAGTGAGGTTAATCTTTTTATTCAGATTTCAATTTTTTTTCTTTTTTTTAAAGTTAAGTAAGTATATTTTTGGGGCACTTTCACCTTTTAATGGACAGGACAGCTGCAGAGAGACAGAACTGTGGGGTGTAGAGAGTAGGGGAGGACATGCAGTAGATGGTTGGGGCAGGAATCGAACCTGGGACCTCTGCAACAAGGGCTATAGCCTCTGTATTTGGGGCGCACGCTTATACCACTATGCCAACGGTGCATCAAATTTCAATTTTCTTGCTAAAAATCCATTTTATGACCAGCCCACGATTTGCATTATTACTGCCTCCAGACCAGCAGCTTCTTATGTTTACATCCTTTGTCTATGTTTAAATATCTATCCTTTGTTTTCATGTATACACTTTATTCAACCTGAGACTGGCTCTTCCAAACACAGCCTTTAACTTCAGACCTGCTAACCCTTGATCAGGTCGCCGTTAGAGCCGCTGAGCTTTCAAACTCCTTGTGAACCCACCTTTGTGTAGTGCAGCACATTTAACATCTAGTGAGTGACACTTTTTTGTCTGCCTCAGAAGGGGAAGTGATGCAACGACAAGGTAAGAGACTCCAAAACAACACGCAGCTGAAAAATCAAAGGGGACAAAGGCTGCGCCGCTGACAGACGCGGCGCTGCAGCGGAGGAGCCGTGAAACAGTTTTGCAAAGTCTGTCAGTGTGGTGTCACTTCTCTGGTGTCACTCACACACACATTAGGTATCGGCCTCTAAATTGGCTGCAGTGTTGAGATCTTTGTGTGAGGAAACCAAAGCTCCTGGGCGAATGTGAACAAGCTCAGCAGCTGCTTGTCTACGTAAGTGGCTGTGTGTGGTGGATTTCCATTTTATGACTCAAACATAAATTATACATCCAGATTACAAAACATCCCATCACTCAAGGTTGGATGAGTAAAATGTAGCTGAAAACAAGTGTTACCACAGATAAACCCCAAGAACACAAGTTTATGAATATTTTCCCTCTCTGGAGGTCTGTTGTTGTGGCTCAGCTGGCACAAGACAGCCGGCCTCGTGTTGTGCCCTTACATCGAATCCCTTCATTACAGAGGATCCCAGCAGTAATGGAAATAACCTGTCGTTCTGGGCCAGGTAGCTCGACAGGCCCATAAATCAAACCGGGGGTTTTTTTTGGAGGCGGGAGGAGGGTGTCACATGGGGAGTTGGTAGAAGAGGAAAAAGTAGGGTAAGGAGGAGTTTCCTGTGCTTGTTGACAGGCTCCAACGAGGTTTGAGCAAACAGGCTCTTCAAGGTGTGAGGAGCTCAGACAGACAGGCAGGTAGACAGGTAAGAAGGTAGACAGGTTTGAAGCAGGGAGGCTGGTTTAGAGACTTTTAAAGTCGCTTATCTGCAAGTTATGAAAATAGAAAAATCCCCAGCAACCGCGGCAAAACAAGGTCTCCAGAAAACTAGAAACTCTTGCACAGATGACGTGTTTGCAAAGTGTGTCTTTAAAGTCTGTAGATTCTATAAAACCTGCTTATTTTAAATACAATTTCAGTGCATTCAAATATTGAGATTTATTTTGTTAGTTTTTTTTTACTTCAATAATTTTTATTGATTTTCACACAAAAACAAATAGACAAATGTACACAGAAAACTGCACGACGAGATCACCTGGTTCTAACACAAAACCCATCCCTCATAACCCAACAGTCCCAATGTGCATATGGGGGCTCAATAGTGCAAACATTTAGTAAAAAGACAGTCCTGGAGTAAACAGTGTTCAAGTGCTGGAAGTCAGGTCATCACTTATCTACGAGGATTATTTTGTTTTTAAGTATATCTCAAAACCTGAAAATGTCAGGTGGCCTAAACGTCCAAACAAGTGAACTGACTTAAAACACTATAAAACGTTTTTTTTAATAATAATAAATTCAAATTAAAACATCATGGCAGGATTTTACATATACAAGCTTTGAAATAGACATAATTTCATAAATATCAATAGTTTAAAGGCACCTAAGGTTATTTAAAAACTTTAGTCCGGTAATTTGCATGTTCTTAAATGTCAGAGTGGCACCACCGTACTCATGGAGCTTTTATTTTGAAAGTAAGTAGTTATAGGCAAGGCAAGGCAAGGCAAGGCAAGGCAGCTTTATTTGTATAGCGCATTTCATACACGAGGGCAACTCAATGTGCTTTACATTAAAACATTAAAAGCATTGGAGACATTCAGACAAGCATAAAATAACATAATTAAAATGACAAATATGATAAAACAGAAAAGAAAAGGAAAATTAGAAATATATTAAAAATTACATTAAAATTTTAATTTAAAGTGGGTTAAAATAATCTAAGATAGGAAGGCAGTGGCAAATAAAAAAGTCTTAGTCTTTGATTTAAAAGAGGTGAGAGTTTGAGCAGACCTGCAGCTTTCAGGGAGTGTGTTCCAGATATGTGGAGCATAATGACTAAACGCTGCTTCACCATGTTTCCTTCTGACTCTAGGGACTGAAAGCAGACCAGTACCTGATGACCTCAGAGGTCGAGGTGGTTCATAAAGTAGTAGCAGATCAGCCTAAACCATTCAGTGCTTTATAAACCATCAGCAGGATTTTAAAGTCTATTCTCTGACAGACAGGAAGCCAGTGTAGAGATCTAAGAACTGGAGTGATGTGGTCTACTTTGTTGGTCCTTGTTAGGACTCGAGCAGCAGCATTCTGTATGAGCTGCAGCCGTCTGATGGACTCTTTAGGGAGTCCTGTAAAGACCCCATTACAGTAGTCTAGTCTGCTAAAGATAAATGCATGGATGAGTTTTTCTGCATCCTGCTGAGACATGAGTCCTTTAATCCTTGATATATTCTTAAGGTGATAGTAGGCGGACTTTGTGATGGTCTTAATGTGGCTGCTGAAATTAAGGTTATAATGGACTTCAACATATTAAATCATTCAGAGGACCCTACTAATTGTCATGGCTGAGTTAAAAGGTTTGTAGATGTCTCTTAAATAATAATAGAAAAGCTTTTATCAACTTATAGGTGGACGGTAACACTTTTCATTTCAGGTGGTACAACCAACCTAAAACTGTAAAAATTACATTTTAAACCTGGCCAATAGAATGCAAAAATCCTAATATATTATCTTCAGGTATTTGGACATGTATCAAAGTATGAGACAAGCTTCAATTCCAACCTAATGATGGCCCCAGATTAAAGCAGTTCATAAGTCAGGGCTCAGATTTTTTGTTGGATGGCCTCACAGACTGACCGCAGAGCTCCATGGCTGAAAACACCGGCAGTCCCTCATTGACAGATAACACAATATATCTGAGTCTCATTTGAGCAGCATGCAGTGAACCATCCCAGCTCCCAAACCTCAGAGCTCTCTTAATTGTTCGGTTGCTCATAATTAGCACACAAACATGTCCGCCTTTGTGGTTTGCTGTGAAACAATTTGTCAAAAAGCATCTTGTGGCATCATAATAACCAAAACCCGATCTGTGATTTGTTTTACTTGGTCGGGATTCTGGTGATTTGTCTCTGTAGAGGGGTTAATTTACTTGTGGTGTAGTTACTAAACAATCCTTCCACTGTTCCTCTTCCTGAGTAATGGCTTATTAGGCTGTAATCATGATGTTTCAAACTCAAGGAGGCTGAGTCTTTGTGATCTCTATGGTTTATGTGATTAGCTTATAGAATGCGTCATTGTAATGGAGATACAGAGAGAAGGCAACTGTTTTAATGATGACTCTGCAATAAAGAAGCTTCTGATGGTGCTGTTTAGATTCTGAAGTGACAAATATGCAGGTTTTCTGAAATGGAATTAAAGTCCTGACAGTCAGGCTTACATATTAGACCGTCTTTAGACCACTTCAAGGCGAATAAGTCCTCTTACCTAAACCCAAAACAAAAAGAGTCATTTCCCTTTGAAGAAATCAGTACGACCGCTCTAAAGATGCGTCACATTTTCTAATTTGAACCCTACAATGCTCAAGTTTTAGATCAAATAGAGCAACATAAGCACATTCTTAAAGTCAAGAGAAGGTCAGGATTCAACTTGGAGAAAGTTGCCTGCTCTACAATCAGGGGCATCCATCTTTACAGCTTACTTTAGGCTGACCACACTAGATGATTTGAGGCCACATTTGGGGCCCTGATCTGCCATTCCCAACAGTTACAAAGTCAATCACCCTCCATGTTTTGTTTATCTTCTGAATCCATGTTTAATCACAAGTTTCTATGGGATGGTGTTGTGGTTTTGCCAAAAATGTCAAGTGTGTGGTCAAGCGGTCTTATGAGGTCTTCTAATGTAGTGTTCAGAGGATTGTGACCTGTGTTATGGATGTGGTCTCTCATGGTTTTAAAAGCAGTTAAGTCCAGTGTGTGGCCAGCCTCAAGCCTTTGACCACAACTGATGAATAAATCTGGCCTTTTGCAAAGTTTAACTGCATAGTCATCAGATGTTGGTGCTGCAGCTACACTCTACCAATGGTTAAACACAGAAGAAGTAAGTAGGTAGGAAAAAACTGCCAACTTGTAGGACTGAAGAATATATGTTGGACCATCGCAACTGCAATGTGCGCATGCAAAATATTCATAATGCAGGATGATGTCAGTTGCATGACCTAAAAACACGTCACTCTGTCACAAGTTTCTCCTTTTCCATGATGTCATCTCCATTAAAAGTCTGCATGATATCCCTTTAATGCAGCTCCTCAGTGAAACTGCTGTGCATGCAAGTATCTGCATCTGAGAGTCACATGACTGTAAAATGTAAACATGCACGTGATGCCACACCATCACAGATACCCTGGCAAATGCAGATCTTCAGACAGTGTGATCCTGCTCGTCCTGGTGCTTGTTAATGTTGAAGGCACACACAGGGACCCTTAACAGAACCATAGAGTTTACTTTCTGTTTTGACACTTGTTGCACGCACAGGACTGGACTCAGTGTGGTGAAAGTATGAGGGGCGGTCTGATCCGAAAGCAGAAAATACTTTAAGATCTGCATAATAGAGGATGATTGTATCATTGATATTTAATCCTCTATAAGTACATGAAACATATTCTCATATCACAAGGAAAGGAAAGGTATCACATTGATTTTTTCCCCAATACCTTGCAGCCCTAACACCTTCACTTTCTTTGCAGTACCCTTCAGCAGCAACATCAAAGCAGTGCATACAGTATATGTAAATAGCTGTTAGTTTTGGCAGTGTGTGCAGAGATGAATCTAATCCAACTGTGAGGATGATCCAAAAGAGATGTTATTGTTTGAGAGAAATCCAGAGGGAAGCCACTTAGAGAGCTGTATTAATCACCGCCATTAGTAAGAACTACTGAGGAAAACACAGGCGGGTATTAAACACAATGGTGCGATTGTCTTTGTCAGGTAGGGGAGGATAATATTAAGTGCTTTTAATATTCACATATATCTGTTACCAGTTTGGATAGCATGCTTCCCCTCCTTTCACAGGAGGTCTTGTTTAGCGTTGAGCCCTGCGGGGGAACAGGTGGATGTTAGGTGAGTTCTCTCCCTGCATCTGCACACACCCACACACACACACACCAGGAGACCACATCGCAGAATGGATGGCATAGTTCAAATGTTTTTAATTAGCTAGTAATAGTGCTTTTGTATCGCAAAACCCGCGTCATTTGCATAACTCATGAGTCGGAAAAGGGCGATTATGTTCCATCATGCCACCCATTGCTGTTTTCTTTGGCCATGTGATGCTATGCGAGCTTGGCAGGGGTGCCAGGTTCTCTGCATTTCAACACAAAGCATTTTGTTTTAGTGCTAATTACACGGCAGGCAAAGGCAGATGGGGCCTGTTTCTTCTTTCCCTCTGCGGGTGACAGTTATTGACAATCTGCACTGTCTAGCCATAATACGCCAGAGGCATTCAATAAACCACTTCCAACGTCAACACTGCAGCGAGAGGAGCTTCACATAGGGCAGATTTCACCCTGACAACTGTAACTATGTTCAACAAATTAGTCCCAGAACCCCCGCCTGTTTACACTCCTTCAAAATGAAAGAGATTGCCTTTCTTCTGACTGACACCAGGAATCCTTTAGATTTGGACTTTTTGTTTTCTTTGCAGCTTTTGTGAATGGGCAAGGCGGATGACATCCACTCTGAGATGCCAGTCTAACTCTTAAGATCTGAGGTGTTTCATGAATGGGTGTGAATGCCAGAGGGTCAGATTGTATTTGTAAATTGTTCTTGGCATGTCTTTTAAGCTTTTTATCACATTCCAAATATGATTCAAAACAATTTTGACACCATCTGACAACATTTTGACTGTTGTCAGTTTGGCTGTCAAATGTAGGAAATTTCTCCAAAGTTTATTTTTCTAACAATTTTCCCATGAACATTTTAATTTCCTGCCACTAATCCTTAGATATTTCTTGTCAGTGTTTTCGGGGTGTGTGAAGTTTTTTCTGATGCCAGGATCAAAGATCAACACCAAAGATAGTCTCTGTCTGTGCCTGCTGAGTGACTCTCAGTCTTGTGTGAAAGCGGTTGAAGGGGTCAGCGCCTGTGGCTGACCCTGAGCTCTTTCCCTCGCCCCTCTGATTGTCAAACGCTTGCATCCAACACTTAGACACACCGGCTTCAAAGCAGGCGGCCTGTCACAGCCTGCACATCAAAGACACACCGTCAACATCCATGTCAAACTATATAAAGCAGGGGATTCATACACACCTGGCATCAATGTTATATCCTCATGTCGTATGATTACAGACATTGATTGTTATTAAGTGTGAGAATGAGTTACACCAGCACAAAAACAATCCCTTTCAAGAAGTCAAATGCTTATTGGTTGCTGCAAAGGTAAACTAAATGTTTGGGAATGACATCCAGAGCACAAGAACACACTCCAATAAATGAACGTAAGACCTTTGCTTTACGAGAGCACATATTTATTTTGTCATGTCACTACAAAGCCAAATGTTTCCTGCTGTAATTTACAGTAAACAAGCCGAACTGTAACACTGACAGCTTACAAATGCTTCAGGTGATAGACAGTAACAGAGATAATCAGGAGAAGTGCAGTGAAGCGTGTAAACTATCCCTGATATGCCAATCCATCTACAGAGTGTTCACACTTAATCCTGAATGAAAAGATAAAAGTGGATTGAAACTTAAAAAAGTTTGTCTAATCACAATCAGGGATTTGTGGGGAATCACCAGGTGAGAGGATAAGAAGCAATGTGATACAATGCGTTAAAATACGATAGGTAACAAACAATACAACATGAAACGATACGATAGGTAATGTCAATCAATCAATCAATCAATCTGTATTTGTATAGCGCCAAATCACAACAAACATTATCTCAAGACGCTTTTACAAACATAGGAGGTCTAGACCACTCTATGTCAAATTATGAACAGAGACCCAACTTCAAGACAGGGTAAGACTCAGTCTGACCCCACCTTAATCCATCATGAGCATTGCACATTGCAGTATTTAGCTAGTTACAGTGGCGAGGAAAAACTTCCTTTTAACAGGCAGAAACCTCAGGCAGGACCAGACTCATGCTCGAGGTTTCTGCACTGGTTTCTTTTAATCATTTTAAATCCTTAGTTTTAAAATGTTTAACCTCTGATTGTACCTGTTTTCACTGACTTTGTGTAACATTATTTTTTCAATGGTTGTAACATTACTTTTAATTGTTGTCTGTTTTTAATCGATCATCATTCTTTCAGGGCAGGGGTGTCCAAACTTTTTTCAAAGAGGGCCACATATGATGTTGTCAGAATACTTCAGGGCCAGTGGCTCCTACTGAGACTTTGGAATCATAAAAGTTATATATGAAATATTTATTTAATAACAATTATTTTACATTTTTTTCTCAATAAATCAGTTACTAGGAAGTCCTCAGTTCTCCACAAGCCATGTAAACATTAGCAAACTTTATCTTCTTTGTGTAGAATGTTTTTCCTTCGGGTTGGGTAATGTGGGGAAAAATATTGTCTCATTATTTTCCTATGGCAGGATCATGATCTGGATTTCATCACACTTCTATTCCATGTTGTTTTTAAGACTTTTCTGACCAGCAGACAACATATTAAGAACTAAATAATTCTTGTCCTGCATTCTGAACTATTTTTCATCCACCAAATTTTGCCTTTTCTGCACAATTTCATAATTTAGATCTTGTCTTGTGTCCTCTTTTGTATCTTCTGACCTTTTAGTGTTCATCAAGAACATTTTCACATCATGATGAAAACATTAATTTGAAAACATTTCAGCTTTAAGAGTTCCTGTGTTTCCTCCTAATTATATTCCTGCAGAATATCCAGAGCTTTAAATTTATAAAAGTAGTCCATGTGAAGCTTTTTAAGACATTTCTGGATTGACTTTAGTTTTGTTAGTGTGCTTGAAAGAAACTACAAATGTACAGATGATTCAGAATGTGATTAATTTCTGTGCTATAATAACACATTTTAAGATGGAAGCTTGGGGCCATAATTAAATGGACCTTGGGCCGCAATTGGCCCCCGGGCCGTACTTTGGACACCCCTGTTTTAGGGTTATATCTTTTATTTGCTTGTCATGCATTTTAATGTTTCTTTTATATACTCGTCGTCATTGTAAATGAGGGCTTGCTCTCAATGATTTTCGAGTTTAAATAAAGAGATATATATATATATGATATTGATAATTTCCTAATACTGGGATACCGCAATAAACGACAAGCAAGACAATAAAGTAAAGATTTAACATGATGTCTGTAAAAGGATACACAATCCCCTTAAAGAGGCAAAGTGCAGGATTAATGCATTAATGCATTAAGCAAACATTTTATAGAGAAATGGAAAAATGGGTAGCACCACAGCAATTATCTGCACTCACACAATGCTCCCAATGTGTTTTCAGGTCTCGTAGGAACAGTGTATGACACAGACTGGGTTTTTAAAAGGGAAAGAAAAGGGGTGTGTGTCAAGAGTTTTAATTTCAGATTGATGTGTTGGAACTGACTCCTTCCCAAGAACCGGTCTATGCCGCCGGGGATCAGCACGCCCAGGTCCAAACCTCAGCTGAGATGGTTCAGGCTTTGATTAAGGATGCCTCCTGCGCACCTCCCTTTGGATGTGTTCCTGGCACATCCTACTGGGATGAGGCCCCCCGGGGTAGACCAAGAGCTCGCTGGAGGGATTATATGTCCCACCTGGCTTGGCAGCGCCTCGGGATCCCCAAGCAGGAGCTGGAAGGCATCGCTGGGGAGAAGGATGTCTGAGTCAATATGCTTGAGCTGCTTCCTCCACGACCTGAACCGGGGCAGAAATCCCCAAATACCTTACACATGATAATCTACCTGAGATAGTTCAGCTCTCATTGCACTCTCTCTCTCTCTTCCATGATCTGTCCCTGAAACTCAGGTACCAAAATAATAAGTGAGAGACAGTCAGAGAGCAGAATATTGGCTCTCTCTGCAATCAAAATAAAAGCATTGACGACTGCAAATCAATTCATCTTCTTTAACACTGACAGCTGCTTCAGGCCTGTGAATACCTCCAGGCTGACACACACACTCACACACATTAGCACACACTCCAGCAGCCAAACAGACAGGAGATGTCAGACTGTCAGAGCAGCACTGTGAGCTGCTTTCTGGCCTCAGATCTCACGCTTTAGTAAAACAGCAGTTTCTCCCTCTTCGCTCTCAGGAGTTTGGAAGTGGCTCACATGAGCTGAAGTGCAGGTGGTCCGATATTCTGCCAAAGTGATCTGAATCTGTATCTACGTAAATTACAGCGTCTGAAAACCTCACTTTCACGACGTGTTCAGACGAGGCTCGCGGTCGCAGATCTTTCTCTCTCCCTCGCTCTGTCTGCAGGCTCAGGTTGTCTTTGTTTCACTTGTTTTTTTCTCTCTCTCTGCTCGGTGCTGTGCCTCACTCTGTCTGTCCTCTCTTTCTCTCACATCTATTCTTTGTGTGGTTTTGTTTCACCTGCATTTTTCTGTCTATGTTTCTGCTTCATTTGAGATTCAGATAATACAAACTACTTACTTACTTACTACAATACAAGAAAATGATTTCTGCCACTCTGGGTTAAAACAGATTATGATATGTTGATTTAATTTTGGCAAGTTGTTTTTTAATGTTTGTCTGACTTAAGCAGGTCATTATCTTTGGGAATAGAACTTTTATTCAAAGAGCAGAGCTGGTGCTGCACTGCAGAATGAAACACTGTAAAGGAAACATTGAGTCAGTATTTGCAGTAATTGTGTATTTAATCTCATCAGTGTTAGGATTTCTGTCATGATGAAGAACACTGGAGGGTTGGTGATTTTTAAATAAGGACCAAACTTATCTAGAAATAATAGATTGAATCAAACAAGCATCAAGAAGTCAAAGTATCTACTCCTAAATTAGATCAGTGCATAAAAAAATCAATTATTAGTAAGTTGGACAATTTTCAAAGAGATGGAAATCTGTTTGAAACCTTTCTCTCTGCAAAGTCCAAGAAAGTCTTGTCAGCTAAATAAAGATATGTATGAAATATTAACAGATATTTCATACATATTGTAATTAGAATTGTTTATTATTATTTATTGTTTTTATTGTCATGATACCATGATGTACTGTTTTCATGAACTTTGTTTTGACCTGCCGGGGACTACGGATGAAAATTTGCCTTATGGTTAACTCTGGCATATTTACATTGATGCAACACTGAAATGTTCATTAATATGTACTGTCCCTTTAAATAAACAAATAAATAAAATGCAAGAGAAACTTCATGCAAACCTGTCAAGCATGTCTGTAAGGTCCACACATGTGATGTTATTAGACAGAAAACAACAGGAAATAATAAATTATTAAATGTAATGTCACTTTTGTTTGTTTTGACCTGATAAAAACAATTTGCAGTTTTCAGGAATGTTGAAGTCTGGAAAAGATCCTGAATGTATAACTCCTGGTGTGCCACAAAGATCCGTAAAGGACCATTTCTTTAAATAATATTTGTAGAATTTCTAATTAGATTAAATTCACTATGTTTGCAGATGATACCAATTTATTTTGTTCCAAGTTGAGCATGAAAGAATTGTTAAAAACAGTCGAAACAGAGCTGGTGAAGTTAAAAAGAAGTTATGAATTGATGAGGATAAAACAAGATGTATGACGTGTTGTCATGAGTTGATCTTTAGTTTTGTTTTTACCTTGTGTTTCATGCCTTGGTTCCTCCCCGTGTTTATTCTGTTATAAGTTATCCTTATGTCCTCCTTGTGTTTAGTGATCCATGTCTTGTGTTGTAGTCCTTTATGTACTTTTTTGGATCCCTGTGTTTCCAGTTTAGTTTAACTTCCTGCTCTTGTGTGTTTCCCTCCTTTTGTGATCACCCTGATTAGTCTCACCTGTGTCCTGTGCTCCACACCTGTATTAATTACTCTCTGTGTTTAGTTGCTCTGTTTCCCTTGTCCTGTGTCCTCTGTGTGTGAGTCTTCCTTTTATAGTTTTTTTAGACATGTCAGTAGTTCGTTTGTACCTTTTGTTTATTAAAACCTCTTTATTTTAAATTCTGCACCTCAGTCCTCCTTCAGTCTTTCCCCATCCGTGACAGTGTGGTGGAAAATTTTGGAGTTTAACATAAAGAGTTCATGAAATTAATTTCTAGGACTTACTATTGATCAAAAACTCTTCTGGACACTTCACATAGGACACATCATCAATTAAAAATGATCGAACACCTTAAAATGAAAGATCTGTCAAGTGAGAAATGTCTGTATATATTGTATCGCTCACAGGAAAAGAGCTAGTAGAATAATGAATAAAGCTTGTTGTCATGAATCTACTAATCCATCATTCATAACATCTTTCACATTTAAACTTTAAGATTTCGTGTCTTTAAAAGTCTTTCTGATTGTATAAACTGTTTGTTTAAATTAAGAGGACATTGTGATCTTAGAGGGAATGTGTGTGTTTAAATAATATTGATCATGTCATGGTTGATGAAAATGATTGCCAGTTGCAGGCCTACATTCTCAGATTTCATGGAGACATTTGATGCAGCAGAGTTTGTGAGCCCTCCCTCTCTTCCTTCCTCTCTCCTTACCTACGTTTCCAGCTTCAGACCTTGAGATGTTTCTCTTTAACTTCTTTCAAGAGATTATTTCCAACTTCTCTTGTTTATTTAGGGATTAATTTTTAGTCCTCCGAGTTAATTACATGTACATCTTCTCCTCTGCTCTGTCTGTCTGTGTTCTGAGCACATGCATTGTGGGAATGTGTGCAGCCCAGTTTTCAGGTTTGTGGGACTGTCAGGCGTTCTCAGCCTCGCTCTCTGGGTGTACAAACAAACTGAGCGCTGTGCGCAGATGGGGACAAAAGGCAGGCTTATGGGCGAGGCGAGGAGGAGTCAGGTGGATCAAGGAGCCATGTGGGAAAGGTGGAATCTCCCGCCGATCCTGCTGGGACCACCACCAGGAAGAGAAATGTCAGATTTACTGGATTCATCGTTCTCCTGGGAAACAAGGAGGCTTTGACGCACGGCCCGAGCAGTGCAGACTCTCACACAGTCAATGGGAAAATATTGAAATAGTAGGTAAATGCATTTGCACTTTTTACTCTTCCTGAGAATACAAGTTAATGCCTTTCACACACAGGCCTATTCAGACATGCACAGACAATAATGTCCTTTACAGAGGAAGAGCTGACGTGCTGCAGGCAGATAATGCAAAAGCAAATTCACACATTCACAAATAATGCAAACTTCTGGATTCAATAATGACAAAAATGTTCACCAGTGTACATATATGCAATCTGGAGTGTGTGGGTCCTTTCTCCTATTTGAAACTTAAATTGAATTATCTCATTTATCAGTAAAAAAGAATGTTTAATTGCATTTTTAAGACATTGATTTTTTAAGACAGTGAAACATGAGTTTCTTAAAATGACAGTTACAGTTTTATTACCTTTAGATTTAGCACCATTCAGCCCTCAGAAGTATTTTAGTCGTTTCAAATGGGGGTAAAAATCCACATACATGCCCCTAAAATGAGCCACAATCCCCCAAACTAAAACTACAGGCTGTCATGTGTTACAAATGTCCTTAGGAGAATTATGAGTGCAAGGACGACAGGTCTGTGGGACCCCAGCCTGCAGTAAGAAAAGAGATTAGAGAGATTACAGTTAAAGAGCATCTCGTCTCGTGGAGCCCTTTCTAACCACCGGCTCCCATCAGAAGGGCCAGGACTGCTGGAGGAAACAGCAGAGATTATACCCGTTTAACAGTAATCCTCCGATCCTGGAGCAACGCCAGCACGGAGCAGAAGACCACCGCTCGACTGGAGACACAAAGACAGGCTCAGGGAGGCAAGACAGAGGTGGAGAGGCCACTTCTTTAACTAGAGTCAAACTTTCTTCTGCAGTTAATTATGAATCTATTGTTCTATTACATTTCACAGCAAAGCCGCGCTTGGCAGCTCCGACTACAGGTCTTAAAATGATAACAAGTAATTAAAATTAAACCCTATAAATAAAGGATTAGGTAGTTTATGATTTCACTCCTCACATTTGTCATTTCTAGTCACTTTTTCCAAGTAAAAGCCTTTCTTTTGAAACAAATGAAAGTTACTTCTGTGCAACTTTTGTGATGCATACCTGAACAGGCCTGTAGGACACTTATATGACACACAGATTAATAATAAAAGACTACTATTATTGCACCTGTCACTCAAAATGTGCAACTTAAAGTCCTGTACAACCAAGAGAACTCATCTAATAGGCAGAAAAAACAAACAGAAGGAATAAAACAGATCTGCATGGGATGCTTAACCTCCTGTTACAACACAGAAAGCATCAATTTAAATAAAATGCAGTATTTAAAAGAAGCACTTTGTCACTCAAGTCCCTCAAAAGGCTTGTAAAGACTCCCCTTTAAAGTACCTTCCAGTGTCTCTATTAATTTGGGTGTAATGTTCCTTTACATCTCAAGGGACCCATTGTCTCGTAACCCCTCCATGTTTCCAGACGGTATAAAAGCCCTCTGCAAGAAACTGACAGGGCCATACAAGCTCCGATTTTCATGATGAGTAAGTCTCAGTAAGGTGGGATGGGAAGCTCCCTAATGCGACTGCTGATCCTCCAGATTATGACTCAGGGTATAAAACTAAACTGCAATGTGACTAAAGTCGATAATATCCCCTTTCTCTGATGTAATGGTCGTTTTTGAGACCGCACGTATAATTTCTGAGAATGTTCCCTGCCGATGAAATTTTAGTATCTGCTGTTTTTGACACTCAACATATCACTGAACGTTTGTGTGACTAATGCAGAGTGACTCAGTAATTTGTGTAAATGATGTATGACAGCTGGAGCCACACAGATGAGTCATTTTAAGTTAAATATTTCTGCATTTATAATAACAGTCTCTACCTTGAGTGTGTTGTAGGTTTCACAGATTTAAAATAATCACATGTACAGACCTGTTTAATAAAAGTATCACTGATTAGAATCTACCTTTCATGGAATAATAAAATTGTCCCTTTGTGGTTTTATGAAAGTGCTGCAGGACTAAAGTCTGCAAAGAGCCATACTTTATAAATACTACTTAAAATTCCAGCTGGTTGATGGTTCGATATCTCTTTAGGCCCTAAAGTAAAATACCTTACATTGAATTTAACATTTTTTTTTATTGCAATGCGCATATTTCTATATTCATATGATGGATTTCAACCTGTATCAGATGTCAAACTGTGTTTGTCCAGTGTTGGACTGTCATGGCGGTGCAAGGGAGCCATGAGGGGCTGAATTGTTTATGCTAATGTTTTTAATGCAGGAAATTTGGACAAGGATGCACAAGGAGAATCAATTATTGTGAACTTCAAGAGTACTAATTAAAAAGAATGCAACAACAGCTAACAGTTAAAGGCTAAATCAAACCTCAAAAGCATCCATGGATTTATTTTATGCTTCAGCTGTGAGCAAAAATGATAAAACTGGGCAGAAACATTCAGCCGCCACAATGGGGTCATCCCTATTTTCCCATATTTCTGGGACATTTTCAAAATCAGGTCTTGTGTTCCTACATTTTCCTTCAATTTAAGCCATATCCTCACACAAGATTTTTTGGAAGCACTTTATAGTAAATGAATGAAATCGTCACAATCACAATCATTACAAGCAAAAATAAAATAGGCTGATCGAAAAGGGTTTCGGCTGAAGCAGAGCTCACCAGATTTAGCTAAAAGCTACATTCCATCTGTAGTCCATTGCTGCTGGATAATAGGTTGGGTGTAATTGGCTACCAAATTGGGAGAAAGAGGGATAAGATCTGATACAAAATTATGAAAAAAGAAATGTGGGAACATAGGTCCTAATTTTGAAAAAAAAACTTAGAAATGTAGCAACATCGGGTCGCTAGCCTAGCGGTGTAAGCGCCCCACGAATAGAGGCTGTAGTCCTCGTTGCAGAGGTCGCCGGTCCGACTCCCGGCCGCGACCATTTGCTGCATGTCTTCCCCCTCTCTCTACTCCCCACATTTCCTGTCTCTCTTCAGCTGTCCTATCGAATAAAGGCAAAAAAGCCCCAAAAAATATAACTTTAAATAAAAGAAATGTGGGAACATGGGGCTGTGGGAACATAGGCACGCTCCTGCACAAAACAACCCTCAGCTAGCTTGCAGCTGACTAGCAGCTAATGTTAGCCATGGCACATGGCACAAGGCACAAAACAGATGTAGCAAACTTTCAAGTGACCACACTCACTAACAGTTAAAACACGGCTCTTAAGTCCTCTCCTCAACCGTCCCTGTTGTCCCAAATATTTCCATATTGTCACGTTACAATGTCTTCAACCATGTTATCATTTAGCATCTTTATTGCTGGGATTAGAAGTCTGTGATCATCTCCACAGCATTGTCATTATTCCTCTTTGTTTACCATTACCTAAAATAAGACATTTAGCTTGGTGGTGTTTTATTTCATTTCACATTTTGATATAATATGGAAGACAAGATGATAAAAAAGGGATTCTACCAGGCAGATCCTTAGTGCCCAGTACCCCATCATGCTTTGTGCAGGGAAGTGCCAAATTCTTCGCCACATTTACCAACTTTCCTCCCTCATTATATCAAAATCATGCATTAAAATCAAACAGTGGTGTATTATGAATATAAAGAGTCTTTTTAATGAGAAGACTCCTCGGTTTAAGACAGGTGAAGCAGCCGTTGTGGGCTGCTCCCCTGAGATGTTGGATATTAAAGAGAGAGTTACATAACGTGTTCTCAGACACAACAGGTCAGATTGATTTCTTCGTGTGTGAACTTGAGAGTCTTAATACAATAAACGTTTTAATCTTAGCATTAAAATTAAAATCATTAAATTAAAACCACATATAGCTTCAAGGGGTGCTCTGCCCTTTTTTGGAGGAGAGGTTAAAAATGCTGCAAAATCTCCAGCCCCTTATAATCGACCGGACTCTGGATCTGTTTTATATTTCTTTATCTTTTGCTGATTTGTGTTTTTTAAGTTTCTTTGTACAAAATTAAGAATAAAAGAGAATTGCTAAAAATATACAAAGCTCTCCTTCAGGTTGAGACTTAGGGCAGATCAAAGACATAAAACAGTGAGACAAACTGAGCGAATAATGAAAAGAAAGACAAGCAGAATAATTGATTGATGGATGGATAGGAGGCCTGCCAGACACACTGACAGGCCCGCTGACTCAGCGTCTGAGAATGAAAGCTGAGGTTGGAATGAGTGAGCGAGCGAGGGAGGAGAGACGGAGAGAAAAACAGAATAAGACAGAGAGCGAGAGAGAAAGAGAGAGAGTAATGTAACATTTCGATAATATAAAGTGGAAAAAGACTCTGTTAACTCACCTCTGATAGCTGGTGCAGTGCCAGACCACACACAGGGATGAACTGATATGGATGTCTACACACACAAACACACACATGCGTACACGTGTAACAGACAAACATACACACACACACACACACACACACACACCTACACACATACCTGGCTGGGTGGGCTGGGTTGCTTGAGGCAAGTACAGGTATAGATGTAACTCTTCTCCATGGCTACAACAGCAGAGCTCAGAAGTCTGATACAGAGCAGCAGAGAAATTATGAGCTAATAATCTAAACATACTGTCAGGTTGTTCTCCTGCACCACAGACACGTAGTGATGTATGAGTAGAAGGATAATATGTATGACCTTACAGGCTCTGAAATACAACATATCAAATGGAGCAAAATTAGCTTTACATTGTGTTTTTATTAAACACTCACAGATGCTTCTATAGATAAATTATCTAATCATCATCTAGGTGGATCCACATGTTTTTGTCAGTTTCAACCTTTAATTTCTTACAATTATGTTGCTCCTCACTTGTTATTGTGATTATATGAGTCATGACTTAATTGGTCAGGTTCAGGAAAATGTTTTTAAAGCATAATCATTTCCCAACTTTACTTTAATGCACCCATGGGATCACCGTGAGGTCAGAGCCATAAAACTTTAGGGCAGGAAGATGTTTTGCCCTTGCGCTGATTTCATTAGAGAAAATTGCTGTGATAAAAAAATTGGCTTCTTCTTCAGGCATCATTTGAGACTGTAAAACTTGTATTCTTGCAGAAACTCATTTAGAAGCACCAAATGTTTGCTGAGGTTTCAGAACATTATGTATTTAAAGTCAAATGTCCTACATAAAGACAGTGAGCACACTTTTACCTTCAATGAGCTACATGTTGTAGTACTTATTTGTGCCTGTAGAGGGCAGTGTAGGCCAAGAATGAGAAGGTGTCAGACTTGTGCTGTTGCTCTCTGTCAGAGTGAACCACAGTAAATCAGAAGACAGTTTTAACAGCTTCATTATCAATTAATTAATCAGACTTTATTTATAAAGTGCTTTTCATACAATGACATTGTAACACAAAGTGCTGTATATAAATACAACTTTAAATAGAATACATGAAAAAAAGATATAGATATAAAAATAAAAAGACCCCCCCCCATCTTAATCCCAACCCCAGCTCTGACCCCAAACCCACCCCACAATCCTAAAGTTAAGAACACAATATATGCAACAATAATAATAAAAACAATAAAAATAAAATAAAGAAATAAATGGAAAAAAAGAAGTTAGAAATTTTAGAAATGTTGTACATATTATATAATAGTGAAAGGTTGTAATAAAAACACATGAAACCATGAAATGGTTTTTGCTTATTTATTTAACCCTTGTAAAATTGTTACAGCTTCTTAACTCAATCTGGACCTCTGAGGTCATCAGGTACTGGTCTGCTTTCAGTCCCTAGAGTCAGAAGGAAACATGGTGAAGCAGCGTTTAGTCATTATGCACCACATATCTGGAACACACTCCCTGAAAGCTGCAGGTCTGCTCCAACTCTCAGCTCTTTTAAATCAAAGATTAAGACTTTCTTATTTGCCACTGCCTTCCTATCTTAGCTTATTTTAACCCCTCTTAAATGCACATTGAAATTTTATTTTTAATATATTTGTAATTTTAATTGTGTTCTTTTATGCTTGTCTGAATGTTTCCAATGCTTTTAATGTTTTAATGTAAAGCACATTGAGTTTCGCTTGTGAATCAAATGTGCTATACAAATAAAGCTGCCTTGTCTTGCCTTAAGTCAATAAAGCAGATCAACTGAACATGCAGAAATATCATGTTTGAATAAACATTTCATTTTTGACTAAAGGTTTCACGTGAAAATATATATATTTGTATAATAATTGAGTCTCTCACCGCTCTGTGAGAGACTGTGTGAGCAATTGGTTCAACATTTTCCAATTAATGTTCCTCAGAATTTGTGGATTTCATCATCTTCATCTTGAAATGGGTAAAAAGAGTTTTAGATCCTCTGCTCCTGCAGCCTGGAATCTGCTGCAGGAGAATTTGAGTTTGAAAGAGCTTGTCTCTTTAAATGTTTTTAAAAGCAGACTGAAGGCATTTGAGGAAGATTCATCAGCTATTAGTAGATGCTTTAACTGATGATTTTTGTTCTGAAATTCATGATATGTTGTCATCTTTTAGAATTCTGTGTTGTTTGTCTGTAGCTTTGTTGGAACGTGCTGCTGCTGATCTTAGCCAGGACACAATGGTAAAAGAGGTTCTTCATCTCAATGTGGATTCCTGGTTAAATACAATAAAATAGAATTAAATTAAATTAAATAGATCTTCAGTACATGATATTAAAAGATTCAGAGGATCTGGAGACATCTCAGGATAACAAAAACAATACAGGATGGCTGTGATTTTTGGGCCCTCAGGCAGCGATGTGCTAAAAACAGGCATAACTCTGTAGTGGAAATCACAGCATGGGCTCAAAGTCGCTTGTAAAACAAATGCATGTAAACACAGTTTGTCACTGCATCCAAAATGGTTAAAACTGCCATGCAAAGGAAACTATACATCAACATGGCAACTTCTCTGGTCTGACAAATCAAAACATACTGGAGGAACATATTCTACCTTCCATATGTCCTGTTCAAGGAAGACCTGATATATTGTAGCTACACAATGTAAAAAAAATATACCATATTGCACATTGTACAGCACCATGGCTGGCTTCAGGGTTCCAACATAGTCTCCCTGCAGTCACGACTTGTCACAGATTGAAAACCTTTGGAGCATCATGAAATGAAAAATCTGACAAAGGAGACCCTGAACTGTTGAGTCGCTGAAATCCTGGGACAACAATTCACTTTCAAAACTCCAGAAACTCCTCTCCTCAGTTCCCAACCATTTCAAAAGATGAGGTGATGCTTTGTATTTTCCAAAAGCAAAGAAACATTCAGGCACTTCTTATGTGTCTTTACACAGTGCCTCATAAACACCAGGTACAGGCTGCACAACGTGGCAGCACAAGGAGATCATGGTTGACATCCACTATATAAGTTTCACTGCTCAGTCTGTTGAAAAGCCTCCAGTTCCTCCTCCTCCTCAAATATAATCAGCCAAACAGAAAAATGTTCCCAGACTGTGGGCGAAATTTATTTTTCAGTTCCCAACGAGATTATTCTGTCCAAACACCAGCCGACAGGAGTTTCAGCAAAACAAATATTTAACAGATCTGCTGTGGAAGCTGCAACAAATCCGCGTGATGAGTTCTGTGCAAGAGGCACTGCGGTCTGGACAGAATCAATCCTACTGGTGCCAAGTTTAAGTACAACAGGTAAAGACAGGTGGAAGTCAGGGTGTAATATTTAATTCATGACATAGTGGGAATTGTTCTCTCCACTACAATTAAAGTCTTTAGCAGAGAGAGAGCGTTCAGACACTGCACATAAATCCTGTTCTGTACAGTGAGATGACAAAGAGACATGTTAGGAGCTGTGCGTCAGCTGACTCCAGGGCTTTATGAAGCCTTTAATGCCTGACATAGAGATTAATTGGCAGTAGAATCACTTCTCTAATTGCAGTTTAAATGTTTGCATTATGTTGGAAGATAAAATGGAGTGTTATATAATAGAACCTGGAGGGGGATGTCTGTTGTACGGTCTTGTTTATATCAGGGAGGGTTCACTTTGGGTTGTAAAGAGAAGCAGAGAGGAGCCTGCACATCACCTGCTGCAGCAGCTGCTTAATAATGGACTTAGTTTGAACACCTTAATGTGACACAAAGTTATATACAATAATAATAATAATAAACTTTATTTGTATAGAACTTTTTTAAACAAAGTTACAAAGTGCTTCACAACAAAAACTGCAGAAAATTATAAAACATAAAAAATGGTGCAGAAAGGGAGGCAAAATTTAAAAAAGGGAGAAAAACAGGACATCTGAATGCAGAGCAATATTCACATTTAGGGGTGGAGAAATGCCTTCTTATATAAAAAGGATTTTAGTGAAGATTTAAAAGCAGTTAAGGTTGTGGACTGTCTAATCGGCTGTGGAGTTCCACAGTCTTGGAACTCTGACTGAAAAGGCCCGGTAACCTTTTGTTCCTTGTATATATCTCCTTCATTCCCAGCGCATAGATAATTCTCACTATTCTGCGCTTCTGTATATACTTTATTATTTTATTTTATTTTATTTTATTTTATTTTATTTTATTTTGTTTTGTTTTTTTTTGTTTTTTTTTATTTTATTGTGTTTTATTTTGTTTTATTTTGTTTTATTTTATTTTGTTTTATTTTATTTTGTTTTATTTTATTTTATTTTATTTTATTTTATTTTATTTTAATTTGTTTTATTTTATTTTATTTTATTTTATTTTATTTTGTTTTGTTTTGTTTTGTTTTATTTTGTTTTATTTCTAACTTATTTTATTTCTAACTTATTTTATCCCTTCTTCTATTAATATTTTGACTTTCTTACATACTGATTATATGAGCTCTGTAATGACCGAATTTCCCTCCCCAGCATGAATAAAGTATTTCTGATTCTGATCCTGATTCTGATTCTGAGAGACACATCAAGCTTGGGGTGCAGAATAATCTCTTTCAAGCTGTTATTCACAGGAAGACTTGTTGTTCTATTTGTATTTCATAACACTCTTGCACAAGTGTGTACGCAGTGTACTATTCAATGCATTGCTGATATTAAAGACATTTTTTATTTTTATCTACTTTATTTGCAAAGTTTGTCAAATGTACTTGTTTGTTCCAGAGTGGCTGTTTCATGTGTTCCTGCTGGATTTACTGGAAGAAACGAAGGAGGCAGTGTTCCCTTTCTGTAAGTGTTATGTTGAAGTGTGCAAGGTCAAATAGAGGTTCATCTAATGTTTGCACAATGTTACTTAAAATAAGGCGATCAAAGACAGCTGCTGGTGGTGAATGTTGTCTGAAGTGAAGAAATGTGTAATCTTCACAGATTTAAGTGTGCATGAGTTTATTGTTGATGTTTACGTCACGTGAGGCTGAAGTGAGCGATGACAAACAGCTGAGCATGAAACTTGTGGTACTTTGTGAATAATCCTCATGATGGCATGTACAAGTTTCATTGAATGTAGAGATATGAAATGAGAACACACAGAGTTTAAGTGAAATAAGTTTCTATCAAAGTATCCAGTGAACTTGTTTGCTTTCCTGTTTTTCTTCCAGGAAACAGGGAACGGGAGGATGTCAGACTCCCACTTGTGTCTTGCACCATATCTCCTTGATTTATGATTCCTTCCCTTCAGCTGGAAGCCTTTAAAAAGCCTCAGTTTCTAAACGCAGGTTAGTTAAACTGACATCATGGTGGGGAAGAAAGACCTTCTCGTGGTTGCTGCTCTCTTTGTTTTTGCCCTCATTTCACACAGTGAGTTGATTCTTTCATTATCAGCTAGTTATTAATTTGTCCATCAAGTTTACTTCATTGTAGTATTATTGCTGTATGTTTGTGCAATATATCTTTACTTTAAAAAAATATATATATTTCTTTGTTATTCACTTTGTCTATCATTGGTTACCCTTTGTAATCCTCTGAAAATAATGTTCCAAGCCTGAAACTTTGGATATTCAACATGCAACACTGTCTGCATTTCAGTTCCAGTATGAAGTCTTTTAAATGAGCTCATTAGAATTTTTGCTGAAGAGTTGTTTTCTTTTGGTCGTTTCAGCTGAGGGTATAATTGGCGGCAGAGAGGCAGCGCCGCAATCCCGGCCCTACATGGCCTCCATCCAGGTGCAGGAGGGAGAGAACTTGAAGCATGAGTGTGGAGGGTTTGTGATTGCAGATCAGTGGGTGATGACTGCAGTTCACTGTATGCCAACAGGGTGAGGCGTCCCTATTCTGATGTACATACTATACTAAAAGACTAGGAGAACTACTGTGCATTGGATTTGGTCGCAGAAGAAATAGTTATTTAAAGAAGTTGTATCATGCTTTTGTATATTTTACAAAGAAATTAAATTATATTATCAGATTTTAATACTAAATGTGGACAAACCTCCAAATTGTAATGTTGGAGTAATATGATGGGAAGCAGCTCTGAATGGCTTGTTCAATAAGTCACACACGAATTAAGTGAGAATGACGCGAGATTTTATTGCGAATTACCAAACAGAAACATCCTGCTCTGTTCTCTGTTGCTGGGGATTTTTTGTCCCTCTTCTAAACTTTGAATCAGTCAGATGTAGGGTCCAAACATATTGCTATATTTCATAATTTGTCATTTTGAATACAGAAATACCAATGATGAAAGCTTCAGGGACTAACTGATGCACTTCCTTACCTTTTGGTCTTAACACACTGCTAATACTGTGTTTATGTGTTTTTTTAATGTGTCTTTAAATGTTCTAGCTAGTTTTAAATATTTTAGCCTGTCTTTAGTGTATTTTATTTTGCACTGTAAAGCCGGTGAGAACAGTATTTAGTTTCACAAAGTACAAAAATACAAAAGGAAATGACAATAAAGTGAAATCTTGAATCTTGAAATCTTTCATTTGCAGCATGGCAGCAGAGGAGGAGGCTTCTGGAGTGCTGTGGAGTGAGGGTTATTAAAGAGACTGAAATGAAGCAGTTCAGACAGAGGGTTGAAAAAGGATTACAAAGACACAGATCTGAGACAAGTAAAAAAAATGTAGCTGTAAATCATGTTAAGATGTTATGAAGCTATCAGAGAGACAATATAAAGCCTGACTAAACATAACACCCCCTTCTTTAAAGTCACTACGTATCCTATCCCAGATGGTTTCATCATGAATTTTGTGGTTAAATTAATGATGATATATATTCTGTAGTATATCAGAGTGTGATTATTTTTGTCAAGTTTGATGTTCTTTGTAAAAAAGGAGTTTAATCATTAGAAAATAAAGGAATTCATTTTTGTCATATTATAGTGTTTATTGTATTTTGTCCTTTTTCACAGAGCTAATGGAAGGAAAGTGGTCCTAGGTCTCCATTCTCTGAGTGAACCTGAAGAAACCAAGCAGACATTTGATATTCTGGAACTTCACAACCATCCTAACTTCAACAGTATAAATTATGACAATGACATCGCTTTAATTAAGGTGAGTGCAAAGTGTGTGTCAGCTGCCAGATTACATATTTTAAAAAAGAACAAAGAGGGACAATCCATGTCTGTGTGATATTTGCAGTTGGATCGTCCATTTAACACCTCTGAAGCTGTCCGAGCGGTGGAATATCTGCGAGCAGGCGGCACCAACCCCGGCACAGATGAAGAGGTGGAGACAGCCGGCTGGGGTTCCCTGGATGACCTGGGATCCAGACCAGACAAGATCCAAGAGGTGGTGGTGGAGGTGGTCAGCTCTGCTCGATGCAGACGCAGCGACTACTTTGGCAGGAAGTTCACCACCAACATGATGTGTGCTCATAAAGTGTGTCCTGACCCCTGTGACAAGCCATATAAGAAAGAGGACAGCTGTGATGTGAGTTTGAGCTCCTTCAGGAGGTCAGGAGTTGTTTGACATCATTATTTGATACTGTGTGAAAGCTTCAGGGACTAAACTAAAGTAAATGCTGTAAACATTACAGAAGTGAAGTAAAGGAGCAAACTTTAGGAGTTAAATTTAGGAGTTCTCTTATTAAGCTAGCCTCCATTTTTGATGCCAGAAGAGACCATACTTGGGAGGGTAGATGCATGTTGCTACAACCCTTTCTTGACTGAGAGTTTGGTATTGTATATACTTGAAACCACAGGTGGCCTTGCACTAAAGCAAACCCTACTTTATGTTTATTTTACTGTAAAGATGACGATGATATACATGTTAAATCTTAAAGAAAGGTTAAAACAAGAGATAAAAAACATCGTTATTGGTTTCTGTGAAAGTGAATCAACTGTAAGTAATTTCTCAGACACTTACATGCAATCAGCCTTTTAAACAAACAGTTAATGGCCAGCAGTCTCCCCCTGCTGGCACAAAAAATACAGTTTTCAAGCAACTCAACAGTGACTTTACTTTAAAAACAAAAGGTAGTGTTTGTCTCTTACATACAGTCTATGTTTCAGCTAAATTCCTTTTTATTCAGCAATGAAGTCTGACTTTTTCCACCATCGTTCTTTGTTAGATGCAGATGTTTGAATACTATAATAACCCTCTCTGTCTTTGTTTTGTCGCCTCTCAGGGAGACTCTGGAGGTCCTCTGCTCTTTAACGGCATTGCAGTGGGGATCACTTCCAACGGAGGAAAGAAGTGTGGACAAATCAAAAAGCCTGGAATTTACACCATCATCTCCCACTACACGGAGTGGATTGACAACACTATGGCTCTGCAGCCTTCTGCAACATCAGACCAGATATAAAAGAAGAGCAGCTATTAGAGTTATTCATGTCACATGACTTGTAGCATGTCTTTGTAGCTGATTGCAACTAAGCACAAAACAACCAACAGTATCATCATGTCATTTATTCAAATCACTTTATAAAAGATCAATAAAACACAGTGAATCACACTCAGATGTCACGGCTGCTGATCTGCAGTAACAAGGAAAGACTGGTTTGACAAACAAAGTTCATTTATAGAAAGACTGAGAATAGACCTGCATGGAACAGTTTCAGAGGAGACCTACTAGACATAACAAAATCATTATTCATCATGTTGATTTACAATAAATCAAAGTCATAAACTGAATGGAAATAATTTATGACTTTGTATTATTGTAGTAAGCAATCACAGCTCTGATGAGGTCTAAACATGTCTGCAATGAGTCCTCTTGTTTTTATACACATGACAGATCGTGTTTCAGGATGTCACTGTGAAGCAATCAAGATATCAACAAGCAGATCTCATAGACTTGTCAGATAAGTCCTCATAGAAACGGGGAAGTACAAACGTTAATCAAATCTGCATCAAATCTAATTTCTGTCCTCTATAGACATTAAAAATTCTTCTTTACGTTTGATTTAGAAGTCCCAAACCACCATAAACATTTTTTCAAACTGTTTTAAGACACATACTTTTATAATCTGATTCGCTTAACAGACTTCACTTTGAATGATTAAGGGAAAGTCTTGATATTCTAAAGGTAAGACCTGTTTGTCTCACAAAAAATGAGTGTACAATGAGAAATACAGGGAGAGATAGTTCCCTTAAATTGTAATGTTTTTACATTTTGTGAATTCCTTCATAAATAGCATGCACACAGCTCATTTTCTGCAAGCAAACTTTGATGACAGCAGATAAAAAGACAAAACATTTAATTGCAAATCTGTTCATTTCAAAATCCCTGCAGGACATGTGTCCATATGTCTGTACAGCTGAATAAACCTCCTCTTACAACCTCCTTTAATAATGCCCATGTGTGTTACATTTGTACACCTTCAATTAAATAAATCAAGAATCTCTCAACAAGCTGTCATTTTCTAAAGCCCCCTCCTTCATCTCCTCGATGTGTTTCCTCCTCTCCCTCAGCTCCTGCATGGAGAACCTCCGCCCTGAGTAGGCCTGACCTCCATGTGAAGCGACCAGCTTGTTGATTCCTAACAGCAGGTCTTTCACTTGAGGAAAGCTCAGAGCGCTCTGAGACTTTGTAACATTCAGCTCATAGAACCTGCTCCCACACTTCCTGATCAGATCCTGCAGGGTCACGTGGGCTTCCTCTACGTAGTCATCAATCCTCTGAGGCCTCTGCTGGCTGTCATCAAAACTGACAAAGAGGACGATGGCATACTCGGTAAGTTCTCTTCCAAACATCTTCTGCAATTGCACGAGCATCTCACACTCGCCATGGGTGAAGCGGCCCACCTGGAGCACCACGAGGAAGACATGGGGTCCAGGTAAAGACAAAGACAGGCAGTCCTTGACCAGATCCAAGTTCTCCACACCGTCCTCGTCCCACAGCTCAGGCGTGTCGACAAGGATGAGCTTCCTCCCTGATTTGAACACTTCCTTTCTCTCACAAGACAAGGTGGGCAGGGAGTTTCCAAGGGTAGACTCATTAACGAAGTATTGATTACCTGCTATCTCTAGGATTAGATTTAGAGCAGAGGACTTCCCGCTGCCAGAGAGACCCAACAGGATGACTGACGTCGTCTTTGTGTTTTCATCTTGGAGAATCAAAAAGAGGAAATTGGCTTTTAGGGTTCATTATTTTAGATAAAAAGAGAAAACAAGATTAAATATTTGGACACATAATAAAAAAACTAAACTTTTGTTACATAAAGCACTTTTTAATTTCATAAAAAGACCGAAATGCATCATTTTCCACGTCTGGTTTTAACATGAGCAGCTTATTTTAGGTTGTTTTGTGGTTGATTGCTCATATTAATGTGTAACTGTACTGCCCCCTGGTGGTAGAAGCTATGCATCTTCACTATATCTGACTTACTTTAAAGGCAACAGAAAAAATAAGTCTTACCATCAGTGGGATTCTTTGGCTGCAGCATGGCTCTGTGGCTGATCATGGCTTCCTTTGAGTTCTCTTTCTTCTTCCCATATTGCATCCTCTCAGAAGCCTCCTTCTTTCTTTCCTCTGCATGTTTCGCCGTCAGCTCCTCCATCTCTCTTTCCCGTCTCTCCTCCTGTTGTAGAACGTTCAGCTCAAACTCCTGCTCCCTCTCCTCAGCCTCAGCCTCTGGCCCCATAAGCCCTGAAAACTGCAGTGATCAAGCCATTTTTAAAAAAGAACAATCTGGACATGTCACTGATGAACAACTACAGGCCCATATCAAACCTCCCATTCTTAAGTAAAAGCATTGAAAAATCTGTTTTTCAACTTCTTAGCACTGAACCATCGTTTTGACGTCTTCCAATCAGGTTTTAGACCACACCACAGCACTGAGACTGCTCTTGTTAAGGTCTTCAATGACATCCACTTAAATACAGACACTGGCAGAACTTCAGTCTTAGTATTACTTGATCTGAGTGCTGCATTCGACACAGTCGATCACAATACATTACTAGACCGACTGGAAAACTGGGTGGGACTTTCTGTGTCAGTCCTAAAATGGTTTGAATCCAACTTAAAGGACAGGGATTACTTTGTATCTTTAGGTAATTACACATCTGAGCAGACAAAAATTACATGCAGAGTTCCCCAAGGCTCCATTCTGGGGCCTCTTTTGTTCAACATCTACCTGCTTCCACTGGCTTAACAAAATATGTTATCATAACTATGCAGATGACGCACAAATTTACATTACCTTATCACCAGGGGACTATGGTCCAATATAGACACTCATTAATGCATTGAACAAATCAAAGATTGGATTTGCCAGAATTTCCTCCAATTAAACAAAGACAAAACGGAGGTAATTGTTTTTGGGGCTAAGGAGGAAAGACTTAATGTCAGTGCTTAATTCAATCAGTAATGTTAAAAACTGCAGACCAAGCCAGAAATCTTGGTGTAGTCATGGACTCAGGCCGTAATTTCAGCAGCCACATCACAAAGTCAGTCTGCTATCATCTTAAGAATATATCTAGAATTAAAGGGTTTATGTCTCAGCAGGATTTGGAATAACTTGTCCATGCATTTATCTTCAGTAGACTCGACTACTGTAATGGTGTCTTTACAGGTCTCCCTAAAAAATCAATCAGACAGCTGCAGCTGATTCAGAATGCTGCTGCTCGAGTCCTAACAAGGACCAAGAAAGTGGATCACATCACTCCAGTTCTGAGGTCTTTACACTGGCTATCTGTCTGTCAGAGAATAGGTTTCAAAATACTACTGTTGGTTTATAAAGCACTAAATGGTTTCGGGCCAAAATACATTAGTGACCTTCTGACACATTATGAACCATCCAGACCTCTGAGGCCAGCTGGGACACGTCTGCTTATTGTCCCCAGAGTCAGGACTAAAAATGAAGAGGCATCCTTCAGTTTTTATGCACCAAATATCTGGAACAAACTACCAGAGAACTGCAAGTCCGCTGCAACTCTCAGCTCCTTTAAGTCAAAGCTGAAGACTTTTCTGTTTGCCGCTGCTTTTAATTAAATCAAATAATTATTTATTTCTTAAACTGTAACTTTTTATTCTTGACAATCTAATATGATTTTAGGATTTTTAATGACTATTTTTAATTTAATTTAAATGTCTTTTAATGTTCAACTGATTTTTTAACTGTATTGATCATTTTATGTAAAGCATTTTGAATTGCCTTGTTGCTGAAATGCGCTTTATAAATGAATTTGCCTTGCCTTGCATTGCCTTGGGTTCAGTGTCAGTGTCTTCCTCATTGAGTTCTCCAAGCTTCTTTTCTTTGCTTCAGTCAGCATGGCTTCCGTGTAGCCTGTCACGCCGTTTTCAGTCAGCATGCGGTCGACCATCTCAAATAGGGAGCGCAGTTTGTCTTTGGCTGTAAATGATGTGATTTGGGAGTACCTTCTGTTGCACATTTGCATCAACTCCAGGAGGGTGTTGTCAAATTTGTCAGCATCTGTTCCATTTTCCAGAGAGAGAACCACCAGGAACTTCAGAGCCTCAGCTCCAAAGTGGCCCTGCAGAATCTCAATCATTCTTCTTTCCCTCTTTGTAAAACGACCACCTTGGATCAGCAGCAAGAAAGTGCAAATCCGGTCTGTGCAGGACTGGAAGCAGCCATCCAATGCCTGGCTTATGCACTCCTCTGTAATGTCTTCTTTTAACTCTGCATAGTGCAAGTTGAATGAACGGCTGTACACAGTCAGGCCACAGGTCTGGTTGGATCCTTTAGAACTAAACGTTACCTGCAGGTTTTTATCACCAGAGCAATGCTGCAGCAGAGACTTGAAGGAGAGCCATCCCTCCACGGTGGAGACCACGATCATCTGCCCAGTGTTAGTTACACCATCTGCCAAACAGCACAGAAATGACTTATCAGTTACTGTGCTTTTCCTTTTTAGGCCTTAACATCCCTTTTGTAATTAAGATACAATTTTATAGTGATTCCATTGAATTTGTAGGGAAAACACTCTTTTAAAAAGGACTTACCTTGTGCCATGTCTTCTGCAGGTGCTACAGGTCTGCTTTGAGATCCTTGACAGCTCAAGATAACTCCACAAACTGGATTCTCTGTCTCAAAACAAGCACTATGAGGGTAGAAAAATATAAAAGCTTCCTGATTACAACATTTCTTGCGTGACAAGTAGCGTTGTTGTCAAGGAAGTGCATTCCACAACCTGGAATGAACCAGCTACTGGTCCAGTGATCTTTCCTCATGTTTTAAGTCATGCATAAGACAAACACTGATTTCCTAAAACACACCTACACATAATAAACAATGCTTCTCAAAAATACAGTTGTGCATTTCATTGTATAATTGTAAATAACTATGGGAAAGTATAAAATATTTGTATCTTTCTCTCATACACACAAAGGAAGACAGTATTTGATTCATCCCATATGAAACACTCCCTCAAAGAAGCTCAAACTATATATAATGAATGGAAGGAGGGGGTTTTTATTGTTACAAAACCAAACACACCCATAACAAAAATGTTGCATTAAGAATAGATCAATCAATCAATCAATCAATCAATCAATCAATCGATCGATCGATCGATCGATCGATCGATCGATCAATCAATCAATCAATCAGACTTTATATATATTATAAAGTGCTTTTCATACAATAATACATTTTTGATAACAATGACATTGTAACACAAAGGGCTGGACAAAAAAACAACTTAAAATTGAATAAATTAAGAAAAAGATATAAAAAAAAAGCCCCCCCCCCCCATCCTAATTCCACCCCCAGCCTGACCCCAAATCCACCCCACAATCCTAAAATTAAGAACACAATATATGCAACAGTAATAATAACAATGAAAATAAAATAAAATAAATCAAAGTAAAAAGAAGTTGCTGAACGTACTGAGGAAACGCTCTCATGATATCTTAATGAGGAAACACTGGAGGTAAAATAAGATGTTAAAAGTCAACACAGGGAATTAAAATTCACCAAAATACAATAAATTTCTAAGATAATGAAACACTTAAATATCAAACCATTAAAAGAAAATAAGATGCTATACTTGAAAAATAAAATAAATAATTGCATAAATAAATAAAATAAAATAAAAGTGACTAAAATTTGAACTAGATAATAAATAAATAAATAAATAAATAAATAAATAAATAAATAAGTAAATGAATGAATGAATGAATAAATAAATAAATAAATAAATAAATAAGTTATAAGAATGAATGAAACTCAGTTAAAAGCCAGACTAAAGAGGAATTCCCTCTCCATCCATGAAGTGATGAGATTACTGAGGGATTGCACCATCTCTCCCTGCAGCTGCGCGCTGGCTCCTGCCGCTGTCTCGGCCCAAAACAGGACCGTACCAACGCGTTAAATAGGGGGAACTGACTGGAAATATTTGATAAAACCCCCTTTTAAAATCGTTTAATTCAACTAATACAAACTATGGAGTTATTTTAGGTAAAACGGAAGATACTGACATTCATTAGTGAATACAGCGTCTCTACATTCCCCTTTTAATACCTTTATGACATTCCTGACACCCCTAAATATCAAATGGTTTACCTCATTGCTATGCTACTCTGTGTAGACATTCTCCAGGGTGATGGAGAAGATGTTGCTCCTCAGTGTGTGAGATTCACTTCGTCGTTGGTTTTAAAAGGTGAATTGTGAGGACTTCTGAAACACTAACTATGGCCGGCATCAGGAGGGTGAACGGGACGTTCTCTGGAGTCAACCCGGCTGTCAGGTAATGTCGAGTTATGAGGATGGACACGGTTCAGGGAGGCTGTCAAGCTAGCTTTGGTTAGCATTAGCCGTTTTATTATCAATAGAATATATAATATTTACAGTCTGTGTCTGACTCCAGATTTATTTAACCGTTATTTAAACAGATACCAGCAGCTAACGTTTCTAACGGTGCTAATGTCTGCTGGGGGTTTAGCTAGCGACTGGTCTTCTTACCAGCATTAGCAACACAGTCAATCTTAAATTAATATTTAATACTCATAAATTTAGCTTTTCAATAATATGTATTCCATTAAATACTCTGGACTGAAGTCATATTATTATTATTATTTATGCCAGATTCTGACATTGAATCTTCCCAGGTAACTGTGGTGGACCTTTGAATGTCACAAGACACGATTTTATTGATGTTTGATGTGAAAAGTTATGTCTCTTATCTTGTATCTTGTAAATTATTTTGATTTTCTGTGGCTGAAAAATGACTATATTTTGTAAGTTTTTTAAATCAGTGTTATAATAAGCTATGGGATCGCATCTATTATACTCAATATACATAATACAATATAAGTTCACTCCAACTCTACCAAATTTAGCCCAAGTTTAACTCATATAGTGTTTGTGTGTTATATACAGCCATGGACGAAAGTATTGGCACAGGTGAGGTTAAATGAGCATCACATGCTTGAAATAAAATGATTCACCCACAGTTTTAAAAGGGTTCCAACAATTGTGTCCAACCCACTTTTTGAGTTTTGTGTAAAATTATGACAATTTTGGTCTTTTTTCTTCTGTTTTTTTGTGTTGTTCCAATGCACATAAATGCAATAAACATGTGTATACCAAAAACATTTGTAATTGCAACAATTTCTGGGAGAAATTGTGTATTTTCTGGAAAAAGTCCAGGGTTGCCAATACGTTCGTCCATCACTGTATATATTGCAAATCCTCTTATTACAATAATGATGACTGCAAGCCCTATTTAATAACTTTAATCTGTGTTGTACTTTTCAGTTGCTGTCGCCTGCGTCAGGTCCAGTCTCTGCTCTGTGAGGGAGGAACCACCACCCCTGATGGCATCCTGTGCTCTCTCGGTATGTTAAGTGGAAAACGTATTTATATTTAACACCTATGTCTTCATCTGATGCTTTGTAAAATGCATGGTGAAAAGACTTCTTCTGTGTATGTTAGGAATTGACAGCAGATATAACGAGGGGTGCACCGAGCTGGCGAGATACCTGTTCTATGAACTATATGGAAAAAATCCACTTAACCTGCATGCCCTTGAGGAGTTTCAAGAGGAAATGCTGGATGGTGAGTTTTTCAAATGTTTTTTTTTTTTTACTGTATTTTTAATTTTAAATGTTTGTTCAGTCCTCGTCTGACACATTACCTTTCTGCTTCCCAGATGTAATCCTGCTGATCAAGGCGGAGTGTGTTCATCTGTACTGCAATCCAATAAACTACAATTACCTGCTGCCCTACATGTCTCACTGGAGGAACCTGCATCTCTACTGCATGACAGAGGCAGAGGTAAGAAGCTCTCTTCCTCACTAACACTTTACAATAAGGGTCCCTTAATTAGCGTTAGTTAATGCATTATTAAGCATTAATTAACAGTTTAATAATAGTTTAATAATCGTCATAATGTATTACCTAACATTAACTAACACATTAGTTAATGCATTAATAAGCAGTTAATTAATGTCCACTGCTCAGAGTTAATTAATACATTATTAAGCATTAATAAAAGTTACAAAACTTAATTAGTTAACCATTAGTGAATGCTTTCTGGACCCTTATTGTAAAGTGTAACACATGCATCACTTAAAGCTGCTGTGAGGAACTTTTGTTTTGTATCGATTCTGGCACCCCCTTGTGGACAAAGCGATACCTCTTATCTCTTGTCCTGTACATGCAAGAGTAGTGTTTTCAGCAAAAGCCTCATCCTGTTGTCTTTTAACAGTTGACTTTATCAGACTATGTGATTATTTTCCATGAAAACAGTCAAATAAAGGCTGTTTCTGAAGCAAGATGTCCATCATCTGGTCTGAAACCTACCCCCTCAGGGCGGTTTCAGGCATCAAAAATGACAACAGAGAAGGTATCAGTGTTGCTGCTGATGGACTTGTTTGCTATTGAATGTCATAAAGAGGCATCAGTATCATTTTCAGTCTGTTTCTCAGCCAGTTCAAAACTCCTCACAGGGCCTTTAAGTAACACATTATAAATGCTAAACTGCCTCATAAGCATAAGCATAAGCGTGTGCATCACTTTCAAGTGTCCTCTGGAAACACTTCTGTTGTGTTGCTGTCTATTTGCAGCGCGTTTTTCTAATGTATTGTGTTGTGGTCTTTGCATCGCGTTTTCTAAATGCTGCGCATGTGTTGTCAAATTGATGAAGATGTTTTCTTAATTTGCTTGTGTTTTGTCTTTTTGCATGTGTTTTCTTAAGTTGCAGTGCTGTGAGCTCTCAGGGCCACCGTACTTCTCTGTGCCAGTTGAGATGTTATCTTGCTTCAACTACATTTCAACTCATTTTGCTTCAGCGTATGTGTTACCTAAGGGATACATGTGTTACACTTTACAATAAGGATCCAAAAAGCATTCACTAATGCTTAATTATGGTTAAGTAATGCTTATGAGGCAGTTTAGCATTTATAATGTGTTACTTAAGTGATGCATGTGTTACACTTTACAATAAGGGTCCAGAAAGCATTCACTAATGGTTAACTAATTAAGTTTTGTAACTTTTATTAATGCTTAATAATGTATTAATTAACTCTGAGCAGTGGACATTAATTAACTGCTTATTAATGCATTAACTAATGTGTTAGTTAATGTTAGGTAATACATTATGACGATTATTAAACTATTATTAAACTGTTAATTAATGCTTAATAATGCATTAACTAACGCTAATTAAGGGACCCTTATTGTAAAGTGTTACCGAAACGCTTCTATGTGTTGTCTCCCATTGCTCCAAAAACTTGCCTATAAATGCACTTATTCCTGGATGTATTTTGATTGTATTATTCTAGCAGTGATAGTAATTGTGGGTGTAATACCTGAGATTATGTCTTCATCTCTTTTGTCTGTCTCTGTCATTTTCTTATCCACATACAGTATGAAGACGAGGAAGCAGCAGAGGAATTCAAAATCTCCAGTTTTGTCACGATGGTGCAGGACTGCTATCACATCGGAGTACCTTACAGCTCCCAGGGTACATATCATCATATCATTAACAATGAACTACTCATGTTTTAATGAGTCAGTGCAAACTGCCTTACATTACATCTCAGATACCTGAATACATAGTAGTTTTACCAGCTCGTCATCCTCAGTGAACTCCTGCTGTGAAGCTACACCAACAACAGATGTAATTAGCCCGGCTTTACTGTCTCCTTCAGGACATATACAGAGTTTTGATGCGTTCATGGTGGAGAAGTGGCCCCTGCTTCAGGCATTTGCTCTGGATGGCATCGGTGGAGGAAGCTTCTTCACTTTGAAATACAAGGTACCTTCAAAAAAAGAGAAACGTATATTCAGTTATGCTCTGAGTGTGGCTAAACTGATCTATATTTCATCAATGATTGTTGTCCATACTTCTTATTCAAGCTTGTTTTGTATATTTCTGCCTTTCCAGTTAATGGACATGAGTGAGAAGCTGTGGCAGGTTTACAGCAGACTAGATCCGGTGTCCCTGGACACAGTCCTCACAGAGGTAAGAAGCTTGTTTGTTTTGTTTTTAAGAATTCTGCTACATATCACCACAAAGCCTATCTCTAACATCCAGACACTCCTCTTAATGTGTCCAGAAATGTCAGTTTCCTGAACTCAGATGCAGTTTCTAACCTTGGTGTTGTTTGTTGTATGTTAGGACGTGGTGATCTTTGAGAAGCAGTGGAGTAGCTTTTTCTCCAGCATGGACCTGGAGAGCCATCTTTCCATCCTGGAGCTATCTGAAGCACAGGCAGGAGAAGTACGTGTATTGCCACATATTCCTTCCCCTACTATGCTGAATGATTCATGTGCATGACAGGATCGTGTGTGCAGTTATGATCGAAACTGATGTGAAATCAACTGTAAAATCTCCAGTAAGAAATATGCATTCTCATCAATCCACAGGCATTCCGTATCTACTACTCTCATGGACTGATCTCAAGCAACATCACAGATAAGAGGTAGTCTTCACGTGTAACAGTGCCTTTACACTGGGTTTGGATCACCTGCATTTTCATAGATTGTAGAAAGAAAACATACTTGTTCTGAATCAAATGTTGTCTGTATTTCAGTAAAAGTCAGCAGCCGCTTGTGTTGTTTGGAAAGCATTCCTCCCTGGAAGATCTGGAGAGTTATTCCTTCAACTTTCCCTCAGAGAGTCATCAAGTCCGCAACACAGGGCCTCGAGGCTCTACAGCCAAACACATGGTGAGAAAATGAGACGCTCACACCTTAAACATTACGTTGTAGAACAATCACTGAGCATTTGAACGATCCAGCAGTTCAAATGCAGTTTTCAAATCTTGTGTGTTCTGTTTCTGTAATGCATGTTGTTCAAATTAAAGAAGCCTGCAGTGCTACCTGCCTGGTCAGGTCATGTGGTAAGACCTGTAGTCAGGTCAGAGCAGTGTGTTACAAACCAGTCTGAACTTCCTGCACCAGGAAACAGGATTGTGATAAATATAAGTTAAAGTTTCTTTATCACACATTTAGTTTGTGTCGTTTTGAAGAGGGAACATGTCATGATTACATCTTTCAAAAACAACCCCTTTTTTGCCCATCAGATTCTCCAATGTGTGGCTCCCAAAGGACCTCTGGCCTGCTCTCGAACCTATTTCTTTGGGTCAACTCACACTCCATACCTTGGTGAGGTTTCAAACATTTTACATTGCAGTACTTATTATTATTCAGTGTGCTGGCTTGAATTTATCTGGATATGGAGTCAGTGAAGTTTAAAGTGACTTGGATTCAATTAGCATCACATATTGGAGATAGCCCTGAAGCTAAGTACAGTTTTAAACCCAGCGGTTAAAGCGTTTGTCAGAAATGCTGGTGTGAGTTAGATGCAGGACTTACTGACTTACTTACTTAGGAGTAGGGATGTAAGTATTTTCCATTATCGATTTTTGGAAATGTTAACGATCAATTATCAATTAATCCATAGAGGGAAAAAAGAGTTTTCTTATGTCAAAAATAGGGATGTAAACAACCTATCCATTATCAATTAATTGATTGTGAGAAATGAGTCGAAACCTGCATTTTTGTTTGGATTTTCTATGACGTGGAACAAACATCATGTGGTCTCATATTTGGTTCAGCTATCAGGGAGGTGTTTTAAGTTTAAAGCATGTTTCGATGTGAAACAATTAATTGTTGACATCCCTAAGGAGCTAAGCAAGTAATTTTTTTCCATGCTTTATTTCCCTTACAGAGAATCCAAACACAGAGCAAAAGAAAACAGAAGTCTTGTGAGTAACTGTGTTGAACTCTTTTCATTGAGGAACATCTTTCGTCCGTTTGTCAAATCTTGATAAATCTCTAAACTTTTTCTTTTCCAGACTTCTGTCTCAGATCTATTCAGCTGCCGTTCAAGCCGTCCTATCAGGGATCAAATGCTACTCCTGCACATCCAGTGCTACTAAGGTGAGAAAGACAGAGCATCAAGCCTACACATTTCATTCTATATTGCAGCATGTGCTCATTAAGACATGTGTGTCACGCAGGCTAAGGATGTAGCAGAGAACACCTTTCTCCTGGGTTTGGACTCGATGAACTTGAATCAGTACCGCAGTCATCTCAGGTAGAGTTTGGTTTTCACTGTCATCCGCTTTATGAATATTTCAGCATAATAATCATAACAATATTAACCTGAAATGATGATTCAATTATTTTAATTGTGTTTTCTCAACTTAGATCCAAATGTGAATTTAAGATTCAAGCAGTGAATAGGCAAGGAAGGTGGGTGTACGTTTGTTATGAGTCATTTTTACTGTTAAACACTGCTCCTTCATTCACACTAAATGACTGCCTTCTTGCAGAAATGTCTTGTAAGTATTTGTTTTCAGACATTAAGAGCCTTCTTTTTAATTTTCAGGATCATTCCACTGACTGATGAAGAAAGCCGTTATGTCGTTAAAACAGTAAGATGAGAAAAATATCTAATTTTGTTTGATTAAATCTTAAAAATCTAATGACATGCTCAATTTAGAAGCTTTTTTCATCTTGCCTAATTTTGCTTTCTTTTGTTTGTTTGATTAAGGCCTCTATGACTGTTCACGACATCCCAGACCTGCAGTGGGACACAGGGAAACTCGGCTCTGTGGTCTTCTCTGAGTCCTTCTTGGAGTCCAGCATCAACATTCAGCAGAAAGGTACAGTATTGATCGAGCTAAGTCTAATAAGAATTGATCGCTGGTTATTCCACAAATAAAATTGGATATAAATAAAAAGCAGGGCAGATCCTTTGGTCAAAATTAATTTTAAAACAATGAAACTCTGCACTATGAATAGATTTCTCCTGCCCTGAGGGTCATATCTGTAATTCACTTCTGTGCTCATCATTCTTTGTCTTTGTTGTTTTATTCTTTATTCTAAACAAGTCTGTTTCCGCCCTGCAGATGGCACTGTGTCCTCAGACAGCTGCTACACCATCCTGACCACAACTGTGCCTCGCTACGCCTGCTGGCTGGTACGTTCTGTGCTGGAAATCAATTTTGCATTAACATGATATACAGGATGTTTGGATTAGCGTTAGCCTCAAATCAACAGCTAGAATCATTAGTTGAGAAAACACACAATCGATTCACATTTCTCACTTCTGTATCCACAGTTTGTTTGTTGTCATAAGTCTTATTAATGTGATCATTTGTAGATGGAATCAGATGTCAAGCAATCCGAGCAGGCCCAACATCTCACTAAGGTAAGCTGAGGAACTTCATGTATCCACAGCAGGGAGTGAATGAATGCTCATGTGTGTATTACATGTGACCTCATCATGTACTCACTCATGTGTCTTCAACAGAAAGAGGAAGACACTTGTTTGGGAACTGCTCTGACTGCAGCAGATGCTGCATATGTGTTCTCCAGCAGCCAGCTCTCCACACCTGAAGAAGGTGAAGCTTCACTCAGATTTACGTTTTCACCATGTGGCTTATTTCTTATAGCCTAGTTATTTAAAATATACATATATATGTCAGCTTTGATCTAAGATATCTAACTCAGCCTGAAATCAGAGTCAACTTGAGACACCATGGGAACCTTGATATGGTTCAAAATTCAGTCATTACCTTAGATTTGCAAGCTACTTTAAATGAATGCACACCATTTAAAGTTTTTTATTTAATATTTAAAATGTAAACATGTTTTCTTCAAATATCATTCCTAGGAAAAATCACCTTCTTCTCCGAGGGGATCCTGTTCGTCCATTCTCAATTTGGAAGCATCACCCTGCCCAGAGGTCACATCAGCAACATCAAGTTCTATGATCCGGTAATATATACAGTCTAACTATGTGCTATGATGTGCTCAAGTCCATATGGGATCATATTACATTACTTTTCACCTAAGATCTATCTTATTGATACTTGATACAAACGTCTGTCTGCTCTCTGTGTGGTCTAACCTTCAGGACTCCACCGCTGTGGCGTCTTTCTTCGTCGAGTACGAGAGCAGCCTGCTCCCACACCTTCCTTTTCCTCTCCAAAGCTCTGACCAGTGTCTGGTCTTTGCTCTGCAGCCCAGGTCCAAGAGCTACAGGGCCTTCTATTCAAAGGTTAGTCCTTCAACTGGTGACCTTTGACCTTTGACTGAAGGTGAATGGGCCATTTCAATAGAAGGGATCCAGAATCTCTTCATGCCTATGTAACTTCTTTATATTCCTCGTCTGCTTCATTCTTACTTGACTTTTTTAGAACTTGTGATTAATGCAGATAAAGTTACTGTACTAAATGTAACTAACAGCATAAAATAACACTAGGAAACAAGATTTTCACTTTCAACTTTTATGCCAGTTAAACATGCCACCCCTGTCCTCTCCTGGTGTTAGGTTCTATCAGTTTGGCAGAACTCTGAATCTAAGCTCACACTTCAAATGGTGGACAAACAGCACCTGACCTGGAACCAGAAAAACATGTAAGATGACCGAGTCCTTTTTTTTAATTTCATATCAATAACTTCTGTGTTTGCTTCCATTCTGTTAAAGGTACAGTGTACAGTTTGTAGAATTGGAGTATAATACCCATGATAAATTAATGTCTGATCACCTGACTATGGGCATTTCAAGCCAAAACACTATTTGACGATTATTTGAATAATAAGCTTTAAGACGCTCTGTAGCCACCGTCTGGCAGGTAACTCTTCTATTTTTACTAAGCGAACGAATATTCAAATATTCGATAATCATTGCCCACCCCTAGGTCGCATCCACATAGGCGGCCATCCTTCACCGCCATGTTTCTACAGTAGTGCACCAGTTGGAAGATGACGATGAAGAAGAAGAGAGTGGTTGTAGTACACAAAAACCTTAAAAACTTGACATATAGAGGATCACTCTTATCATGCATCACAGCAGCTTCTTGTCCTCAAAGCCTACTGTCGCGTCACTGTCGGGATAGGTAACTGCTAGATATTGCAAAATATTCCCTATTCTACACACTGCACCTTTAAATGATCCACTGTTCTAATTGTTATGTAAGTTAGATGTTTTAAGTTAACTTTGTTGAGGATGACATAACAAACCTTAATGACTTTTTTATTTCAGGCACACCAGACTCCAGAAGCTTCATGACAGCCAGGAGCCACCGGTGGCTAAACGCAGAGGCAGCCTAAAGACCTCGTACTCCCATCTCCCCGAGCAGGACATGTTAGTACACTCCTAAATCACTCACTAGATTGCTCAACTGTTGGACGGAACAAGTAATAGAACTTGATAGTATTGCTTAATCATGAGTAAGTCCTCCTAGAATAGCACTGAAGCCTGTGTTTCTTGATACAGTGTATTAAACTTTGGTGAGCGTCCAGACTACAGAAGTTCTCTTCTGCTGAGAGAGTGTGTGTATCATTCTCCTTCATTAAACGGCCAAAATAAACAGAGGAGATGTATTTTATTTCCTCTCTGTGTTACTCAAACAGTGAAAACCACATGCAAGGATACACACTGTCTTCTGGCAGCTTGGTCTTCCAAAATCTGCCCTAAATCTGTCAGCTAATATAATTAGACGTCCAACTGTTTAAAGCATTCACTCCCAAAATAAACAAACCATCTACTCACCATCTCATATTGAAGTGCACAGCTCTGCCAGGGATTAAAACTGGTTTGTGCACTTATATCATTTATTCATAAGCTAAAGCAAATACAGCACGACTGAATGGACCTTTTGTCTTACACATGTATTCCCTTATCTCTTAAACTAGAGGTCCCTATCAGCTGTAGCCATGCTTTTGCCTTCTAATCGCTGTACTCTTGTCTACATCAGGTTTCTTCAGCACTTTGCTTTGAGCAGTATTGGTCAGGAGCCTATCCTGTATGACCACCTGGGGGTGCTCTTTCCCTCTGCAGAGCTGAGGAATCCAGTCAAAAGCCAGGGAGACAAGGTAAACACTTTAACGTAGATCAATGTATTCCATCAAAGAATCCGCTCATGCCATGCCAGGCGTCCTAAATGTAGAAGATGACATTAAAATCTGATGTGGGATTTTGGATATGTTCAAAGGTTGTCGTTACCGTCATTACTGGATTGCCGGGAAGCCACAAGAAAAGACTCTGCGACTTCCTCATCCAGCTGAACAAAGACCATGGAAGGTGAGAGTGGTAGTTTCTCTCTTTTGTATGCCGGTAGTTATTTTATCATAAACAACGATGGAAACGTCAACACAGCACATAAACATGCTATCTTTTATCACTTCATCCATAGGTGGGTGGTGTATGAACCCAGCCCTGACAGCTCTGACAGCTTCTCAGCCCTACACCTGCAGCAGTTTCTGTCTGGCTTCCTGGAGAGTCAGAGAGGCCCGGGAGGCAAACCCCGTCTGCTGGTGCTCTCACCTGGGTAAGAAAGCCTGCTGATCAGCTTCATACAGAGGGGAACTGAGAAGAGAAAGACTTAGCTTTAAGAGAAACACTACAGTATTAAACTCACTACATTTGATGTCAGTAAATGTCTCCAGTACTGGAAACTTCATCCTTATTTATCAAAGAAGCAGATCTTAGCACCTTCTCCATTTGAGTAAACACAGTCGCTTTTAAGGTATTGACACTAAATGTAACCTAATCTTATCAAAGTAACAGGACAGGCATTGTCTGATTTTTCATTTGTACACTTGTTTCAATAGATACACAGATGCCCTGGATGTGATCCAGGCTGTGCTATTCCACCCTGACCCAGTCGTCCAGGCTTGCTTCACCATTGGCGCTGTCACTGCCTGTGTGAACCCCCTGACCTCCTGCATGGAGCACAGGTACAACTGATTTTTAGTACGAGGAACAAAACAAAGAATTAAACCTCTGAAGAATCGTATATCACATCTAGTCACCTCATACAGTTTAACGGTCTGTTCTACTATCATAATTTAAAATTAGTGTGTATCAAAACATATGGTTTCATGCTTTCTATTTTCATGAAACATCTGAGGTTACTGGAGGCTGACAGACAGGGCTGCATGATAATAAATGGTTGAACCACTGAAGGTTTCCAGGAAGAGGTTACATGACACTTTTAGCTGTTCAAACCAAGGCAGGGTCCCTTTTCCAGATAGGATCAGTCCTACATTTAATCTCACTCTCCTTTTGTTACAGGCTTTAGATTTAGCTTACAGAGCTTCTCACTGTCTTAGATTGACTGAGCTGCTCCACACAATATGACATACCACTCCTGTTAATAGGCTGTTTTCCACTGCACAGGCTGGCTAGTGATGGTCACAAAGATGGACTCAGTCTAGGGGGTGGAGATGGTACAACACGTTTGTGAAACTTAAATGTTAAAACAAATCAATCAGACTTTATTTATAAAGTGCTTTTCAACACAAAGTGCTGTACATAACAACAACTCAATATAGAATACATTTAAAAAAAGAAAGATGTCAGAATAGATCATTTATAATGTAGATAATAATAATAATAATTTATATGAAAATGAAAATAAAACGACCCCCCAATCCCAACCCCAGCCCCGACTCCAAACCCCATCCACAAGGTTAGGAACACAATATATGCAACATTAATAATAATATAATAAAAAAATAAGTAATAAAATAAATGAGAAATAAATAAGGTACTGAGGAAACACTCTAATGATATCTTAATGAGGAACACTTGAGGTAAATTAAGATGTTAAAATTCAACACAGGAAATTAAAATCACCAAAATAAAACGCATTTCTAAGGTAATAAAACACTAAAATATTAAACCATTAAAAGAAAATAAGATGCTATACTTAAAGTAAATAAATCAAAAAGAATTAAATAAATAAAAAGTGAATACAATTTGAACTAGATAATAAACAAATAAACAAATAAAAATAAATAAGTTCAATAAAATACACAAAAAAGTGAATACAATTTGAACTAGCTAATAAATAAAATTTAATGAATAAATTAAATAAATAATAAAAAAGTGAATAAAATTTGAATTAGATAATAGATACAAAATAATAAATGAATAAATAATAATTATTCAAAATAAATTAAAAGTGAATAAAATTTGAACTAGATAATAAACAAATAAATAAAGTAAAGTAAGGTGAAATAAAAACTGTTGCAGGAATAAAACTCAGTTAAAAGCGAGACTAAAAAGGTCGGTCTTGAGTTTGTAAATGTCCTGGTCACTAGATTAAAAGTGATAGGTTCATTCTGCATGGTAGATTTTATCATTTTTAGAGTGTGTATGATGGAAAAACTTGTATAAGAAACATAACACCGGTCTTTCTGATGAGGTGATTGTCTAGCCAGCTGAGCTTCGATAATAAATCTAAATGTGTTTTGGATCCTCTGCTATAGACGAGCTGTGATGACTCTCCACTTAAACTCTGACAAGCCCCACTTGGCTCAGCAATGGAAAAATGTGTTATAAGAGGTTTAGTTAGAAATGTGGTTAGCACTGACTTTTCCATTTGAGGCATCTTCAACAAGCCCCCTATCACTGCCTGTTGCCATATATTGGATGGAGGTCCGTGGACCCCCACTATGGCGCTAATTGGGGATGGTTAGCCCAGCTTAGGCCTGACCTGCCTGTCAACCCCCCTCAGCATAGCCCCCTTAATCCCCCAGGTCCACATGTGCGACCAACACACCCTCCTCCGTGAAGCTCATCAGTCAGTCATGATCCATTCTTTGTGATGAATTTAGACAGTTCATTACATCAGGACAGGAAAGATAAATGCCTTTCAAATCACTGACCCCCCCCACCCCACCCCCCGGCCTGCAGGCTCCCTCAGAGCTGCAGAGGAGGGTCTGCGGTGGCTGGAGGAGAAATGGGATCAGAATAGTTATTCAGATAGTGGTGTATAACAATGATCGATTGGAAAACTGAGGATAAATTATGTTAAGATTAAATGAGATTACAGGAAGCGTTTGCATCGCTCAGTTTTCGGTCACAGCCATGATGTCATCCTGTGAAAAATGCCCTATGATTGATAAACAAAATGCTAGCCAAGGCCTTTAAGAAGGAATTATCCTGTTTACGCTGAACAACCATTAGTCAAATGTAGAGCTGGGCGATATTGAAAATTATGCTATCACGATAAAATATTTCATATTAGTCGATATCGATAATTATCACGATAAAGATCAAATCATTATTTCATTTACATTTAAATGCAGATGTGTCTTTAAGCCCCGCCTACCTCTCACACTGCGACATGATTGGCTGTTCAATGCTGTCTTCTTCTGTCTAATGTTGGGTGGCAACTAGCGTCTAAGGCTCTTTAGCGCCCGTTCCATTTGAAGTGGCTGGGGGGTGTAATTACTTGTTTGTTTATATTTTATCAAACAGTTTTTATATTTATACCGTGAAAATTGAAATCCCGGTAATTATTGAATTATCGCCCCGCCCTAGTCAAATGCACATTTATTAAAAGTGACAATATTGTAAAGGAGGAACAGTAAAATAGAGAGTGAGAACACAGCTGTTGTGTGTGCATCTTGCATCAGGTAAAATAGATCAAACATTTCTATTATCGTCTCTTTACATTACAGAGGTGACAGCCTCAGTCAGACTTGAATTACTGCATGCTGGCAGTCAGCCTTCACTCTGCTCACAGCTACAATGTTGATCTATAGTAAGTGTTCCTTTCTTATCTCTCTCTCTAGGTTTTCTTTCCCTAAACTGTTGGAGCAGTGCAGCCAAGGTAAGTCCTCATCACTCCAAAACCAACAACCGACCGCAATCTGTCAAAGAATGACTCATTTTAACATTTCTGAGGATTCAATAAAATCCACACACAAAAATCTGCAGTAATGCCAATAAATGAAACCCAATGTAAAAGACGTTCTCTCTGCAGCTGCTCCACTTTCTGTTTTTTTATCTGTGAACTAGTTTTCCCTGAAACTCATATTCCCTCTCCGTGCCCGGTTTCATGTCAGGTATTGTGAGCACAGTGGTGTTCACCGGGCTGACAGCAGAGCAGAAGCACCCTCTCATGCAGCATGTTCAGCAGCTGGTACGCTCTGCCAACCCCACTGCAGCATTCATCCTGGCAGAGAGAGGAGCTGTCACCCGGTAGGTGCTCGCAGAATTGTGATCAATGCTGCAAACAGTTATTTAAAGGCTTTTATTTTTACTGACAGATGTCACTGCCGGCTACATTTGAGTCTGATCACTGAACTTGTTGGGTCAGAGTAATGCTCAGCCTGCACAATTATGTGGAAGGAACATTTCTAAAGTGTTCCTCACCTGGGTGTTACTGTGCAGATTATGGATCAATGATATTTTGATTGATGCTATTTTGACATTTGCATAAACTGATACTCATGTGTACGACTGTTGTTGTCTTATTAGGAATGAAGATGTGAACCTGATACTTTCTGAAAGCAGCTTCAGTGAGCCACAGATGCTGAGGGCACGTTATGTCCTCTACCCTGGATGGTAAGAACCTCCTTCCACCTTATTGTCCATGGCCCCTGTGCGTCCCCTGTGTCCACACTCAACCCTTTGGCCTCTGAGCGACAGATTGGCGTTGATTCCTTCTCTTGCTGATCCTCGGCCCGGCCTCGCTTCCATCCCTGCCGTTTAATTGCCACTCGGCTGCAGTGGTGGGGGTATCGCTGCTGATTGCTGCAAAGCCCCGCAGGGCATCTTGTGTTCTATCACCAGCTGCCTCCTGGCAGCACAGTAACAAGCTGTTGGCCATGCAGTTGCCATGTACACAGAGGGGGTCTCCTTCCCCTTGGACCTGGTCCAGTCAGCCTTCATGCCACAGTGGTCAGCCTAATATGAACCTCTGCTAAATCCTCCTGTCAGATCATACACTCAATATCTGTCCAGAGTCTGGCTCTTTTCATTGACTCATCTACGGAGTTACTTTCTGTGTGCTTGTGAGGGTGAGAGATGCTTCTAACACATACTTAACTCTCTGACCGAGACGGGAATCTTATTTTCCATCTGCTGATGAGAGTATTTAGATGCACAGATTTATCATCCACTTCCACAGCTCTCCCAGCAAAGCCCATATACTGGCCTCTGCCCTGTGGGCAGCTGGTAGAGTAAACAACATCCCTGCCAAAGACAAATGTAACACAAACATTTGGCTTGTTCTTAACTTAACTTTCTCACCATTTGTGAAATGTGCATGTGCTCTGTATTTTAGGTGCAAAGGGCGCTTCTTCTCCGGTTCTGGGTCTCTGGTCCTAACCCAGCAGCGCCTGGCTTTCAAACAGCCCCTAGAGAGGCCTCTATTTGTCACCCGCTGTAAAGGTGAGATGGAAAGAAATTCTCCCCCCTTATTTTGACTCTTACACGTGACAGAAGCTCCAGATATGAGCTGGCAGGGTTTGTAGTTGATTGCATAAGCTGCCAGTCCCTCCAAATATGGAGACAACTGAGGTCTGCAAGTGTTTGTTCGCAAGTGCTGTGCAACCGTGTGTATTCACAAAGCATGCACGTACCACATCTTGCTGTTTGAGGAAAACTTTAATTAAATGACTAAAACTACATGCTAACATTTCATATTAATAACTGCTGTTTGTTTTTGTTGTGTGTAGCATTAAAGTCATCTCTGCGGACGAGCCCCTTCAGAGGAAACATGTACAACGTTTGGGGGAAAGTCCGATTCTCTGGTAGGACTTTCAAATCATCATCCTGTTTTTTGATTTTTGAATAAATTCTCACTTTTTCATGCTTTTTGATATTCCAGGTGACACTCTCTGGACATCTTGTGTTCAGCATTACTGCAAAATTCGACATGTCTCTTTGTTGTATCATGTTTGACCTGTATTTGCATCTCCCAGTTTTGGTAATTATTAGAGGAAATGTTTCCCTCAAGGCAGGCACGAAGCTCCTGACGGTAGGAATCCTGCTCGGTTGTTGGTCTGGTGTCTGGTGTTTAGATTTCAGCTCATAGTCCACTGGTTTGGTTTCCTCCACATAGTTTTCTCACTCTTTTTTCATTTGAAGAACCTGTGCAGTGTTTTTGCATGAAGAGAGAGTGCAGATGACTGTGAGGAGGTTGTGCAGAGAGTGTGCAGATACTGTAGAGAGCTTGGAGGATGCAGCAGTATGGAAGGAGTGTGCAGACTGTATCGTGTGTATCCTAATACTTAGATTTGAAAGTGTGAAGTCTGAACCTCAGTCTGTGTCTTTAGGGTAGTGTATCATTATGTTGTTTTCTTTCTTTAAGATGTTGCACATTCAAACATGTTTTACGTTCTGCTCGGACATGTCTGACTCGTCTGACCTCATTTAGTTTTTACTGCACGTGAGTTCTGTGTACCAGTTTGGGACCAGAGAGGTGGTATGGATGCTAAAACATTAACACCCCACCAACACCACGCTGTTACCATATGAAGCTGCTGGAGCGGGTGTTACACGAGGTGTGAACTGTATGTGTGACTTGGATGTGAGCTCCTTCGTTTCTGGACTCTCCAGACTCCGACCAGCTGATGGAGGTGAGCTACAACACTGTGAGTGGGACTCTGAGCATCCACCCTGACCAGAAAGTGGACCCTATGACCCCGCCGGGCCCCATAGAGACCAACATGTCCTCCTTTCTGATCTTTGATGGTGTCAGTCTCACTGAGGAGGGACTGAAGGACTGGCTCAGACTGTGTGCTAAACAGGTAGATGTGAAAGGCCTTGCTTTTATAATGACAGAGACATTTTTAATCTTTAATGTAGGGCTGGGCGATAATTCCATAATGATAATTATCATGATCTAACTTTTCTCAATTTAAATATGACAAATGGGGGCTCTGGTGGCCTAGCAGTCTAAGCGCCCCACGTATCAAGATCATAGTCCTCGTCGTAGAGGTCGACGGTTTGACTCCCAGCCAGTCGACCATTTGCAGCATTTCTTTCCCCCGCTCTCTACTCCCCACGTCCTGTCTCTCTTCAGCTGTCCTGTCAGTAAAGCCAAAAAAGCCCAAAAATATAACTAACAAAAAAAAAAATATGACAAATGTCCAATAAAAATTTGATATAATAAACATGTAATTACACCCCCCAACCACTAAAAAGCTAGTGAGCCTTAAATGCTAGTTGCCACCCAACATTAGACAGAAGAAGAAGAAGATGGCATTGAACAGCCAATCATGTCGCAGGATGAGAGGTAGGCAGGACTTAAAGACGTATGGAGCGGAATATAAACACAGCTGAAACGAGCGACACTGAAGAAAACTCAAAACCTAGCAGCTCAAAGCAGAGTCGTTAGTCCGACACTGTGTCGACTCTGCTTTAACTATTAACTTAATACACTTCATTAAATATACTTTAAGGATGTGGGTCAAGGAAGAGCAGAGACGTGATGCATTCACTGCACTGTGGGAAACAACATCACTCTGCCCGTAACCCTCAGTAATCTCAAAGGGGAGTGCACAACTCAAAACAATGCTCAATGAGCTGATACACAAAATACAATTTTATATATATTTGTTGTAAATTGAAATCAAATTATGCAAATAACCTCAACCTGAGAAAAATAAGAATCTACAAACTAAAACTTCACAAAAATCTCATCTTACATTAAAGACCTGCTTCCTGTTAGCACTGTCAGAAATGATGGATTCAAGAAGCTGATCAGAAAATTCAATCCCAGATAGAAACTAACAAACTGTCTTCAACTTTCACTCAGGAGCAAAAATCTGCCTTTAAATTTAAATGAAATAATAATTTCATATTTATCGTGGTAATTACGACGACTGATACAAAGTATTTTATTGTGATAACATAATTGTCAATATCGCCCAGCTCTACTCTGATGATTCCACTATCAGTCAACAACTAGACTAGGAAGCAACCTAACGTGTCACCTGACCCTTTGTGTGTTTTTTATTGATTACAGAAGCAGACAAAGAAGCCCAAGAAGACTACAAATACTCTTTCACCACAGGAAGTCAAGAACATACATGTGAGCTTGTTTTATTTATTCTTATATATCATAACGCTGTCATTTCCACTGGTAGAACCTCTCTCTGTATAGAAGGACATCAAAGCTGCTCTGCAGGGATCTGTCGATTGGGAGTTTTTATGAGCTAGCACCTGCTTAGTTTGGACCCATATTGAGTTACAAGCACGCATGCATTGCACATATGCACTTCCCTGCTGATGGTTTCATGCATGGTGGCTGTAAGGGATTAAACAGACCGCCAGAAAAAGATGTAGAGGAGTAACTGCTCTGTATGGAGTGTAATAATACATGTTGCAGGAAATTCCCTCAGTGGTTGCTCTCGATTGTGTTACAGAAATGCATCCAACACATTTTGTGACTAATACATTTAAAACCTTTGATGTCGTACACAAGATCAACACAACATCACCCTGTGTTCTCTCTGTGCTCTGCTGCTGTTTGTTTTGTTTGAGGTATTACTCATTTTTTTAAGAGAGCTTGAGCTGGGTCAGGAACTGTTATTGATGTGAGCCTTTTCAGTCAATAATCCTGAGTGATCCTGATCCTTTATATGTTTGTGTAGCTGACCAGGCGTTTGGACCCACTACCAGGAGGCTACTTCTACAACGGGTACAACTATGTGGACATCTTTGGAGAAAGACGAAACTTCCATCCCAGTATCCTTTGTAAGCGTGGAGTGTACATTTCTGAAGCCTCTGGTAACCCAAATCAACAAAAACATTCTACCTATGATATTTACAGTCACATTTAGATACTATTATATATATTTAAAATATTGGAACTGAACTTTAATCCATTTTTGAAGTATTACCGGTTACGTTTTTGATACCGTTCAAACGCTAGGATAAAGAAGGCGGGGTTAACTTGGATATTTATGAGAAAATAAATATCTAACCAATCAGAAATGAAACTCTGAGTCACGTCTGACACCCAGAGCCGAGCTCCTCTGCGTGCACATACTGCACTTCAGCCTCGTTTGCTCAGGGCGTCCCATGGATCAGATTCTGGAGTTTTGATGTCTTTAGATTCAGAGTCAGACGGCTCAAACATGCAGGCTGTGAACTCTCTCTTGACCCGTCAATCAAAGAGTTAGGCCACGCCCACACAGTCCTGAGAAATGCATTTTTACTGACGCTTGATTACACATTGAATTTTGATATTCTATATTAATTTTGAATATTCCATTTACTTTTCCAGAGGTTTTAAGTAAATGTAGAAAGTAACACTTAAGTCAGTTAAATCTGCTTTAAAAAGAAAACCTGATGTAGATATGAATGAGTAAGATACTCAGGCTCTACAGGTTTGCTCACACCTGTGTTGTTCTGTGAAGTCTGTGCTGCTCTTTCCTTACATTGCTCTCACTGCAGACATGGAGGAGTTCATTAAGGAGTACATCACCGAGGCCAACAAAGAGATCGAGCTCTTCAACCGTCAGCTGGAGCTGCAGGGACAACCCGACCTGTTTGATCCGTGATAGAATCTCTGTATGTCCGCTGCCTCATTCTGTCTTACTTCACTCCATGGGCACTGTGGGAGGGACGGGGAATAGGTTGTGTACCGAGCACCTCTCTGCGAAGGTTAATCCGTGTTCACATAGCACATCCATCCACATGCAGAAAGTCTATTTATTATTTATGTACTGTGTCACTTTTCTCTTTCTTTACGGCATAAACAAGTTGAGTGCAGTTAACAATGACTTCCTTCATCGTGAGCAGGTTATGTCACAGCATGGCTGTTTGCCGTACTTCCCACTGCAACACTAGTAACTGTGCAGTTAGCACTTTGCAGAGGCAAGTATCATATTTATCAAATGAAAGTGGCAAAGAGACGAGGTCACTGATGTTAATTCAAATGAAATACGTTCGTAAGGAGATGAGAGTCGTTCACAGCTGCAGATTAATGCGAAGCGTTACACAACACGCGTCTCCGTCTTTAAATAATGTGATTACGCCACAAAACCTGCAAGCTCCGACACTTTCACAATCGAAAGGGAATTTCCATACGCGCACTCCTACAGCTTGTGCGTTTCTGTTTATCACAGTTGGCAAATTAATGCCTCTATTTCGGGACATGCATGGATAGCCGTGTGATACTGGTGGGCTCCCTGGTGGGGTTTCTCAAGAATCGCTCCTCCTCTGTTGTCATCCAATCCACGGCCCACCTGTTATCTTGTCCGTGTGCCACGCTGCAGCAGAGGGAGCGCTTGGCCATAGAGCTGTAAACATTGGACAGCCTGTTGGCTGCAGACAACTGATGAATGATGATATTAATCACATAGCTAAATGCCATCTCAGTGCTTTATTTCAAGACTCCTAAATCTAATGAAAGTGCAATAAAAAACAGACTGCAGTCCTTGCAGCAAAGTTTGGGGGGTTGAAAGCAGCTGGGGCTGTCAAGAAAAACATTCAATCACAGAGGATCCCGTCCGCCAGAAACTTTCCTCAAAGCAAACAGAGAGGTGGACAGAGGAGTGAAGCTTAGCCTCACTGCAGCCAGGCGGAGCTCACTTATTTTCACATTTTAGTTAAATGTTCATTTGTTCTTCCTTTTGTTTTAAAGTCCTTTGTTGTCTTTAATTGTTGGTAAGGAAAGGGGGAAACAAAAAACCGTGATCGAGTGCTTTGGTCCGGATTAACCTGAGCAGAGCGTTTAGTGACAGACGTCCGGTTTGTAACAGTGGTGTGATGTTGCAGAGCCTCAGACTTTCTGTGCTGTTAAGCTGAGTAGATGTGTCACACTGATGTTCTATGCATGTCTTCCTCTGGTCAGGGTTTCTACACAGGGTTCTTAAATTCTGTAACTGAAGAAACGGAAATTCACAAGCTCTGAGGAAAAGCTGTCGTCTTCTGTACAGCTGAAAGGGTTCCTACACAGGACCCAATGAAAATTCAGATTTTAATGTGTAACCACGCGAGTACTTCAACATGAAGAGTGGTGCATTACTGGAATTTAAAAGCTGATCATGTGAAGAAACCTTGCGACACTTTTCAGGAGAGGCCGGGCGTTCATTTTCTTATGGGGTCAGCAGTGTAGCACGCAGACTTATTACCACTCATCAGTCACTGGAGCACTGGATTCCACTGAGGTGAAGTGATACTGACAAAGTAACGTTTAGAATTCACATCGGTGTCCATACTTACACTGTCACAGTATGTTACAGTCGCTGGCGTTACTTATCCTGAGTAAACAAAATTCCCCCCGTGTCAGATCAGAGAGGAAGAGTTTTCAGTCAAAAGTTTGGACACAGCTTCTCATTCAATGGTGTTTGGCATTGTAGATTAATACTGAAGACATCAAAACTATGAAATAATCTGGTTTTGCCATAATCTGGATTACAACAGTAGTCAAATAGGGCTATCCATTGTGGACTAACCCTACCTCTGAACAACACAACTGATGGTCTCAAACACATTAAGAAGGCAAGTCATTCTACAAATGAACTCTTGACAAGGCTCATGTTAATTAGAAACCATTCCAGGAGACCACTTCATGAAGCAGACTGAGAGAATACCAAGAGTGTGCAAAGCTGTCATGAAGGAAAAAGGGGGCTACTTTACAGAATCTAAAATATAAAACATATTCTGCTTTGTTTAACACTTTTTTGTGAATCAAATAATTCCATATATGTTCTTTCATAGTTTTGATGTCTTCAGTATTAATCTACAGAGTTTCAAATAATTAAAATAAATACAAACCATTGAATGAGAAGGCGTTTCCAAACTTTTGACTGGTAGTGTACGTTTAATGTCCGTAACCTAATTCCCTCACAGGGCGGGGAAGCACTTAGCGACTGTTGTTATACTCTTATCCAAAGCGTTATTTTTAGCCCGGTTGTGACCTCAGACTGTTTTGGGTTGTCTATCACAATGTAAGCTACGCCGTGTTTTACATGTCTGTCCGTCAACAGCCAGTAAAATTCAGAGAATCAGTCTTTTTGTTTTCTCAGCCGGCAGACAGACAGACAGTCGTAAAAATGTCAGCAGAGATCTTCTCTGCAGATTGAAATAATCCTGAACCCACCCTGACACTGCTGGCCCCATGTGTCCTCTCCGTAGACTCCACGTTGATCTGAACAAGCCATACCATCTTATGCTAGATGTGCCACTGTCTTTTTAGAAGAGTACTACGATACATAGAATAGCACATGACTTAGCTATGAAGTATGCCTCTAGCAGTCGTATATTCTCCTGGCATGTTCCTTCAAACCAGCAAGAGAGAGGTTCACGCCCGTTACTCACTCCACTAACGGCTCTCTTACTCTTTAAAGAAGTGCAATTGTTACTTGTGTTTTTATATATTCTACTTGCAGGACCCTCAAAGAGCTCTCTAAGGACGAAGCTGATTAAAAAAAGCTGCTAAATTCTCTCAGTCTGGATTCTAGTCTGCTGGATTCTGTTCCCAGATCATCATAAAGGGTCTTAATGCGTAAGGGATACCTCTGCTTGCAAATAACTGCTAAAACTAAATGCAATGAGATTCCAGTGCTGTGTTTTTAATTGGAGGAGGATGATGTGCAACAGAAGTCCTTCGCTGACAAAATGATGACTCCTGTTTTAGCCGGATCCCCCGTTTAGCATTTCAGAGAGGCGCTCTCAAAGCCGTCTGTTTCCAGCAACAGTTGCTGTCGTCCTGTAGTTACGTAATGCTGCAGAGAGTTCCCTTGATTGACAGTGGAATATCTGCGAGGCTGATGTATGGGAGACCGCGGCGCCATCAATCTGAATCCTGCAACACGTGAAGAAGAGCAAAGGAAGTGAAACCCTAATTGACAGAGAGATACAGAAACAGTCCTTAAAGGGTGGAGGGTCCTGTACGATGTTTGTGATATTTACATCAAATTAACACACTTATACACAAATACTACTATGAAGTGCGTCTACACGATTTTGCATGTGTTGAGATGTCATGTGACTATGATACCACATGTATTCTGACAATATTGCCTTTCACCAAACTGGTACAACAAAGAGAGAAAAATCACATTTATTTTACATTTCTGCTAAAAAAAAAAATTTAATTACCTCAAAAACATCAGATAGTATTTTTATAAGACTGAAATTGAAGTGAAGCGTCTCGTCGCACAAGCTACAAAAAGCAAAAAGCAGATGCAATTTCTTTGAGAAAAAAAAACAATACAGAGAGAGAACCTGATCAGGTTGTGAGACGTCAGGTTTCTCTGATCCAGCAGTGCCTTGGCTACGGCTAAGAAAAGCAGAGATTAAAGCTGCATTCAGAGCTCCATCCCTCTCCCCCGTCACTGGGGAGGGGGGGAGGAGGTGTTGTCAGGCAAGGATCTGTCCTTCAACAGTGTTGGTGAAAGGAATCCATGGAGTCGTTCTCTTTAAAGCAATGTGTATTTACTAAGCCAGAGGGTAAAGTAGACGAGGTCACACGGGGGGAGGCAGCTGGAGGGCTCGGGGGAATCAGGTATTTTTGCAAACTAACCAAAAAATGTTGGAACGCGAGCTGGACGGAACAGCGAGTACTGATACCAGGACGCTTCTGGTACTTAGAGTTATTTATGTTCACAGTGGTTCAAAACTAACGGCTTGTTTGTGTTCCTACCATAGACTGAGGTGCTACTTCACAGGCTTATTTATTTACTCAGTTATCAGCTTCAATAACTGGCTTCCCTCTACCATAGACTGTATGAATAATGGACGTAGTATCCGTGACGTCATCCATCTGTTCCTGAAGCGCGGTTTTGAAGCAAATCGTCGGCTGGAGCCATGTTGGAAATGCTGAATTCAACCTAACTCAGGCTGTTTTTGAAACCGCCTACTATGCTAGCAGTACGTACTGATATGGCCAAAATTCAGTAAGTAATATGTGAGCAAGAGCAAAATCTGCAGTATGCCAAAACTCCCTGGATGTCGTACTGATTCTGGAAAATGTCTCAGTATGCATCGGACCAGTCTGCCTCACGGACTGTTTCCCACAATGCACAGCGCTAACGTTACGCTTCTTCTTTCTCTTCTTTTTTTGATGGTGGCACTCTTCTTTTAGGTGCTGTTAAAATAATTAACTTCCATATGAACCACTTCCTAACTTTTTAAATTATAAATGGACGCTAAAGAAGTAGTTTAAGACAAGATAAGATACTCCTTTATTCGTCCCACAACAGGGAAATTCATGGAGTTACAGCAGCAAACAAGAAGGTGTACAGTACAAGAATTTCAACAGGAATATATATAGAAAAGAAATGTTCATCAAAGACGACAGATTGGCCATAATTGGCCACAGCAGGTGAAATCCTTCCAATGTGGCGTTCGTGTCCGGTGTTAGCTCTGTTAGCATGATGCTACTCTGGTGCTGGGTTAGCTCGTCCACCTTATCGTAGATAGATCTTACATTCCCCATAACGGTGGGTGGAAGGACAGGTCGATGTCGCCTTTTCTTAGCTTGTACCTCAGTACCAGCACGTCAACCTTCGCCTCCTTCTCCTCAGCTCAAAGGGAACATCAAGCCTAGCACTTCCGCTTTCCAAAACCGGAAGTCCAGTGACGTCTGGCTCAGCATACTGCAGACCAGATCCAACAGAACAGTCATACTACATACTAAATCCAAACACAGTACTGCCTACTACATTAGTAGGTAGTATGTAGCAGGCCGCTTCAAAAACAGCCTAAGTGTGAGGTAAAGAGGCGGGTTTGAGCCTCCTAGCCAACAGCTATGTGTTCCCGCATGTCAATAAAGTCAGCCATGACCTTATTTGGGCAAAATAATATCTTCTGAACCATCGCGTTAGTAGAGTGTGTGCCGATACAGAAATGAGCTACGTAGACCCAAGCCGTTTTTTGAACCAGGCTGTAAACATGTTTATTATTGCTGCAAAGATCGTCTTCTTTTAATCAGCGTCCATGTGGTTTCTGGTGTTTCTGCAGCCAGCCTCAAGCGGATTCTCAATGAATTGCAGTTTATAACACTTCCGCATGGACTTCATATTTTGAGACCAGAGGTCGCCACTTGGTTCCTACATATAAAGGAAAGCCGTGTTCCCGTCCAGCTCCTGATGGGATACAAAACCTCTAATCAGTTTTGTATCAAGAGACAGAAAAAGATGATCGAGTGTTCGACTAAAGTTGGGTGACCCCTACTTATTGCACATGGGGGGCCCAAAGAGCCCTCCTTAACCTCTCAGTGTGACCGCTACGCAGCTCTCTGGCAGACCGAGCACTCTGCTGTCTTCATCCCGTACGTGGAGGCTAGCCATTCTGTAGCTGAAGTTATAGGACAAAAACAAAGTTTGGTGTTGATTAGTTTTATATCAAAGTGGGGGGAACGAGGCGCTCTCGTGCTGCTCTGTGATAACGCAGCGTGAGAGGCTTTCCTTTCCTACACTCAAACGTTGGCTCCAAAGCTCAAAGGGCCAATGTTTTTTTAAATTGATGCACTTCTTGGAGAAGTGGATATTTTTGTGGTATTTTTGTGCTCATCGGAGGAAGGCAGCTTAAAAATAAATTCCTAACCGTCCAGATATTACACACTCCTCAGGGGACCATGATGCTAATTGTCTGGGTTGTCCTTTTTTTATTGAGGTTAAAAGGGAATCACAGGCTCTTCACCGCCACCGTCCTCGCAGACAGCGAGAGGAGTTAGCTCAGGAGTGCTTATTTATGCAGCAACTGAGATTACAGTTCTGCTCTTTAAAGCTCCTGTGAGGAACTTTCTGTCCGTGCATCTTTGCTGAGTTTCTTCTGCACATGTGGAAGTAGGGTTGCAAAATTCTAGGAATTTATGGGAATAAACCAGGAATGTACTAAATTAAAGGTTGGCTCTTTATAGGGAACTTAAATATAGCTGGGGAAATATATTTTAGCATAATTCTGACTAAAACAACCAGATTTCATGCAAGTACACTTGAATATCTACACTATTCCTCAATCACATGCACATAGTACACTGCTTACTGCAGGGCTATTGAGACCACGCCCCCTACATGCACTGTGCATTCCTCCATCACATGAAGCACACATGACTTCTATTTTGGATGGATGTCTGCTTTTAACAAAACAAATATGTATGCTTGGATATGATACCTTTCCATTAACCCTCCTGTTATGTTCGTTTCTCTGGGACAGCAATACTGTTCCTGGGTCAATTTGACCCGGGGCATATTCAATTATCCAAAAGTGTCAGAACCCCAAAAAATCCCAATACACATTTTTTAAATCTAATTTTTAACTAAGTTTTTCATTAAAATGAATGTCAAAAAAACTTTATTTAATGTACATTGGAAAGCCCTAAACATAAATAGAATAGTTTTACATGATATATATTTTGATTTTTGTTCTTTTTATGAAGTGATGTTGATAAATTAACAGGAGTCCTCTTCTGTCACATGCTGCCCAGGTTTTTATGCTGTATTTAGCTGGTTTGGAAGACATATATTACCTAAAATAGACTTTATAAAGGGTCAATTTGACCCACAACATAACAGGAGGATTAAATTACCCTCAATTCCCAGTTAATTCCCATAATTCCCATGGAAAGTTTCCAATTTGGAATATTTCCAAAATTCCCCAGCTTAACTTCCCATGGAAATTTACCATAAACTTTCAGGGAATTTACCAGAAATGTTCAACCCCTTTGCAATCCTATGTGGAAGTTTCTCATCTAGCTTTATTTCTGAATACTTGCAGGGGAAGATGTCAAAGAAAAGGTTAGAGGAAAACAAATTAAAACACACAATCTGTTCATCTAATCTTTGATGGTCTTCTTTGCAAAGAAGCTCTTCATGACCGGTCAAATATTCCTCACAGGAGATTTTAAAAAGCAAGCGGGTGAAATGGTGGTCGATTTCTTCTGCCTGAAGTGCAGACAAACATTCCTTTACGTGATCGGCCAGAAAGCCAAGTACAACATAATGAAGTTATGTGTGTCAAGGAACACTTACTATTCAAGCTGGATGGTGTTTGATGTCATGATGACAGAATTAGATCCTGGAAAAAATGCAAAGGGCTCATTTTCTCTCCCCTCCCTTCATGAAAAGAGCGTATATAAATAACTAATCTTTATTCTGATGGGAGAGAAAAAAACAACAAACTTCAAAAGTGCCAAACTAACCTCCACGTTCTGTTTCTGAGGGTGTTCACGGCTCGTGAGCAAAACTGAAATGCATTTGCACAAAACTACTGTAACTTGTGTTTTTTTCCTGTGACGGATGCTTTTATATCTAATTGTTGTTTTTATTGCACCTCGTAATCCATTAAATATTTATATGGTTGACCAGCTTGGGTTTCTTTATCACTTATTGCAGCATCCACTTGAAGGTCCACACTGTGTTTCTGTGTGTGAGCTGTTTGGTGCTCAGATATCAGCAGACACACATGCCGCCCGTTCAGCATAGTAGTGGATTTATCACTTGGTGAAACAGCATGGATTCCCTCTGTGCTTCCAAACCCTGTATCAGCACCAACTGAGACAGGGAGCGCTCTGTTATTGTGGGGGGGGAGGTAGACTAAACAGAAAGTGTCTGCAGGGATTTGTGTGTGTGTGTGTGTGTATTTTGTGGTTTGGCTATTAACTCACTTTGTTAAAGAGAAATAGTGCTGAGAGAATGTAAGAAATTCTGCCCACATAACACAGTTTGAGCCCTCTGTTTCCTCCTGCTGTGTGTGTGTGTTCATAAGCAAGGAAGATCGTCTGTGTGTGTGTGTGTGTGTGTTTGTGTGTGTCCTTGTATTGTTGCCAGGCAGATACAGTCCTTCACATGGCTAACCTCTGACATCAGCGTTTCCTCGCCTCTCTGCTGCCACCACTGCGCCGCCACTTTCTCCCCAGCGACTCAAGGCAAGATCTCCCCCCCTGCCCAGATACACTTAGTACACTTCAAAAAACACTCTTAGCATATCACTTCCACCATTAACCGCCCCCTTTCTCATCCCCACCCCACTATTGTTGTATTTTTAACCGAGCCAGTGAGCTGTGGCTATTTGTGGCCTATTATGAAAGCCACATGTAAACACTCATCACTCTCACTGGCGTCTGCCAAAGCCTGCTGAGTGGGCCCAGGTCACTGCAACAATAGAGCAATGCACAGAGAGCGGCTTGGAAATATTTAACAGGCAAACTTCAGCCAGTGAAAATATGCAACATGTTTGAAAAGATGTCCCCGGCTTTAAATTCTGCACTTACACCAGTCAAACGTTTGGAAACACCTTCTCATTCAAGGGTTTGTATTTATTTGAATTATTGTAAACACTAGATTAATACTGAAGACATCAAAACTATGAAAGAACATATATGGAATTATTTAATGCACAAAAAAGTGTTAAACAAAGCAGAATATGTTTTATATTTTAGATTCTGTAAAGTAGCCCCCTTTTTCCTTCATGACAGCTTTGCACACTCTTGGTATTCTCTCAGTCTGCTTCATGAAGTGGTCTCCTGGAATGGTTTTTCTAATTAACATGAGCCTTGTCAAGAGTTCATTTGTAGAATGACTTGCCTTCTTAATGTGTTTGAGACCATCAGTTGTGTTGTTCAGAGGTAGGGTTAGAACACAATGGAGAACTACTGTTGTAATCCAGATTATGGCAGAACCAGATCATTTCATAGTTTGATGTCTTCAGTATTAATCTACAATGTTGAAAATAATTAATATAGATAAAAACCATTGAATGAGAAGGTGTGTCCAAACTTTTGACTGGTAGTGTATGTCAGCCAGGTTATTGACATGAATTACCTTGGTACATGAAGGTTGTGATCTTCAGATTTACTGAAATTATTTCAGAGTTGATGAATCAGGAGGAGATCAGGTCTGCTGAGGAAGTGAACTCTCTTAAATCTCTTCTGTAGGGGCGCTGGTGGCCTAGCGGTCTAAGCACCCCACATACAGAGGCTATAGTCCTCGTCGCAGAGGTCCCCGGATTGACTCCTGGCCGTAACCATGTCCTGCATGTCTTCCTCTCTTCTCCCCACATTTCCTGTCTCTCTTCAACTGTCAAGTCAAGCTTTATTTATAAAGCACATTTAAAACAACCTCAGTTGACCAAAGTGCTCTACAATTATTAGAATACAATATAATCACACACAAATATAACAATAAATAAAACAATAAAAGAATAGTAAGAGCTCAATTTAGGCTCATAAAGGCACAAAAGCCCAAAAATATGACTTAAAATAATATTAATAATCTCTTCTAAACACATAATTTTATCATAGAGCCTTTCCTGATTTTATCTGAATTTAATTTAAATTTGTTTTATTTTATTTTAACCGTCTTAAGAAATATATTTTGAAAGAATTGTATTCCTTTTGAGTTCTTTTAGGGGATTTAATGTCTTTTGAAATATGTTTTATTTCTTTGTCTTGACTTGTATTTTTATGAATTGCCTGTTTTATTTTGCTGCCCATGTGAAGCACTTTGTAACTTAGTTTTTGAAAAGTGCTCTACAAATAAAATTATTATTATTAATATTGTTAATCAATAATTTGGACCATTCGGAGGTTGGCCATGCAGGCTGGAGATCTTTGAAACCTGTGAATGGGACACAGTTTCAGAGCACATCAAGCTACATCCTCCAAATCCAAACGTAACCTTTTATGATGGCAACATTTATTGCAGGACGGTTAAATTAAACCGGCTATTTAGAGATATAAGTATTTAAAAAACTGCAAATAGCATGCTGCCTACTATTCAGAGCAGGTTTGGAGTGTGCAACTTCAAACTATGCCCCAAGTGAAGGAGTTTAAGTGTCTTGAGGTCTAGAGGTGTTCCAGGCACGTCAAACTGGTGGAAGGCCCCTGGAAAGACCCAGAACTTGGTGGAGCTGGAAAGTGTAGCTGGGGAGAGGGATGTCTGGGTCAATTTGCTTGGGCTGCTACCTCTTCAACCCGACCCTGGATAAATGCAAGAAGATGGCTGGATGGATGGAACTTCAAACTATTGAAGTGTAAGTTATGAACGCTTCATGGAGGAGTTTCTTTGCTTACATTCTTCAGTAGAAGTTTCTTACAGGACGCCTTCTGAAAGAAAACATGCAGTTTGTATTTTGCGACTATTTATCCATAACACAGTTGTGATGCTTGGATAAAGTTTAAGCTGGATTACCACCATGTTCCAGGGTGAACTTGTAACCTTTGCTGTCTTTTTTAGACCACTGTTACATGATTACCACTGAATTCTACAAAACTCAATTGGCAACTTCGTAGAATCCGTGCCTGTCGGGGAAATAAAGAGTGCTCCAGATATGGATAATGCTTTCACATACTATTTTTATTTCATCCTTTTTTTAAACAAGCATCATTCCAAAAGGCAGATTAACTCTCTATGACATAACAGCAATGATCAAATGCACTCCTGATCTGTTTGAAATCAAAGCTGAGCACCATTCTTTTCAAATGTTAATCTACTGACTACTACCTTCATCAAAGAACAGCTTTCATAAAACCCTTACACGTTGCCAGGTAGATTTGTTATTGCATTTGATGCGACAGAGTTTACATCTTCACCAGATCATGACTGGCACCGACCCGGATCCTTGTGTTTGCAGTGAGACCTGAAAGACTGTGAGTCAGAGTTATTTGAGATGTTTTCAGCAGCAGTCTGATTTAGTCTGTATCAAAAGCTCATTAGGCAGGTAGCTGCCATTCTCCATGAACTATCCATCTGGTCTTTTCCCAGCCTTTTGATTCCACACCTCTCAATCCACCTGCTTGATGTCAAAGGCCATCACAACATCCATATCGCTGGACTCCCCTGAGGCGGCGGCCAGTTTAAGCTGTTGTAACCCGTTCCCGCTGAAAACCTCGCCCTCCCAGACTCTGCTCTTATTCAGTTTCAGATCAGTCCTTGTCTCTCCCACTATGCTCACCCTCTGGACCCCAGGGACCCTCACCCTGAAGCGGACCCACGAGAGTGGCTCCAGCAAGCCCACACGAGGCTCAAAGAGCACGCAGCCTTTCCTCCAGGCTGAGTAGACACAGGGGAACGGAGGGCACGGCTGATCACAGCTGTTCCTCAGAACAAAGTCACACATGGGGCTGAAATCTCCACCGGGGGTGATCCTAGCGTACAGGCCCAGCCGGTACACCCCGGCATCAGGCAGGCTGACACTCACCGTCACTTTGGTGTCTGTGTATGTGCAGAAGAGGTGGCGTGAGAGCGGCACGGCAGCTGTTTTGTTCTCCTCTCTGCTGAGCACAGTGTGAAGCTCGAGGTCCCGCTGGTTGTGGAAGGTGATGTTGCACTTGCCTTGCTGGGTGCTCAGCAGTGCAGTCGTGTGGCTAAATTTGGTCAGCCCTGCCTCTGTTGTGCGGGTTCCCGGCCCGCACACTGAACCCAGGTTAGGGGGGAAGAGCTCATCCAGGCTGACCACCGTGCCTTTGCAGTGCAGCAGGAAGTTCGCAGCATTCTGGAACTTCACATCTGCTTTCTCGTGGTCCCGCACAAACACTGAGAGCCTGTAGAAGCCACGCAGAGGACATAAGACATGGCAGGTCAGGACATTCGGTTGAATCTGAGTCGCCACGCAGCGCTTAGATACTGCACTTTCAAGTTCTGGGTGCACCAGTTCACACAGCACCATCAGAGGCCTGGACGTCTTCAGCGCCAATTCAAAAACACCATCCACCACCTCAGCAACCTCACTCCCCTGGCTGCTGCCCGCCACCCCCAGAGACCCTGCAGCAGTCTGAAGACCCCAAGACACGAAGGGGTTATCTGGGATCTCCTCCATGGCCCTCGGGGTGGGACACTCGACGGTGAAGGAGCAGACCCAGAACAGAGGCGTGGTGGCAGTTTCAGGTCTGGAGAACACCTTCACGTCGTACACGCCGCTCGCAGGCGGGAGGAGCTGCAGCTTCATGTTCCGATGCGAGACCGTCAGGAGGCCGTAGGAGGAGTTGTTGGACTCTTTCTGCTCTGAGGCGCCGCAGTGGAGGAGGTCCTGGTGCTGCGTGATCTCATAGGTAAAGGTTGCAGGTCTGGAGAAGCCGAGAGACACATTTGCCTCGCCATCGTCTAAAGGAGGGAATCAGAAATGGACTTTCAGAAGAGTTGTGCATCCTTTGTCTCTCTTTGGAAGTAGAGTAGAGTTTTTAAGTGATGCAAATAATCCCATTCCAAAGTGCATGTAATTGTGCTGAAATGAAAGGACTTTGCACCCTCTTAAAATCAGAAAATGAAACACTGACCTGTTACGATGTGAGCCTGGTGAGGCTGGATCAGCCTGAGCCCCATGTTGAAGAAGGTCGAGGTTTTGAAGACCCTCCTCTCAAACTCCTCCAGAGTGATGGGCCCGTCCAGGAGCTGCCATTTCTCCTCGTCTGGAAAGTGGGAGTCGATGAACTCCTCGGGGTCCGTTAGAAAATAGAAATCGTCGAACCTTAGAGGCAACAGATGGAGACAGCAGACTGGTTTGAGACCCAACTCGCTGCTGGGTTTAGGGTGTGTGCACACACAAAAGAGCAAACTTGTCACAATTGCATTTCTGTGCTGCTTTAATGGAATCATTGGCAGTAAAAACAAAAAGCTAATTGCCTGATGCTGCTCTAAATTCCTGGATTGGGTGAACACTCAGTCTAGCACTAAATCTCTCCTGATTTGGATCCTTCCCTGCTTTGATTTCAAACCTTTTGACGAAGCTCTCGTGTTCCATATCGACTCGTCCTGCTCCCCAACAGGCGTCCAATAGGAACCACTGTCCTCCCAGAAGCACGGCGTTCCACAGGTGGTCAGAGTTCACATTCTTGAGGCTCTGGCCCTGACGGTACCCGATGCCTTTACTGTGGCCCGGGACTTCTTGGCAATCGATGCCGACCTCTCTGTGAACACGAACCATACAGAGAACGCACATCGTCTTTTGTTCCTCCATGATGTAAGATCATAATTCATCAATTCAGTTCATGTTATGTAGACTTGAAATGTTCAGCTTGAACTCAGAGTGGACCAAGGATGCAGAGCGCAGCACAATACTGAATGTCTGAGTATGAAGAGAAGAGGAAGCACACAGTCTTCACATCATTCTGCGTGATCTTTTTGTCCAGATCCATCAAATCTCAATGACACTAAGTAGTACAGTAAGCTCCATCCATCCCTTATCTATACCGCTTCTACCGTTCAGGGTCACAGGGGGAGGGTGGAGCCTATCCCAGCTGTTATTTTGTAAGAGGCAGGTACACACAGGACAGGTCGCCAGCCAATCACAGGGCTAACATATAGACACACAGCCACACATTCACATCTAGGGGCAGTTTAGGGAGGAAGTTGGAATATTGGCGTGGGAAGAACATGCAAACAGCTTTACTTTGGTTCAGATGAGAAGCTACATCATTGGCTTATTTATTTATTCAGCCATCAGTTTCGTTCAATAACTGGCTTCCCTCTCCCATAGACTGTATGAAAATGGAGGTAGTATCCGTGACATCACACATCTGTTTCTGAAGCGCTGTTTTGAGGCCAATCAGCGGTGGCAGCCATATTGGAAATGTTGAACTCATAACTGCTGTTGAGCGAGTGTGACGTAAAGAGGCGGGTCTTTAGCGTCCTAGGTAACAGCTACAGTGTTCCCGCCTGTCAATCAAGTCAGCTGTGCCTCTCATGATGGAAAAATCGTATTCTTATAATCTTAGAAAAACAAATTCACCCCGTATGGTGTGTGCTGATCCAGAAATGAGCTATCCAAACTACACTCGTTTTTTTGTACCAGGCTGTAAACATGTTGATTTGGACTCAGCCTCAAGTGGACACTCAATGAACTGCAGTTCTTAAAGGTGACATATCATGCAAAATGGACTTTTTAATGGTTTTCTACCTGAAATATGTTTCCCTGTCTACAAACCCCCCGAGAATGAAAAAAAATCCGTTCTGCCCCTGTTCTGATTTCTACACCTTTCTGTAAATGTGTGTGAAACGAGCCGTTTCAGACTTTCGTGTTTTTGTTACGTAACAACAATATCCGGTCTGTAACGGAGTCAGAGCTCGGAGCTTGTTCAGCCCATAGACTGTATAAAATACAACTCAACCCCTCCTCCGTTTTTCATTACCTGCACAAATGTGTGCTAACAAGGAGCTTAGAAGGGAGGCATGCTAGTTGTAGGCTGTCTTAATAAACACAAAGGTCGGTTTTACTCCCCACGTCTGCAGATTTGAAGATCTAGTGGAGGATTTTTATTTATCATGGATAAGTGCTAGCGCTATTTAGCATAGCCACATAGCTACATGTCGTAGCTGTAGCTGTGTACCAAGACACACGTCGACATACTGAGAAATAAAACAACAAGTAACACTAAATCTGTGACCAATCCTTCAGAAAGGTTCTGCTGCAGGCGCCTCTCCGTCAGGATCAGATTCTGGATCAGATTCAGAGGGTTGAAGTAACGCAGGTCTGTGAGCAGCCGTGTATATTCAGCCAACATGTAAACATTAAATCAACGTGCTGGAGAGCCGAGGGCACATCCACTTCCTGAGGGGGCGTGGTCAGAGAGAAAACAGACCGTTCTGAGGAGGGCTGAAGAAGAGAGATTTTCAGGCAGAACAAAATCTGATTTCAAAGTGTTTTTTTGAGCATAAACTTTAAAGACATGTTTTGGGGACCTCTTAGACCAATATATGTTGATGAAAAAAGCGTGATATGTCACCTTTATTACTTCTGCATTGGCTTCAATCCTTGTGGCCAGAGTTTGCCTCTTGCCCCCTACACATTTACACTGTTTGACTTCTGAGTGAAGGTCAGCATGCAAACTGTGGAGCATGGGCAGAACACCTGAGCCAGTTTGCCTCCAATTGAGTCGTATACATGCAGGAAAAAACTGATACCTGATCGCATGTTTCTTGGGGCTTTGAGAACTTGACTTGGTGTGATTTCAGTCAGACTGACATGTTGACACATATTTTACCATCATGTAAACACACTGATGAATCCAGTAGATAAGTGTTACATGCATGGTGTCACTTGTGATGACTAACAAAGTGTGACCATGAAGTCATCTCACTCTACAGTTCTCACATTGAATACCCCTTTTAGTATCTTTAAGCTAATTATTTTGGTTTTAAACCTGCAAAGTTATACCTTATAAACATTTTGCTGCCTCAGCTTGCAGTTGCTGAATCTCATACATCCTCTCTACGCTTCCTATCCGACACCAAATCAGCCAGTAAAAGCAATTAGCTGGTAAAAATAGTGGAGCATTTAACGACTTCAGTGTCAGATTATTCCCTCCAGAGCTGCATCGAAACTGAACCCTGTGCTTAGATTTTTCACTCTGTGTCTGCGGCTTATAATTCATTCCTCTCTGCTGGACTTATTTTAAAGCTATTGAATGAGCCAAACCAGTCTGATGATATGTTGGTGTTGTTTACAGAGCTTGAGCTGCTGCACCAGAGTGGACTAATATCAATAAATGCTGCTTTAACTTGCAAAGACTTGAAATGTTACCGCAAACTGGGATCAGTCTTAGTTTCTTGTAGATGGAGCCTCGAAACAGCCAAACCAGAAGTTAGCAAGTTTGTTGTGAGACAGTTGTTGCCTTGCTGGTGGTTCTGGTCTAATGTAGTCTGTTTCATTCAAAGCTTCAGTTTTGTACTGCTTACCTGCACATCTCTGTACAGAGGTTTGAGTAGCCGCAGCACACACCCCGACCGGTCGCTATCACCTCCTCTGGGGAGCTCACCTTCTCAGAGTGGCCGAGGTACCCGCTCACATCATACTCTACAAAGACAACATTCCTTTTAGTTCAGAGTGAGTCGTTAAGAAATGTAATGACATGAAGAAATGTCTGAAATATGTGAAGGTCAGTGAAATACCCACCGATGTTGTGGCACAGCCAGACCCAGATTGCACGAATTCTCTCCAGTTCATTCCTTGCTCCTTGTGTGATACTCTGTGCTATAGTCTTCACATCATACACACACTTTTCCTTCAGCTGAGCACACACACACACACACACACACACACACACACACACACACACACACACACAGACAGACATACTGTTAGATAACGTGTGGGTACCCAATCACAGTTTCAAGTTTTCACATTCAGCAAGCGTGCAACCATATTTTCGTATTTGCGTCATCCTACGACATCATCCCATTTGCCCACATGTTTCAGTGTCATTCAGTGTATTCAGCAAACTGAGTTACCATTCATGCTCAAGGATGTCAGTGCAGCCTGAGAGCTGCTGTATTTGTTATGGTTTTAGTGCAACAGATGAGAAGATGTTATCATTCCTGCAGCGCTCAGGGACACTCCAAAGATACGATACAGATACATTCATTGTCTACGTTTTCAGGCTGAAGGCAGAGATGTGTGTCTTTGACTTGTGTGTGTAAATACATGCCATGCAATCTCTGTTCATCCATCTCTGTTGGTTGTTCCAAGTTAGCTTTGGTTCAGTTTTATCCTCCTGTTTGGCCTCCAGGATAATCTGACTGCATCTTCTAGATTATTTCACAAAGATGCAACCGAGAACGAAATAGTAGTTTTAGAGAGACAGGTGATGCATGGACTCTTGTTAGTCACCAGGTTAGGATTCAGTTTTTACCAAATTAAGAAGTGAGAGGTAAGTAAATGTGCTCTGAGTCTCAGATGTTACCCCTCCCTGTGTTATGCAACACCAGGATGATAGTGTATTGTTGTCATCACCTCTGCTCCCGCCCTGATGGCGTGCGAGTCAACCCTGTGGAAGACCTCCGAGTTGGCGAAGAGGTCCTTTCGACACCTCCTCTTCCCTGTCGCCGCAGAAGATACCCTCTGTCCAAGGTGTGGTTTCAGTTTCAGATGCCTCTGCTCCTCGACATCCTTCCTCACCGCGCTCTTCTTCACCACAGTGATTGTCCTCGCCGCGCTCTCTGACGACAGCTGCCTCTTTGCTGCAGGGCGCTGATCCTCATTCTCAACAGTCAGTTTCTCAAACACACTTCTCCTGCAGACCACAGCACTCAGGGAGGCTTCTGCACAGTCCAGGACCTGGGCCGCAGCCATGCCTCCCATTGGGTGACCCTTCTGACTTTCATGGACCCGGTTCTCATCTTGAACCAGAGCTCCAACCACTGCAACGAGGTTTGGCTCGCTTATGATTGGGTTCTCTTGGAGGTCATGGAGTGCAAAGGCCTTGTTCTGGACGCATCCCTTCTGGGTCAGCTCATCTGGCTGAGGAAGGCGTGCAGCGCAGGAGAAGGGGAAGGAAAACTTCTGAATTGCAACTTTGGCTGACATTATGCTGGAAGCATGGCGCCCTACCCAGAGAGAAGGTAGATACTATTCAGAACACATTTGCCATTTTCTCAGAACTATTTATAGCAGCTGCTCTTAATCCTGTGAGCAGGTAGGGCTTCAGTACTTTGTTCAACAGCTTAAGTTGCTGTGGGAACCCTTCACAAAAGATTCAAAGCACTATTGCACACGCTGCACTGAGTGAAGCAGGGAGTATTTTCATGCAGTACTTTCTGTGCAAGACAGTGATGAATTGGCAATTATATCATGTCTATTCATGACCAGAAATTAACGCAAAGGTTGGAATCATTAGTCACTGTCAAGGCTAAAAAAGTCAAAACCTTCACCGAATTAGTGCGAGCGTATAACTTTCTATATGAAGCCTCTGATTGATGGCTGTACTGTATATATGCAACACGTGTCAACACAAAAATGAACACAAAATCTCTATTCTTTTAACATGACTCTCATCGGAACAATGATGGGAATCGTAACAGAGCTGCAACACCAGCGCTGAAAAATGTACTTTTCAAAGGAGCAGCCTGTTGGCAGAGCAGAAACGCTGACTGTCCTTCAACCTCACGACCCACAATTGAAAGCCCATGCTGGCATGTATCTGAAGGACACTTCAGCTGGGCATGAAGTCCCATCAGCTCTGTGGGGCAGTGTGCTGCGGCTGACCCTGACCTCTGACCTTCCTAGAGTGCAACTACAGTGAAAGTCACGAAGGATATAGCGAGGTTCCACTCCTCATGTTGGAATAAATCCAACTGAACAAATGTTTGTCCTCCAGAGAAATCAAACATTTTTAAAGTTTCAGTCATACTTCACTGAAATTTAAGATAACTCTTCAAAATGTTGCAGATTCACCTCACTAGAACAAAAGAGAGGTAAAACCCTTTATAGGAGGCTACAGCCCTAGAAGTCGATTAGGCTTTACTCACCCTGAGAGGATTTAAAATGCCTGTTGGATGTTCGCTGAAGTGCCAGGCAGAGATGTTTCCACTGTGTGTTCTCAGTGGTCCCCACTTGCAGGGGGAGCTTATATACTCTGCCAGTGGCCTGCCAGGACAGGCCCCAGAATAACAGGCCTAAAAATACTACAAAGCAGTTAAGACCAGCCAATAGAGTAAGCCCCAACTCAGGAGTGTGACGTCTGTGCGTGTGTGTGTATATCTTTAAGTGTGTGTGTTTGTGTGGTTTGCAGATGCATGTTGTGATGTGCTGGTACATGATCCGTGCATGCATTTGCTAATCAGTACGTACACACTGCAGCATATGTGAGCGCACAAGGGGGGGTGTGAATTTGTAAATGTGGGTGTGTCAGGTTGTGTATGTTGGCATGTGACCGTATGGATCGTTTGTGTGGCGTAAATAAGTGGATGGAAAAGTTGGCAGTGAGCACGTGTTGGGTGCGATGGAGGAGTCACGTTCAACAAAGAGTCCGTGTTTCAAAGAAAGGAACAGAAGGGTTTATGAAGACGCCTGGCATACGGTAAGTGCTACATGAACGTGAAATACAAACTCAGTCAGCGCTGATTCTGTCACACGCATCCGAATACACACATATAACTCCTCATAGATTGCTTTGAACACACATCTGGGTACATGCTTATCACTTTATTAATGAATGTTTGGATACTCAAAGAAATATGGATTAATGGAGGAGGCAAATACCTCAACACATTTAAAGCTTCCATTAGTGCACTTAATGGAGCAAAATAAACTGGTAACACAACGTTGATATGATGTTCACATGAGCAAATTACAGCCTATTGACCAAGCGGCAAACTCCGGTCTCAAACTATGAAGCCAATACGGAAGTGATATAAACTGCAATACATTGAAAATCTGCTTGAGGCTGGCTGCAGAAACACCGAAGAACCACATAGACATGAATGGGAAAAAGACGATCTTTGCAGCATTAATAAACATGTTTACAGCCTGGTTCAAAAAAACGTCTTGGCCCTACAACGCTAATCTCTCTAATGGCACACACTGTACGGGGGGTGAATTTTTTTCTAACATGACGGTTAAGAAGATATTAAGATTATGAGTTTTGCCCAAATAAGGACATGACTGACGTGACTCCCGGTCGGGAACACACAGCCATTGGCTAAGAGACTCACACTACGTCACACTCTGCCTAGTTGAGTTCCGCATTACCAATATGGCTGCCGCCGTCGATTTGCTTCAAAACAGCTCTCAGGAACAGATGGGTGACGTCACGGATACTACGTCCATATTTTATACAGTCTATGCTATTGACACGTCTTGCACAGCCTAATGTTTGAACTCACTGTGAGCAATATTTGGAGCCACCTAGTGATCAAAAGTCTAATGTTTACTCTCCTTTTGGCTCAGCTTTGGTCTCCACCAACTTCTGAGGAACCCTTTAGTGGCTGCTGAGGAAGCTGCAGGGTCAGAGGAAGAAGACCAGACATAGAAAAAATAGGACAAGTAGTTAGAGAGGTTGATTACCCTGATTACCAAGCTGTGTTAAATACTTGATTCTGATTGGTCGATTCCTGATTCAATATTCAACAACAGAAATTACGCCAGGGACAACCTGTTCACACGTCATATCAGATCAATCCATGCGAAGGAGTTCCAGCACATTCCAACTCGGCCTGTTGACACTGTGGTAAAAATGTTAGTGTCTGTCAGTCAGTGGGAGTAGCCTGAGGAGCTACTGGACTCCAACCATCTCTGATAGGCGAAAGTGGAGCAACATCCTGGCCTGCAATCCATTCAACAGCAACAAAGCTGGTGAGCATCTCTAAGCTGCCTATTGGTAAAAAGTAACTTAAACATGAGTGGTCATGATAATAGCAACAATGCTTAGCTGCAACATTTGCCCCATTTATGTTGAAGAATTCCTGCAGAAGTCCCCCAGACCTTGTCTGGAAAATATTCAGTTTGATGTTAAATTGTCCTGCAAGAAGGCTGGTAAGAACCTGTTACCTTTGTAGCATTTCTAACCGTGGAATAAGAGGGACGGCATCCATAAAGCATTTAAAATGTACTTATGTCTGGGTTGCTGCAACAACCGAATTCCCACCCGGGGATCAATAAAGTAATATTTGATCTTATCTTAAAATCAATAAAATAATCTTTGAATCAATATTTGGTGTCAACTTGTTAATGTCCTAAGTTGGAGGGCAACTTCACTTCAGGGTCCTGCTCACTGTCAGGATTCTAATTTGCATAACCCCCAATTCACTATACATCGTCTCTTACATATTGGTTTGATTCCTTCAGACATCTCTGGTTCATTTTTTTGCTATTTTTTCAATACTTTGATTGAAAAAATGGGACGCCTTATTCTAAATCATTGGCTTGTCCCTTTAAGATGCTAATATCGTCTCCACGCTCACCAGCTAACTGCTAACTCTGCAAGCATTGGGCTTAAGCAAGCTACACGAAAGAATCCTGCGGAGTTGAGAGATCATTTTCTGTTTCTGCATTCATATAAATAACCCCTATCCCATCATACTGTGTTACCTAATGTGTAATCATAGGGGTTTTGATAAATGGCTTTATGAGAAAAAAAATCCTAGCCCAAGTCTTTTGGAAAGGTTAGATAGAGATATGGCTCCTTATCCAGTTTGGTGACGGGATATATATGTGGGTGGAAACTAATTACAAAAGATCAAACAGGAAGTAAAGAGGCATTTCTAAAAACAGGTGGTTTATAACCCAGCCAGAGATTTAATTATGAGCATTACATAAATAGAGCACGAGGTACGGAGGGAGATCCATGCAGAAGCAGAAAACGCAGACACTGTCCCTTTAATGTTTTTAAATCAAAGCCCAGCTCAGAGTATTTTCCTGTACTTTTGAACCTTTACGCTCAACCACTGTGAGGGTTTACTCACCTTCCCTTTGAACATGTAAACATAAGAATGTTGAACCCAGCTTTCATCAAATCAATCCCCATCAAAACGAAGAGGAAAAAACAAGAACTTGTTGGATGATCACCATAAAGTATCACCCCACAGATACATTATTACGTAACACCGCCATATGCTGGTGTTGATGTTGAAGCTCAGGCACGGCGGAGGGATAGCCACCTCCGCTGGTGGTGGATCCTGAGCCAGCTGACTGTGAAACCGAGGAGTAATAACGCCATCTGGAACAGCTGTCAGCCAAGGAATCTCACCCTGGCTTATTAGGGAGAGCAGAGGGGCAGGGAGGGATTCTCTCCAACTCAAAGAGAGGTGGAATACATGGAGAGGAGATGTGAGGCACTGATATGGCAGAGGAATGAAAAGGAAATCACTGCAGGCTGAAAGAAAAGAGGGGAACGTTAATCTGCTTCCAGGCTGCAGTGAATTTATTATAGTGAGAAAATATGGATTTCAGTCCTTTCTCAGCTCATGAGCTTTAGATGAAGAAGTCTCTTTGTGGTTTATCCCAAAACTCAGGAACCGCTTCATAACTATCAGGTAACAAACCTGTGAAGACTGGTTCTATGTGTGTTCATTGTACAGTGGTACAAAAATAGACATCGAAAGAATATATATAGAGATCAAACATTACATTAAAGATGTTACTGGCTGTGATACATGTTCAAAGACATCACTGAAGGTCTACTTACTTGTGTTTTTCTGAAGAGTGGATCACATCTCACTGTGTCCACATACTTCATGTCAGCCTTGCTCCTCCAAACATCACTGATCTGTCATTTTATGTTCCAGCTGGATCACTGAGGTACTCGAATGCTTCCGTTTTAAATGTTCCTCGTGTGTCTCACACAAAGAGAGAGAGCTTTCTGTTTTTAGGCCCCTAAGCTGTGGAACCCTCTGGACACTGAAACGGCGAGCTCTCTGGGTGTTTTTAAAAGTAAACTTAAGACTTACCTTTTTAATCGAGCTTTTAATTTAAAAGGAGTCTTTTTTTTTTTGATTTTCTTTGGCAGACAGTACATATCAAAACAAAATCAGTGCATACACATATCTCTGTATGAGGTAATCAGTGTGCAATACAGGTATAAAAACAGAGGCAGTATGGCATGTACAACTTCAGACGGTAATAAAGTGCCTATAACATTATCCCACCCCACCCGCCCTCCTCCCATCCCCTCCCTCCTCCCATCTCCTCCCTATTTGGTCACAATAAGACGAAGACAGCAACATAAGTTACAATTTTTGGAGTAATTTTAAGCCCTGGACTGAATTATTATTATAATCATTGCTTTAACATTTATTTATCTTATTTATTTATCTATTTATTTCTTGTATTCATCTGATCTTGTTAATGCTACCTTTTTTTTTAACTTTTCTTCCCACTCTTACCTATTTTATTGACTTTACTGTATTGATTTTATTTTATTTTTGAGTGTTTTATTTATAATAATGCCTTTTATAATTGTACCATTGCTCTTGTTTTCTGTCTCGCTCAAGCAGCAACCTCAGGTCTAAAAATAGGAGTCCAATGGGTGAGTGTTATAAACTGCAGTTCATCAAGGATCCACTTGAGGCTGATTCAGGAAGTACCAGAAACCACATACACACCAATTCAAAAAAGCCGATCTTTACAGCAGAAATAAATATGTTTACAGCCTGGTTAAAAAAAAACAAGTGTAGTCTGGATAGCTCATTTCTTGATCAGGGGGTGAATTTTTTCATAGGGCTGTAATATCAAAGATGTTAAGATTATGAGTCTTCCAATGAAGACTTGAGGCCGACGATTGGCCTCAAAACAGCGCTTCAGAAACAGATTGGTGACATCACGGATACTACATCCATTTATTACACAGTCTATGTTCTCTCTGTTATTTTGTGAAGCACTTTTGGCTGCATGTTAATATGAAAGGTGCTATATAAATAAAGTTGAGTTAATAATAATAATAATGCATTTTATTTATAGGCGCCTTTCTTGACACTCAAGGTCACCTTACAACATTTAAAACAAACAGAGTTTAAATAACAAACAGTAAATTAAACACAATTTAAAAAGTTTTTAAAAAACGGACAGTGGAGTTGTGGTCAGATGGAGTAAACCAGTCTAAACAGATGAGTTTTGAGTTTGGATTTAAAATGTGGGAGTGAGTCAGTATTACGGAGGTCAAGTGGGAGAGAGTTCCAGAGCTGGGGAGCAGAGCGGCTGAAGGCTCTGCTCCCCATGGTAACAAGGCGCCCAGGGGGGATCAGTGAGATGGATGGAGGAGGAAGATCTGAGGGTGCGGACGGGTGTGGCAGTATGGAGGAGGTCAGAGAGATATGGAGGGGCGAGGTTGTGTATGGATTTGAAGGTTGAGGAGGAGTATTTTGTAGTTGATCCGGTCTGTGATGGGGAGCCAGTGGAGCTGTTGCAGGATGGGTGTGATGTGGTGGATGGAGGCGGTGCGTGTGATGATAGTTGAGTTGAGTTCACAAGAAGATTGTCCTCTGCTTCCTAAGCCTACATTTATAATTTCAGTCATGTGACAACAGATCAAGAGTTGTGTCTCTGCAGTAGAAGTCTCAATCCGGCGGAGAAAATCAATCAAAGGCTTCTGTGGAGGAAAAAGTGATAGTCTTAAGTTTAGACTTAAACGTGTCAAAGTCTGGTTGCATCATCAGGTTGTCCTGAGTGGGCAGCACAGGACCGAGATACATCTTTACCATGTTTGCTTCTGACTGCAGGCGAAACACCCGTTTCCCTGTGATCTGCAGGACCAGCTGAGTTCAGACTTTCAGACACATCAGAAACACATTTTGCCCTTCAGCTGTTGTTATTCAAGAACCTGCAGAAGCACTTTAGAATCATTACTGTAACTAAGCAGGAGCTCACTTTTCTTACTTCTTGTGAGCAGCAGCAGCAGCGGAGTATGTTGCAGTTTTCTTTTTAGGTAGATCAAGAACAAGAGTGCACTGCACCCTGCTGAAGATGAAGGCGTGGATCGGTATCTTTAAATCTCTCGTGGACAGGAGACCTCTGATTCTTGATATTTTTAGATGACTCTAAGCCGATGTAGTCATTGTTGCAGCAGTGCTGTCGTGATGGAGCACCTGGAGCTAGCATCAAAACGAAACAATGGACTTTAATTTCAAATCTTTGACCTGCTGGGACAAATAAAGGTTTGTAAGAGAGACTTTCAATGAGACAACTTTGTAAAAGTCTTCTGAGGAATTTCAATACAGCAGACATCTACCTGAGGGTTCTTGGCATGAAATAATTGAAGTACCCCTGTGAGTTTCCAAACTTGACTGCCAAGAAGTCGGCTCTTTTAGCAGATGATAACAACAGCTGGTGAATATGGCTTAAAACAACTTAATCTGGATGGATTTGCTCTAAAAGAGACAAAATAATGGGTTAGTCATGCTTTGTGATTTTGAATATTTATTCCACCAATGGTAAAAATAACACCCTGTGGCGAGAAGTAGGCTTATTACTATAAGTATAGGCCTTTTACTAACATGAGAGTTATAGTAATTCTGGATTATGTGGAAGTACTTTAGGTATATCTCCAATAGAGCATTACAAAAATAGCCCATCTGAAAGCTGCTGGTTTCCAGTTTCTATTCCAACTATTCTATTCCAATTTTCAGAGAGGTGTCAGTTGCTGAAGGTATGGGTAACATGTGAAAAAGGGGGGTGTAAAAAACCATAACATCATATTATTTGCTCATTCAAATAACTGATAACAGTTTAATACTACATTACCTTATATGGTTATTTTATTTTAAAGGTACAGTGTGTAGAGATGGACCTAATTTGGCTCCCTTACTCACCCATCCCGTCAGAAAAGTGATGGTGGCCTTCGAGAACAAGTAGTTCCCGTGATGCATAATAAGAATGATCCTCCATTTGTCAAATTTTTACCACCAGAAATCGATCCAAAGACCACTGTCTCCTCTTCTTCGTTATTTGAGTAACCGTCGAACAAATGTATCTTCTTCTTGTATAGTATTTTTGGCTTGAAATGCCCATCCCAAGTACCTACTGTATGTAGCAGGCAAGCGGCAACCTCACATCTCAAAATATGAAGCCCATGTGGAAGTGTTATAAATTGCAATTCATCGAGGAATCCACTAGAGCAGGGGTGTCCAAACTTTTTTCAAAGAGGGCCACATATGATGTTGTCAGAATACCTCAGGGCCAGTGTATCCTACTGAGACTTAGGAATCCTAAAAGTTATATATGAAATATTTATTTAATAACAATCATTTTAAATTTTGTCTCAATAAATCAGTAACTAGGTAGTCCTCAGTTCTCCACAAGCCATGTACACATGAGCAAACGTTATCTGGTCGGGCAATGTGGGAAAAAGTATTGTATCATTATTTTCCTATGGCAGGATCATGATCTGGATTTCATCACACTTCTTTTTCATGTGGTTTTTAAGACCTTTCTGACAAGCAGGCAACATTTTAAGAACAAAATAATTATTTTCCTGAGTTCTGAACATTTTTGATGCACCAAATTTTGCATTTTCTGCACAATTTCTTGTGTCTTGTGTCCTCTTTTGTGTCTTCTGAAGTTTTAGTGTTCATCTAGAACATTTTCACATCATGATAAAAAACATTAATTTGAAAACTTGTCAGCTTTAAGAGTTCTTGTGTTTCTTCTTTATTGCCGTCTTGCAGAATTCCCAGAGCTTTGGCTTTAGACAGGTAGTCCATATGAAGCTTTTTGAGACGTTTCTGGATTGACTTTAGTTTTGTTTGTAGAAAGAAACTGTGATTAATTTCTTTGCTATAAATAACGCAATTTAAGATGGAAGCTTGGGGCCATAAATAAATGGACCTTGGGCCGCAATTGGCCCCCGGGCCATACTTTGGACACCCCTGCACTAGAGGCTGGCTGCAGAAACAACGGAAACCACATAGACTCCAATTCAAAAAAGCCGATCTTTGCAACATTAATAAACATGTTTACAGCCTGGTACAAAAAATGAGTGTAGTCTGGATAGCTCATTTCTCGATCATCACACTGTACGGGGGGTGAATTTTCATTACGCTGTAATTTCAAAGATATTAAGATTACAAGTCTTCCAATGAAGACTTGAGGCCAACAATCGGCCTCAAAACAGCGCTTCAGAAACAGATGGGTGACGTCACGGATACTACATCCATTATTTACACAGTCTATACTCTCTATTATTTTGTGGAGCACTTTTGGCTGCATGCATATGAAAGGTGCTATATAAATGAAGTTGAGTTAATAATAATAATAACCAATTAAAAAAAGACGATCTTTGCAGCATTAATAAACATGTTTACAGCCTGGTTCAAAAAACAGCTTGGCTCTACATAGCTAATCTCTATCAGCACACACTGTACAGGGATGACTTTTTCTTATTATAACACAACGGTTCAGAAGATATTAAGATTACAAGTTTTTGACCAAATAAGGACATGACTGACTTGACTCCAGGACGGGAACACATAGCTGTTGGCTAGGAGGCTCAAACTCCGCCTCTTTACGTCACACTGCCTGGTTTAGGTCCACATTTCCAATATGGCTGCTGCCGTTGATTGGCTTCGAAACAGCGCTCAGGAACAGATGGGTGACGTCACGGATACTACGTCCATTATTTATACGGTCTATTGTAGCAGGCGGATTTGAAAACAGCCAGTATCTTCATGCCCCCCCCCCCCTTCAAAAGTTTGGGCCCCAGTTGGGCCACCCCATCCACAAAAGTCCAGCTCCACCCCTGCTTATATTTCACTGGCCCCGCCCACCAGTCATACAGGGTGATCAGTGATTTATGTAAAGAGTATTAAACAGTCAGGGAGTATGTAAAGTGAGAACAAGCTGATTAGATATGGAGAGAATATTGTGTCTTTAATATGCAATCAAAAATAATGGATTTGAGAACAAAAAACAATTTTGCAAACAAAATTATGATTTGAAAAATATGAAATAATGCTATGAATAAAGGAAATATATTTGTGATTAAATATGTATCTTTATAAATCCACTCTTTTTTTGTTACAAACAAAAATATTATTCTCACGAACCACAGATTCGTTTGCGTTTCCAGTTTTTGCGTTTGCGTTTCTACATAACTGTCATGGGCGGGACCTCCCCTGAGAGATGCAAGAAGCCTCCTGATTGGTCAGTCTCACTCAGAGAGACGGTGTGACAACTTCCACCCCAACAAGTTGTTGCCGCGAAGGGGGACATATCAACATGGAGAAACAGGTACGTTTTGCGTAACATACCTGTCTATTTTCTGTCTTATTGGTGCTATTAAGGTTACACTTGTCGTTCGTTCTTCCAGTGTTTTTTTCCCCTAACCGTTTTAGACGGCGGTATCAGACATTAACACCCAACACGCTGTGTGCTCGTCATAAGTGACTGACTTTATTACCGCCCGGCTTTAGTGACAGTTATCCTAATTTCATAGTTATCGGCCTGTTTATAAATAAATAAACAAACTTTTTCATTAGATATACTATCAGAACAAATCAGGAGGCGTGTGTGTGGATTGTTGAGGGGTCATTCCTCCTTTAAGTTAAGTAAAAAGAAACTTAAAGCATAAAAGGGGCCATATTTTCACTGATCTTCAACCCTTAGGGTTTGATCATGTTTTATTTATCACTGTCGCTGGTACCAGAAAGCAGCATCAGGAAGCAGTTTACTGAGGTAACTGTTATTATGACTGTTTAATTTATAAACAGGCCGATAACTATGAAATTAGGATAACTGTCATTAAAGCCGGGCGGTAATAAAGTCAGTCACTTATGACGAGCACACAGCGTGTTAGGTGTTACCATCTAAAACGGTTAGGGGAAAAAAACACTGGAGAAAGAAAGACAAGTGTAACCTTAATAGCACCAATAAGACAGAAAATAGACAGGTATGTTACGCAAAACGTACCTGTTTCTCGATGTTGATATGTCTCCCTTCGCGGCAACAACTTGTTGGGGCGGAAGTTGTCACACCGTCTCTCTGAGTGAGACTGACCAATCAGGAGGCTTCTTGCATCTCTCAGGGGAGGTCCCGCCCATGACAGTTATGTAGAAACGCAAATGCAAAAACTGGAAACGCAAACGCAAAAACTGGAAATGCAAACAAATCTGTGGTTCGTGAGAATAATAATTTTGTTTGTAACAAAAAAAGAGTGGATTTATAAAGATACATTTTTAATCACAAATATATTTCCTTTATTCATAGCATTATTTCATATTTTTCAAATCATAATTTTGTTTGCAAAATTGTTTTTTGTTCTCAAATCCATTATTTTTGATTGCATATTAAAGACACAATATTCTCTCCATATCTAATCAGCTTGTTCTCACTTTACATACTCCCTGACTGTTTAATACTCTTTACAAAAATCACTGATCACCCTGTATGACTGGTGGGCGGGGCCACCAGCTCGGGCACTCCACTGTCGCGTGCTGTCATCCACACCTGGTGGAGTGCTTGATGAACCGACCGTTACTTTGTGACCTGCAGGAGGAGAGTCAACAGTTTGAACACTTTATTAAACTGAGGATTTATCCTAACACAGCTGCTGAGAGGAGATTATCCGACGCTTTGTGAAGACAGGGGACATTATGAAGTCTGTTAAAGACGATGGAGAGGTGATGGGGACGGCAGAGAACAGATTCACTAGAGGTAAGGAACATTTATTTAATTAACTTCATCTCAACGGTCGAGATATCGGTGAGGGAGAAGGAGGAAGTTTGTTTTTGTTTTCCTTATTGCTTATTTTGTAAACTTTTCTTCATGTATGTCGAAATATAAGTTGGTTAGTTTGCTACAGAGTCAAACAGCATCACTGTGCGTGTGTGTGTGTGTGTAGAGGTGTGTCAGAGGAAAATTAGGCATATGCAAAATCCTTAAATAGTGTCCACCTTCAGTAGTTAGACTTACTTTGCTGTGTTTTTGTTAGTATTTTTCACATATTAGAGTAATTAGGTGCTGTGCAGACTACAAACATGAGCGTTTGACAATAAGTAAGTCAAATAATACTTCTTATTTTCTCACAGATTTAATTAAATATCAGTTAAATTAAAGTTTAGTGCATTTGACATCTTCCATATACCATAGTTCAGTGGTTCCCAAAGTGGGGACTTTTAAAAACTGCAGTTTCTTGTGTGTCCACTTGAGGCTGGCTCTGAAAGTACCGGAAACCACATACACACCCATTCAAAAAAGCCGATCTTTACAGCAGAAATAAACATGTTTACAGCCTGGTACAAAAAAGTAAGTGTAGTCTGGATAGCTCATTTCTCGATCGGCACACACTGTACGAGGGGATGGATTTTTTCATGACGTGGCAATTTCGAAGATATTGAGATAACGAGTCTTCCATTATGAGAGGCACAGCTGACTTGATTGACAGGTGGGAACACTGTAGCTGTTGGCTAGGAGGCTCAAAGCCCGCCTCTTTACGTCACACTAGCTCAACAGAAGTTAGGTTGCTCGGCATTTCCAATATGGCTGCCGCCGCCAATTGGCTTCAAAACAGTGCTTCAGAAACAGACGGGTGACATCACGGATACTACATCCATTATTTGTACAGTCTACAGTCGGGACCCCTTGAGGGGTTACGAAACACTGATGAGGGGGTCGCAAAATACCTCCCTAAAACAATAACTATTGACCAGTTGCATCTTGTATCCATTATTACAAAAATATAAACTGAAATATTTTGCTACATTTTGAATAAACAATGCAAATAAAAATGTTTTATCTTTATTTTGACTTTCTTTCACCTCAGAGGTGACTGAGCCAGATCAGTGGCTGCAAGTTGTTTTCAGCAGCACAGTACCAACCAGCTTAATGAAGTAACTTATAAATCAGATATCACAAAAATAAATAAAATCATTACAATAAATCAATCAACTAAAATCAGATAAATACCAGAAAAATAAAATAAAATCATTACAATAAAATCAATAAGATACAATTAGATAAATACCAGAAAAATAAATAACATCAATGCAGGAAATCAATAAATTAAAATCAGATAAATACCACAAAAACTAAATAACATTACAATAAATCAATAAAATAAAATCAGGTATTTGGGCCTAGGCCTTTTGTTTTTGTTCTATTTTGTCTGTTATAGGATATATTGTGTATTACTTTATTGTTTATGTTTATGTTTATTTATTTGCACAATGAAAAGAAAATACATACAAAAAAATAGCAAAGATAAATAATATAATGTGCAGGAAGAGGCAGAAAACTCAGAGAGCTTATTTGAAGCCTCCACCCAAATAGTGTTCTAATATAAAAAATGAATTAAAAAAATACTAAATCGACACATATAAAGACAATAGTTGATACTAAAAATAAAATAACATAATAATATAGAAAATTAACAATTAATATAATTACAGTTATTACATCAACAGAATTCAAAAGTACAAAATCTGAATATGATATTCCCACAGCAGTGAGGACCTCGAGTGACAGTGGGGGTTACCAGTCTCTGGCACAACTTTTAAGGGGGGTAGCATGCTGAAAAATTTGGAAACCCCTGCTATAGTTGATGTTTGATTTTAAGGCACTGCGATGCGACATGTTGTAGATTTATATGTGAATCATACAGCAGGACTCATTATGTATGGAGGATATGTTTCACACACAAGCAGAGTAAACAGTGTCACTGGTGCCAGAACAACATGTAAACAAGCAGCTTTAAACTGAACACACAGTGAAATGTGGCATCCTGAGAACACCATGCTTTCTAATGTTTGCCTTGGTCTGTAGCATCATGTTTACATGACAGAGCCAGCATCTTTGTATACTCCAAACAGTAGAATATGAACACTATCTACATCATCATCATCATCATCTTTGGATCAGTACAGTGGTCATCGCCACATAGAGGTGACAACAATACTGAAGTCCTTTATTTAAGTCCCAGCGTTGTACTAATACAGTTTAAAATATCTGACCTGACTCGTCTGAATTCTGGGATGACATCTAAGTGCAACAGCTTCACAAGAAACACCTCAAAGACATGCAGAGAAGTAGGACAGCCAGCTATATATGCATCCATATCTATAAATATATCAAACAACATCAATGTTATGTGCTATTACTCCAGTCTCATGCTTTAAAAACTCACTTTGGACTCCCTGCTGATTCTGACTAAACAGAAAAGTCATCAGGAACAATCTCCTTTTCTTCTACCCAACAAAAGCATCGTTCTAACATTTTATCAAACGCTCTGTAATTTGGTAATCAACAATAAGATGCTGAAAGTAATTGTTTTTACACAGTTTTGTTGCAGTCAAATGGAACCAGAGCTATTTATCAACTTCCCTCTGATTAATTGTTGTCAGTTTAGTGAAGGATAAACAGTCTTTATTTTGTATTTCTGTAGATTCAGGAGGGACATGTTGCAAACACATCTATTGGATGAGACCTTGAGGAACATAAGCTAGACAAAGGAGCTCTGAGTTACAGCCAGTGTGAATTTTGGCAGCTAATTTAGATTTTTGTCTAGAGCCAAATCAAAACATTCTAGTCAATTGAAACTCAATTGAAACTTAGTCATTATAAGTTAGAAGATTTTCTAGACTCGTGTAATATCCTAATTATGAGTTCATCAAAATTGAGAAGCATCTCACGCGGCAGTAGCTCAGTCCATAGGGACTTGGCTTGGGAACCAAAGGGTCGCCGGTTCGAGTCCCAGTATGGACGAAGTTTGGCAAGTGGACTGGTGGCTGGAGAGGTGCTGGTTCACTTGCCTGGGCACTGCCGAGGTGTCCTTGAGCAATGCACCGAATCCCCAACTGCTCTGGGTGTGCTGGTTGACGGCAGTATCCTCATTCTGACATCTCTCCCTAAAGGCTGATTTATACTTCTGCGTCGAATCGACGGCGAAGCCTACGCCGTAGGTCCGCGTAGCTCCCGTACCTACGCAGAGGCCTACGCACGTAGCTGACGTGCACCTCCTCCAAAATGTAACTCCCCGTAGAGCCGACGGGGACCGCAAGCTCTGTGATTGGTCCGCTCGACGGCTTTGTCTTTCCCGCATTCACAGCACTTCCGGGATCCCGGACATCGGCCACACATCGGCCGTGTATTTCATCTCCTCCTCTCTATTCTTCATGTAATCATGTCTGTATGATAAACAGCAACATGTATCAGCTGTAGATTAACATAACACGCTCTGAAACTCTGTGGAAAAGTAAACAGAGATCGTGGCAGGACCGGAAGCAGGCGACCGGCTATCAGAGAGACCGCACTGCCCTCAAGCGTATCGGAGGAGAATTGCTGCGCGACACAGACACACCGACGCAGAAGTATGTGGGGCTCATGTCCGCGTCAGCCCCTGCTGCGTAGGGGCGACGCAGAAGTATAAATCAGCCTTAAGTCTGCATGTGTGTGCATTTGTATGTATATTACAAAAAAACTGTATGTGTAGCATGTCCAAAAATAGCATGAGTGAAAAAATTGAATTTCCCCCCTGGGGATTAATAAAGTACCTTTCTAAAACACAGAGCTTTAAAGTTACCAGCGGATAAAATGGCGAACACTGAATATTTCACTAAATGATATCACTAACACGAGGGGTAAGTACTTTATCTTTAATGCAACCTTCACAGCGTGAAAACAAAGTGACACCTGGTGCTTGAGACATGGATGCTATGCTAAATCAGCTCTACTATGGCAGAGGTAACAAGCAGCACAGAGGAATTCTTCTTCAACTCTACTTATTATTATTTATAAAGAACCTTTCATGCATTCAAGCATGCAGAATGATGAATAAATGATAGAAGGCTAAAAAAAAAAAAGGTTGGGAAATGAATAGGAATTACTTAAAAATAAATAATAAATCATTACAATAAACCAGTAAAATAAAATAAGAGAAATACCATAAAAACTTAATAAAATCATTACAATAATTCAATTAAATAAAATCTGATAAATACCAGAAAAAGAAGAATCAATCAAAAATAAAATAAAATAATTCCAATAAATCAATCAAATCAAATCAGAAAAAAATTACTTAAATAAAATAAAATAAAATAAAATCTTTACAGTAAATCAATAAAATAAAAGCAGATGAACACCATAAAAAATAAACATAAAATAAGATAGAATAAAATAAAGAATAAAAATGATGCTAAAACAATGATAATAATGGTAACAATGCAGTCCAGGGCTATAAAGACATTTCTTCAATTATAAAGCCAGATTACAATTCTCAGATCAGCCGTTGAATCAATTACTACAACATCATCACTCTAATGGAAAATTAATAGAAATGTACGCAGCCATGGCAGAAATTGAAAAATATTAGTAAAGCACTGTCGAACTGATCCTAAATGTTGTTTGATATATTAAATATATTCAAAAAGAAATTGGCAGGCGTCTCAGTGTCTACATGAAAAAGATATCAAGGTGCTTTTAATTGGAAAACTTCAAAGAAAGACACGAGCAGCCTTTTGAAATGTCCCTGCCTTGTTCTTTATCTTTAATTTCCTCCCAAAACATGGGCTTTTTTTTCATCACTTCATCCTGTGTGTGTACAGTGAAACTCTCCTATAGTGAATCTTTTTTTTATTTGCCATTCGGCTGCCACTCTCATCCTGAGTTCCTGGTGGACTTGAGAGTGCATACATGTTGTTGTTTTTCCCCGGTGGGACCCGAGCTTCTATCTGTGACGCTGTAAACACTGTGTGCTACATGTTGACGCACTCAGGAGAGTACATTCATGTGACCCTGTGAGTACTGTACTGTACACATCAAGAGAAAGAAGAAGTGTAGAGGTCGAGGCATGTTGGCTGGTAATGGTTGAGAACATTTGAAGTTGAATTCACTCGAAGTTGGTTTTCCTGAAAGACCACAAGTTTCACATCAACATCTTATAGTAGGGAAATACTTTATTATAACCTGTATACAGTCATGGCCAAAAGTTTTGAGAATGACACAACTATTAATTTTCACAAAGTCTGCTCTTTCAGTTTTTATAATGGCAATTTGCATATACTCCAGAATGTTATGAGGAGTGATCAGCTCAACTGCAATTAATTGCAAAGTCCCTCTTTGCCTTGAAAATGAACTTTATCACCAAAAACACATTTCCACTGCATTTCAGCCCTGCCACAAAAGGACCAGCTAACATAATTTCAATGACACACAGGTGTCACACACATTAACACAGGTGTGGGTGTTGATGAGGACAAGGCTGGCGATCAACCTGTCATGATTGAGTGACTGGACACTTTAAAAGGAAGATGGTGCATGACACCATTGTTCCTCATCTGTTAGCCATGGTTACCTGCAAGGAAACATGTGCAGCCATCATTGCATTGCACAAAAAGGGCCTAACAGGGAAGTTTATAGCAGCGAGTAAGATTGTACCTCAGTCAACCGTCTATCCAATTATCAAGAACTTCAAGAAGAGAGGTTCAATTGTTGCCAAACAGGCTCCAGGGCGCCCAAGAAAGTCCAGCAAGCGCCAGGACCGTCTCCTGAAGGTGTTACAGCTGCGGGATCGGGCCACCACCAGTGCAGAGCTTGCTCAGGAATGGCAGCAGGCAGGTGTGAGTGCATCTGCACGCACAGTGAGGCGAAGACTTTTGGAGGAAGGCCTGGTGTCAAGGAGGGCAGCAAAGAAGCCACTTCTCTCCAGTAAAAACATCAGGGACAGACTGATATTCTGCAGAAGGTACAGGGACTGGACTGCTGAGGACTGGGGTAAAGTCATTTTCTCTGATGAATCCCCTTTCCGATTGTTTGGGGCATCTGGAGGAAGGCTTGTTCGGAGTAGACGAGGTGAGCGCTACCATCAGTCCTGTCTCTTGCCAACAGTGAAGCATCCTGAGACCATTCATGTGTGGGGTTGCTTTTCGGTCAAGGGAGTGGGCTCTCTCACAATCTTGCCTAAAAACACAGCCATGATAAAAGAATGGTACCAGAACGTCCTCCGAGAGCAACTTCTCCCAACCATCCAAGGGCAGTTTGGTGATGAAGAATGCCTTTTCCAGCATGATGGAGCACCTTGCCATAAAGCTAAAGTCATAACAAAATGGCTTGGGGAACAAAACATTAAGATTTTGGGCCCTTGGCCAGGAAACTCCCCAGATCTTAATCCCATTGAGAACTTGTGGTCAATCCTCAAGAGGCGGGTGGACAATCAAAAACCCACAAATTCTGACAAACTCCAAGCATTGATTATGCAAGAATGGACTGCCATCAGTCAGGATTTGGTCCAGAAGTTGATTGACAGCATGCCAGGGAGAATTGCAGAGATCTTGAAAAAGAAGGGTCAACACTGCAAATATTGACTTATTGCATGAATTCTGTGTAATTCTCAATAAAAGCTTTTGATACTTATGAAATGCTTCTAATTGTATTTCATTATACCATAGAAACATCTGACAAAAACACCTAAAAACCCTGAAGCAGCAGACTTTGTGAAAATGTAAAATTTGTGTCATTCTCAAAACTTTTGGCCATGACTGTACATCAGTTGAGCTGAGCCAAGACCTGTACCAGCCCCCACTACTAGCTACTGTCTTTAATTAGGGACTCTTTTTAATCAGACCAGCGCTCCACAAGGATTACTCACTCGACAGTAAACCACTATTCTCTTTAAATGCACGGTTTTGACCTAATGAGGGAGAAAAACTGTCGAAAAGTGTCACTGCTCGTCTGTTCTGTCTCGCTGTGTACCCAGCATGCTTTGTGCAGTGAAGCAGCTGCCGGCTTCTTTGAGTGCCATCTTCTGAGTGAAATACCACAACACAAAGAAGCAGCTCTCTCTGCAGTTAATGCTGGTGTAATGGTGACACTGGTGTGTCGGATGCAGCTCACACACACACACACCACATTTACAGTATTATTACTATTACACCCAATTTGTAACATGTAAATAACTCATGACAACTCATCTGTTATCTTAACAACCCTCATAACAATACATTGGTTTGGACAGTTATTCTGATAATGCAAGTTGAAGAATAGACTCTGGGATTATTTTAAGGAGTTAGTACAGACCTTAAATGGGTCATGATTATTTTTGCAGATTGTACTTTCCCTCAAAGAAACTTTTAAATCATTAAGATGCAACATTTTTTTGGCTTGTAACCCAGCTTCCTTATTTCCCTTGCTTCGGAGGTCCCTCCACTTTTTCCTTGCATCAATTTTTCAACCTAGGCTTCTCTAAACAGTGCAATCATCTATCACCTCAATTATATCTCTCCAGGTCCATTGTTTCTCCTTCTTTGTAACAACTTTCAAGTGCTTGGAAGTCGATATACTCGTGTGCTGGCAGAGCAGCTCTTGTTATTTCCTCTTCCTTTCTTCTCCTTTAACTTCGCCTATCCCTTTCGGTAAGTTGGTGTAAACAGTGTTGTGCACTTTGCCATATTGCATAATAATCATTGAATGATATATTGTGCAGCCCCAATTTTCACTTTTGAAGGTCATGACACTGATTGATTTATTTATAATATAATTGTCAGATTATTCAATTTAGTTTACTGATTAAAAAGATATGTTATAGTAAAAAAATATTCCAATTCACAAAGTTTTGCAAAGAAACTTTTCATCAATTAAAAACCCTTTCAAACAAAAGATAATCAAGTTTCAGAAACATTATTAAGCTGTTAACAAATCGAAACTGGATTTTCAGCTGACTCAAGTAATGAAAAAGGTATTTGATAATTTGGCCTCGTTGATATAGAGCAACACAAAAACTGTTACCCGGGACTTCCACCAGATCCATGTACAGTCCGTCTCCAATCCACTGCGGTCCGGCTCCGTGCTCTCTCGTCCGTCAACACCCACTGGTTGCGTTTTAAGAACACAGCATGGAGCAGGACTGCCGGACAGCTGGAGTCATGTGACCGAGGTTTTCAAGAATCAAGGGAAAAAACAAGGTAATTATTGAATCAAGGATTCTCCTCCTCCTCTCCTCATCCATGTTGTCTTTCTGGTCCTCTGAAAACCTCTGACCTGTTGACTCCAGGCCTGGCTCTGCTCATCATGACGGTTTGTTGTTGTAGTTAAGTGAAATACGATCTGGTGATAACACAGAGTGTTTTATTCTGAAAATTAACCGGATGTTTTCATTTTGTTTTGGTGAAACCTGACTTCCTGTCCCGCTCCATCTAAATCTGTTGAGATTGATGTGTCGTGCTCCGGCATCCAGCAAAAATCCAAGTTGCAGCCAGATTGCAACAGAGTGGATCCAGTGGAAGTTAACACATTGACTAGAATAGAAACCTATCAGATCCGATGCTGTGACGGATCAGAGCTCATCCTTTATGTTTTTCTGTGTAGCTCAATTTTTCTGCCTCCTTTGTTTTAAATATCAGTGTCAGAGGTGTGCTCACAGACACAGGGGAATTTAGCTCTATGTTAATTGTTTGTTAAGTGTCATTTATTAGCCGCTGTCTGGCAGGACTGCAGTAGATTGAAGGAGCTGCTGGGGAAGACATTAATCAATCAGTGGAGACACAGACTCACTTAGCTTCCAGCTCCCTCAGCAGCTCTTTATTTACCCAGTTTAACAGATGCAGACCGGTGTGTCAGGGTGCAACAGGCTCAATAAAAACATCTTAAAATATGAAGATGCAGCTAATGTAAATTCAACAGGATAATGTAAATGGTGCAGCAAAGACAGTTCATGCTTTTTCTACAGGTCAGTTAATTGCCTGATGTAGTGACCTAATATGTAATAGATGCTTCTGGGAATGGAAGCAGGCTTTAAAGTAATCTGGTTATTCTAGCAGTCAGCGTCAAAGCCAAGCCTTCCTTCCCTGTGAAGCGTTTAACATTGCAGATGTAAACACTGTTATTTCTTGGTCCATTACACCCCTCAAAGTAGCGCCTGTTCATCTGTTTCAAGTAGCTCTCACTTCAACAGTAGACAGAGGTTTCACTCTGGCTTACTTCAGCAGAATGAGCTTGAATAAAAACACATTTTCTCGTGCAATGAAAGGATCTTAAGTTTGCTGAAAAGTGAAAATGCAAGCTTTGTCTTTGCCCCTTTTGTAATTTCTTCCTGTTTCACTCTGTCACTCCTCTCCCTTCATGTCTGCTGCTTTACTTCCTGCCTGTGATTACAAGCCCCGCCCTGATTGCTCCTCACCTGTGTCTGATTAGGCTTCACCTTCCCAGTGTGCTCTGTTTTGTCCCCTCCTGACTCCCCCCTGTGTTTTCTCTGGTCATCTTCCCATCCAACTTTTTAGCCCCAAGTTCCCTCATCACCTGTCTGATTTTGGGCTCTTTCACCTGTGTTACCATTTTACTCAATTTCCACTGGATTCAATTCAAACTACTGGGTACTATGGAAAAGTATCCAGTGTTTGCTGCTTTGGGGTAAGTTAGCTTGTAGCGTCACTCCTTTGGGAAGAGAGTGAGTAGCAAGCCTCCAGTTTCTACTACTTGCTACCTGTTGTGATCGATTGTCACCCATAGTAGACCCAGTAATGGAGTGTAATGTAGATGAACTGCACAACCCTACAATAGTTTATTTCCAATGCATTGCCAAACAGAAAACGTTCATGTTTAATGGATATATTTTCCTGCACATGCACTGATTTGTCTGCTGCACCATTCAGATCTAAGGTGCTCTTTCAGGGCATCTTTATGTTCCAAGTCTGAGCAGCTGACTCACATGTCAGATGCAGTGCAGGTCTTTGCTTTGCTCAATGAGCTGCTGTGACATATTGTCATCTTATACAATGCTCCTGTCGGACTGGTAGCTCAGTTTCCTCTCCATACAAACAGTAACAGGCACAGCAGGACCCGACACACGGGGAGAACTTACAGCAGGCAGCAGACATGAAACACTGAAAAGCAAACATCCTTCAGTGACTGACGGCTCAGGTCACCTTGAGCTAAGAAGTGAATGTTAGAGATGAGCATTCAGTCGACTACACAGTCACATGTTGTCTTTCTTGCTAGTCGACAGCAGGTTAACTAGTTGGTTAATCAATTTAGTATTTTTAATTATTTTAGGTCATGTGCAAGCGGCAACCTCCGGTCTCAAAATATGAACCCAATGAGGAAGTGTTAGGGTTAGGGTTAGGGTTAGGATTCGGTTAGGGTTAGGATTAGGATTAGGGTTAGGGTTAGGATTAGGGTTAGGGTTAGGGTTAGGGTTAGGATTGGGGTTAGGATTAGGGTTAGGGTTAGGGTTAGGGTTAGGATTAGAGTTAGGATTAGGGTTAGGATTAGGGTTAGGGTTAGGGTTAGGGTTAGGATTAGGGTTAGGGTTAGGGTTAGGATTAGGGTTAGGGTTAGGATTAGGGTTAGGGTTAGGATTAGGGTTAGGGTTAGGATTGGGGTTAGGGTTAGGGTTAGGGTTAGGATTAGGGTTAGGGTTAGGATTAGGGTTAGGGTTAGGATAAGGGTTAGAGTTAGGGTTAGGATTAGGGTTAGGGTTAGGGTTAGGGTTAGGGTTAGGATTGGGGTTAGGGTTAGGGTTAGGATTAGGGTTAGGGTTAGGGTTAGGGTTAGGGTTAGGATTAGGGTTAGGGTTAGGGTTAGGATTAGGGTTAGGGTTAGGATTAGGGTTAGGGTTAGGATTAGGGTTAGGGTTAGGATTAGGGTTAGGATTAGGGTTAGGATTAGGGTTAGGGTTAGGGTTCGGGTTAGGATTAGGGTTAGGGTTAGGGTTAGGATTAGGGTTAGGATTAGGGTTAGGGTTAGGATTAGGGTTAGGGTTAGGGTTAGCGTTAGGATTGGGGTTAGGGTTAGGGTTAGGATTAGGGTTAGGATTAGGGTTAGGATTAGGGTTAGGGTTAGGGTTCGGGTTAGGATTAGGGTTAGGGTTAGGATTAGGGTTAGGGTTAGGATTAGGGTTAGGGTTAGGGTTAGGGTTAGGGTTAGGGTTAGCGTTAAGATTGGGGTTAGGGTTAGGGTTAGGATTAGGTTTAGGGTTAGGGTTAGGATTAGGTTTAGGGTTAGGGTTAGGATTAGGTTTAGGGTTAGGGTTAGGGTTAGGATTAGGGTTAGGGTTAGGGTTAGGATTAGGGTTAGGGTTAGGATTAGGGTTAGGGTTAGGGTTAGGGTTAGGATTAGGGTTAGGGTTAGGGTTAGGATTGGGGTTAAGATTAGGGTTAGGGTTAGGGTTAGGGTTCGGGTTAGGATTAGGGTTAGGGTTAGGGTTAGGATTAGGGTGAGGGTTAGAACCAGAACTTAATTTAAGCAAACAGAACCAGAACCAAACTCAAGCAAACAGAACCAGAACCAAAACTGAACCAAAACCGAACCAGAACCGAACCAGAACCTCACTCAAGCAAACAGAACCGGAACCAATACAGAACCAAAACCTAACCAGAAGCGAACCAGAACCGAACCAGAAACGAACCAGAACCGAACTCAAGCAAACAGAACCAGAACAGAACCAGAACAGAACCAGAACCGAACCAGTACTGAACCAGAACCGAACCAGAACCGAACCAAAATTAAACCGAACCAGAACCGAACCAGAACCGAACTCAAGCAAACAGAACCGGAACCAACACCGAACCAGAACCGAACAGAACCGAACTCAAGCAAACAGAACCAGAACCAAAACTGAACCAAAACCGAACCAGAACCGAACCAGAACCGAACCAGAACCGAACTCAAGCAAACAGAACCGGAACCAAAACCGAACCAGAACCGAACCAGAACCGAACCAGAACCGAACTCAAGCAAACAGAACCATAACAGAACCAGAACCGAACCAGTACTGAACCAGAAGCGAACCAGAACCGAACCAAAATTGAACCGAACCAGAACCGAACTCAAGCAAACAGAACCAGAACCAACACCGAACCAGAACCGAACCAGAACCAAACAGAACCGAACTCAAGCAAACAGAACCAGAACCAAAACTGAACCAAAACCGAACCAAAACTGTGAACCAGAACCGAACTCAAGCAAACAGAACCAGAACCAGAACCAAACGAAAACCAAGTCAAGCAAACAGAACCAGAACCAACTCAAGCAAACAGAACCAGAACCAAACTCAAGCAAACAGAACCAGAACCAAACCAGAACCAGAACCAAACTCAATCAAACAGAACCAGAACCAACTCAAGCAAACTGAACCACAACCAGAACTCAACTCAAGCAAACAGAACCAGAACCAAACTGGAGCAAACATTATTAATGTCCTCAGGTTGGCATTGAGAAAAATCAAATGCCTCAGCTTGGATAGGCTGATCGGATTTCTCCTCTCAGTGAGTATTTGCCCGTTCTTTGAGAAGAACCCTAACCCTAACCCTCTCAGAAGGAACAGATGAAGCCACGATACACAGCCTCCCCTCCATCACCTGTATCCTATATCCTCACATGTGATTGGCCGCATGGCCGCCATGCTGACCAATCATAACAAAGTTCTGCTGTGAGCAGAGCTGGGACTGAGCACTGTGAGAGCTAAGCAGAGAAAGGAAAAAACTGGGAGCCGGCTCTCTCTTGATGCGAGCCGGCTCTTCTGATTCACTATAAAGCATCGACTCTCAGAGCCGCAGCTTTTGATCATGATACATCACTAATGTGTTTAATCTGTGTTACAATTATGAGGGGGTCCTTGGACAATTTTCTCAACTGTCCCTGGCTCCAAAAAGTTTGAGAACCCCTGTCGTAGTGTGGCATGGTTTGTCAGTATTTTGGCATCTCTTGTGGACAAAACTGTACCTCTTATTCTTTTTTACTGATTTTGTCTTGTGGATGTTTAAGTGATTTTTTGGGGGTGGCTTTTTTGCCTTTATGATAAGACAGCTGAAGAGAGACAGGAAGTGTGGGGAATAGAGAGTGGGGGAAGACGTGCAGGACATGGTCATGGTTGGGAGTCGAACCGATGACCTCTGTGACGAGGACTATGTATGTGAATGTTAAGGCAGTGCTTTTTTAATGCACATTGAACCCTACAGTCTGTTGTATCATTCATCAAGGATTTGTGTCGCATAAAAAAGTTTGGAGGTATACTGCAGAAATATATTTTTCACCTTTAAATCTTGTATGCAAAAAGACTTGTTTTTCCACATTTACAAAGTTAACTGCTCACCTAAGTATACCTATAAGGGTACGTAAGCATAAAAAGGGATAATAACTGCAAAGCTAGAAGTTTTTGTCTTTAGTTTTTGGTCTGTATAAACAATATCCCATCATCCTGAATACACAAATGCATCATATAGATTACAAAGAAAATGCATCAGATACTTTTAGAACTGATCAAAAGGGTGTAAGCTTAATCTTGTCATATGATTATGAAGTGTGTAGTGTTTTATGACACAGGCACACTGATAAATCTCTTCATATGGTGTTCAGCGTGTTATAGAGAGCATGCATTTTGTTTGAATTAGTCATTGTGTGTGTGTGTGTGTGTTTGTGTGCTCGGGGTTTCATGTCAGACGCATTTTGTTATTCTCCTCGGCGAGCGGCCCTCGGCCAGCATCTGAAAAATGGACAATACAAGGCTGGAGCCAGTCAGGAGGAGAGGAAATCCCACCCAGTGTTTGTCCACTAACTGTGTCTTTGCTGTCTTCCTGCTCGCAGCACAATACAACAAGGTGCCCTTTGCGGTTTATTGCAGCGCTTTTAATGCGCTCAGTAGGCGCACAGAATTTTTAAAGCTTGCTGCACAGTGACATTTTTTTCCCTCAGTGGCACTTCTCTACGAGCAAAGGGAAAGGCTTCTTTTCAAACCGAGGCGGCGTAATCTATTTTGATGATAGTGACATGCACTCTGGGAGGAATATTAATAGCACAAAGTAGGAGCCTGTATTCTTTGATGATAAAATAAGGAACTTTTGCAGACTGGATCCTGAATGATGATCATCAGGAAATTATAATTTTCTCCCAAAGAGATGTGTAATGATTAGAGAATTAATTCTTTAAGCACACATCAGATAAAGAGAGGCGCACATGCAGTATTATTGGATTCAAAAGGACTATTAATCTATAATAAATGTGACATATTATGAGATGTTAGAGTGAAAGACCCTTTATACCGTTGATCATTTTCACTGTGTAAAATATTCATGCAGTGGTGAATCAATAAGCTCTCTTTTTAACAAATATATGTATTCTTCTTCTGGGATTGGCCATGTTTTAGTAGATTTTTTGGCTTCATAATTCAACATGTGATTGATTTGTAAACACATTGCTGCCTTGATTTTTTTTTAAGATAAATATACTTTATTGATCCCCTATAGGGGGAACTTATATTGTTCCAGCAGCTTACAACAAGGGATAGGGGAATACAACAATTGTACTTACATAGTTAAAAATAACTAAAAATAAAATAAAATAAATTAGAATAGAATAGAACAGAATAAAATAAAATAGATTACAATAAAAACAATGCAATTAAAAAATACAATACAAAAAATAAAAAAATAGATTACAATGAAATAAAATAAAATACAATACAAAAAAAATAAAACTAAATTAAATTAAATACAAGAAAATACAATACAAAAAATAAAAAATAAAATAAAATAGATTAGAATAAAATAAATTAGAATAGAACAGAATCAAATAAAATACAAAAAATAGATTAGAATGAAATAAAATAAGTAGAATAGAATAAAAAAGAACAGAATAAAATACAATTAAATAATAATAAAAAAAAGATTAGAATGAAATAAAATATAGCAAATATTACAGATATATACACACTATGTACACATCTATCTTGTGAATAGATAGTAAGGGAAGTTATTGCACAAATAAAATTGAACCAGGTTATTAAAAACATACACAGTATGAGAAACACAGTGGGATTCAGATGTGAGATGGATTCTGCTGCATTGAAGTAAGTTTTTCTTGAGCTTATGATTTACAGGGAGGCGAGAGGAGACAGGGGCTGCTGATGTGACCATTTCACTCACACACTCACAAAAAAGAACAAAGTTTGAAAGTGCCTGAGTCAGCGCTGCAGCCCCATGAGGGCTTTTGGAAATGTAAAGACAACAAACATTTCCTGGGTTGGGTGTGTGTGTGTTTATGTGCGTGTGTGTCTTTGTTTGAGTGTGTGGCACTGAAGAGGAAAAAGTTGGGGAAGCTGGGGGTCAAAGGGCAGACCCTGTCTTCAATGCAAAGCCGCATCCACACCCTCACTGGGATACCCGGTGAGGGTGTGGATGCAATGTGTTTCTTTGGGCTCACTCACCATACTGTAAGTGTTATTTTAAAACAGGTAGGCATGAATACTCGACTCATTCTCATACATTTTCAACCTCTAAGTAAAAGCAGAAGTGAAACACATTTTGATCCACATGCAGTCATGTGTGTACCTGCTTTGAGCCTCTGTTGTTTCCAGCAGAGGGCAGTGTGTGTGTGTGTGTGTATGTGTGTCTGTCTCTCTGGACATCATCATTTATCCCTCCGAGTGTGCTCGGGATGATATTCAAGATCTTTAGCTCTGTGCTCCTTAGTCATTTGGATGATTCAGTCTTCATTTGCATTGCTGTTTGAGAGTGGTTGCACACATTCTCATACTAGTGTCAGTATTTTATGTAAACAAGAAGCCGTGCAGACGCAGTTAAGGCACTGTGTAGAATTATTGATCAAATCTGCATATACAGGCTGTTTATCAGTCTGTGGCCTCCGAGCAATTATCCAACTCGAGCAGTTAAAGAGAGATATTTGCATCAAAGAGACATTTATAATGTCACCTATTTCCCAGCTGCTGACTTTATGTCTCCTTGGGGATTAATGAAGTCCGCCCTTATTAAAATTTTATTGTAGGAATATCAATGCGAGGTGTAGATGCTTTCAGGCTGTAAGAGGTGTGTTGGTGGCCAGAGGGTTGCTGGTTCAAATACAAAAGCCTGGAGGAAGAGCAAGATAGGAAAAGTAAATAAGAACCAGTCACATGCCCTTGAGTAAGCAAGGCTGTTGCATAAGTTTGCTGTTGCATGTAAATGAATGAGCGCTGTAAGCGAGGAGGAGCAGAGAACGCGTGTGTGTGTGTGTGTGTGTGTGTGTGTGTGTGTGTGTGTGTGTGTCTGTGTGTGTGTGTGCTCAGTCATCCTTTCTGTTTGGATGAGAGTTAAAACTTCTCCATTACGCCTCCCGCTCTGGAAGTCTTGTTTCTCACCTCCAGGCAGTTGTGTCATGCAGGTTTCCAGGACAGCTTAGGTTAAGTGAGCAGGTGGGGATTTGCCGCGTGGCACTTTGCTGGGGCACATGGTTGTTACAGGACACGTGAGGATCCGCTCTGACAGACTCCAGGCCACCTTCGCAAACATTATTTTAATGCCAAAACAGAAAGTTGCCTTAAATCAACCGCGGTAAATTGTGACGGGATGCACCCAGACCCCTGCTGCTTCACTTATCATGCTGGGGTTGTAGGAGTGAGTCCTGGATGACTAACGGAAAGGTTTAGGTGTGGGAGGGCTTCCTGAGCTCAGATTTATTCATAGCAAAGAGTGACAGAATCTTAAATTCTCACATGTGATGTTTTTTAGGCAAGACCAAGCGGCAACCTCTGGTCGCGAGAATTCAATCAATCAATCAATCTTTATTTATACAGCGCCAAATCACAACAAACGTTATCTCAAGACGCTTTTACAAACAGAGGAGGTCTAGACCACTCTATGTCAAATTATGAACAGAGACCCAACTTCAAGACAGGGTAAGACAGTCTTACTCCACCTTGATCCATCATGAGCATTGCACATCGCAATATTTAGCTAGTTACAGTGGTGAGGAAAAACTTCCTTTAACAGGCAGAAACCTCGAGCAGAACCAGACTCATGTTAGACAGCCATCTGCCTCGACCGAGTTGGGTCTTGAAAGAGGGATAGAGGAGAATAAGAGAGAGAGGTGATAGTGATGAGACGAGAAGTAGTAGTTCATACCGCTGGAGTCCGGAACGTCCGCAGCAGGAGGATGCCTACGGCAGCTCAGAGGAACCTACGAGACAAGGGAGCTCAGGGACTCCAAAAAGGTCTATGGTTAGTAACTTTCAATGGGACAGGGAGAGTTAAAGTAAGTGATGAGGGGGTTGGGGGGAGGGGGGGAGATAGGATCCCAGTTAAATTAAAGCCAATGCGGAAGTGTTAAAAACTGCAGTTCATTGATTGTCCACTAGAGGCTGGCTCAGGAAGTACCGGAAACCACATACACACATATTTGAAATAGATGATCTTTACAGCAGAAATAGAAAATAATGTAGCCGGGATAGCTCATTTCTCGATCGGCTCACACTGTACGGGGGTCGAATTTTTTCATAACACAGCAATTCTGAAGATATTAAGATTACAGGTTTTCCATTACGAGAGGCACAGCTGACTTGATTGACAGGAGGCTCAAAGCGCGCCTCTTTACGTCACACTCACTAGACAGCAGTTATGTTGAGTTCAACATTTCCAATATGGCTGCCGATTGACCTCAAAACGGCGCCTCAGAAACCGATGGGTGACATCACGGACACTACGTCCATTATTTATACAGTCTATGGTCAAGACAATAAATTTAACACTATAAAACTGTTTAAATGCGCTTGCTGTGAACTCAGAAACAAAATCTTTATTTCTTGTATTCATCTCACCTTCAGTGCACCATGTTGGCTCACAGCTCTGACGTAGCTTCAGGAGTGTTAGCTTAATGGCGGCTAATGCAGCCTCCAGCTACTAGCCTGAAGCATAGAAGAGGAACGGGCTGTTAAGGTGTGTTGAGCTCATATATTTAACTTCACATCCCTCAACTCATAAAGCTTGAACTGTTGTCAGATATGCAGAATAAGTAGAGCTAAAACAGGGATACAGTGAGATTCAATTTGTTGATCTTTAGACTAACATATCGACCTAAGTCGTGTTGAATCAGCTCTTTAAGTTGAATTGTTGTTCTGTTGCACAGCATAAGGTAATAGGATGTTGCCAGTAATGATCCCATTGTTGACCAGATAGTGGAAATGAGCTGCTCTGTGTGCACGCTTCCTGTAGTTCTAATGTGTGGTGCGGTGGTCGTTGCTGTGCTGAAGCAGCCAAACTTCAGGACAATGGAAGGTCAAAGGGCAGGTCTGGCACCAAAACCTAAAAACATGAAACACAAAACATGCTGCAGATTGTTTCCGACCTCCAGTGTGACAGAGAAAGGACTGAAGTCCCAAATACTGGACTCTAAAATTCTCTGTGTAGTTTTTCCCTTTAAAGCTTGAGAGTTATTTACTTTAGATAAGATACACTTCATCAATGACCCTTGGGTGAAATTAGATTTAATTCTCTGTGGTGTTGAACTTGCTACACACACACAAGCCAAAATATGCACACATGCACAAACAGGACTATTAGTAGTCGACTGTACCAGCTTTCGTTGGCTTTTTGCAGCACTTTTTTTCATTCGCAGCAGGTTTCAATCATTGCATATCTTTCATACTTTTGCGTTTGCGTTTATGAAGTCACTTAGTTTCTGAATTTGCTGCACATTTCTCCTAATGAAGTTCATTCAGGCTGTTGCAGATCAGTAAGCCTTGAAGAAATGGAGGGTTCGATAGTTTAACCTGACACTAAGGTACAACTTCTTGCGTCCAAACCCCACCAGATCCATGTCCAGTCCGTCTCTGATCCCTCACGACACTGGATCTGATAGGTTTCCATTCTAGTCAATGTGTTAACTTCCACTGGATCCACTCCGTCGGAGCCCTCCAGATCAGATATGCAAGACTTCTATTTTTGCCGGATGCCAGAGCACGACACATCAATCTCAACAGAGCAGATGGAGCGGGACAGGAAGTCAGGTTTCACCAAAACAAAATGAAAACATCCGGTTAATTTTCAGAATAAAACACTCTGTGTTATCACCAGATCGTATTTCACTTAACTACAACAACAAACCGTCATGATGAGCGGAGCCAGGCCTGGAGTCAACAGGTCAGAGGTTTTCAGAGGACCAGAAAGACAACATGGATGAGGAGAGGAGGAGGAGAATCCTTGATACAGTGATCAACGCGGGAAAACCTCGGTCACATGACTCCAGCTGTCCGACAATCCTGCCCCGTGCTGCTTTCTGAAAACGCAACCGGTGGGTGTTGACGGACTAGCCGGACCGCAGGGGATCGGTCCTGGACCGGATCTGTTGGAAGTCCTGTGTTATTGGGCTAATTTAGTTATGACATGCTCTTCCCTGGGTTGTAATTAAAGACATGTTGTAATTAAAGTAATGATTAAAATTAGTTGGCTGTCCTTAAAACGAAACTCTCCACTCTTACTTTTTGTCATTTCTGCAGTAACCTCCTGCGATGCAGACACTCTGCTTCCTCTTCACCTCCTCATGCACATGCTCAGTGTCTCTCAATGCTCCAGAAACTGTGCACAATGTTTCCTTCAGAGATCATTTCTGGTTGTAAATCGGGTTTTGACTTCAATGTTGCCTCAAGCAACGAATGCAAAAGTGCCCTCAGATACAGATGTCCAGCTCATGTGCATGTATGATTAATTGTGTGTGTTATTACTTCTCCTCTGTGTGTGTGTGTGTGTGTGTGTGTGTGTGTGTGTGTGTGTGTGTGTGTGTGTGTGTGTGTGTGTGTGTGTGTGTGTGTGTGTGTGTGTGTGTGTGTGAATATTTGTGTGTTCACCTGTGTCATCTCAGTTACATTTCCCTGAGCCGTTTTTGCCTGAGAGAACATAATCAAGTTTTTCCTCTCCAAATTAAATCTGGAGCCAGTTTGTGACCTGAAATATGCCCTCAGCCGCTTTGGAAATACTTACAGCAGTGTTCTGAACACTGCTACACACACACTCACACACACACACACACACACACACACACACACGCACGCACAGACTCACACCACACACACAACCAACCCATACACTGGAACTGGAGGCTGTATTCTGATAACTCCTGCAGCAGTGAGTGTGTTTGTTGGGCAGCAGAGTTACAAGGACCAGCTGCTCTCCCCTTCTCTCCTCCTCCTCCTCCTCCTCCTCCTCCTCCTCCTCCTCCTCCTCCTCTTCCTCTTCATCATTTTTCTCTCTCGCCCTCATTCTTTTTACTTCATCTCTTTTTTCTCATCTATGTTGTTATGCATTTGATAATGTCTGCTGTGCTCTCTCTTCTTGTGCCAGTGTATAGCATAAACACCGACAACAGAGACTATGATGGAAAAATGCCCACACACACACACACACACACACACACAAATACATGCTGACAGGCACACAAGCTTGAAGACACAGAAACAGAGACAAAATAGACGCCTACGCATCGACAGAAAGACAAGATAGACGCCTACGCATGCAGACACAGAGGTGTAGTTAAAACGCACACGAGCACACATACAGTAGACCCACACACACTCACACACACACACACACACAAACACTCTCGCAGCTGCTAATGAAGGTTGTTCCCAGTCAAATGGAGGGAGCAGGATTCCCTCACTGATTGATGACTCACTGAGGCAATAGCTGTCGCCGCTTGTGCATCATTACTTACTCGGGCTGTATTACCATTAATACCACACAACTGCAGACGCAGCTACCTCAGGAGCCCCACGGCTTCTCATAACCGGGTCCGCAGGCTTTAAAAAAAACACCACTGAGTGAAAAAGTCTTCATACTGGCGCAGAGGCATGTTGGCATCCAAATGAGTCGTGCACCACATCCTGACATCTGGCACAAGGACAAAAGGACAGCACATACGCTGCAGCAGCAGCACAGACCTGCACAATACCAGACTACAGATCAGTTCAATCACATCGTTTGTGCAGGCCGTGACTCGCATGGCTCCATACTGCGAGGTAATAAAGACAGTGACAAGATTCTTCTCGGAAAGCTCATGCTCTTAGAATATTAACACATCCAGGATTTATTTTATTACAACTATATATCTGACATGAAGGGGTAAGGCGAGTTACACATCTTGGACCTGGCGGGGCTGGGGAAATATTCATGAGCACAAATTAACAGAAGGGAACACAACTCTGATGTTTCTGCATATTATGTCATGCCACGTGTCAAATTAAGGCTGATTTAAGCAAGTCACTGCTTTAAGCCAAGGTACTTCATTTAAACTCATTTGTGAATGGCTTCATTTATTCATCATGCATCATGCATCTAAACCCTGACACAGGACTTCCTCCAGATCCGTGTCCGGTCCGTCTCCGATCCGATCCGCTGCGGTCCGGCTCCGTGCTCCGAGTCAACACCCACCGGTTGCGTTTTCGGAACACAGCACAGAGCAGGGCCGCAAGACAGCTGGAGTCATGTGACGGAGGTTTTCCCTCTGTAATCACTGAATCAAGGATTCTCCTCCTCCTCCTCTCCTCATCCATGTTGTCTTTCTGGTCCTCTGAAAACCTCTGACCTGTTGACTCCAGGTCTGGCTCCGCTCATCATGACAATTTGTTGTCATAGTAAAGTTAAAACGATAACAGAGTGTTTTATTCTGAAAATGAACCAGATGTTTTCATTTTGTTTTGGTGAAACCTGACTTCCTGTCCCGCTCCATCTGCTCTGTTGAGATTGATGAATCGTGCTCCGGCATCTGGCAAAAATAGAAGTCTTGTGTATCTGATCCGTTGCTTTCCGACCTGTCGGATCAGAGTTACCGTAGTGTGCGTAGAGCAGATGTTTTTTTTTCTCTAATGTGTCTGGCCATGCACATCATAGGGTTTCCACGCGTCCTGGAAAACCTGGAAAACCGTTGACTAGTTTTCCAGTCCTGGAAAACACCTGGAAAATGTGTAAAAAACTAAAATGTCCTGGAAAATTATTCCAACATGACTGCGTGCGACCTGACAAGGTTAAGAAAAAAACATCCCCATTCAACATTTGTGGCCATTTTTGTCATTCAGTTCTATTTAGGTCAATTTATGCACTGAACCTCTGATTAATATTTATTTATTTATTTCAGTAAGGCAGCTTCCAGAGTCCTTTGCTGGCTCTTTTGTTTTTTTTGCTTAGCTAATTTAATCTTTTTTGAGAAAAGAGAAAGCTGAGATGAGAGTTGGCCATCATTGTCACTTGGTTGCACTAATAAAGTGCTGTTCATCTGTGGTTGCATTATTCTATAATCAATTTGCCATCATTTTTAAGCATGTCCGAGATGATTTCATAGATAGCCACAGACTGCACGTCTTTCAGTGTAGACTTCCACTGAGAGGAACATATTAGACTATTTAGGAACTAAATTAGGAACTACATTTAGACTGTCATACCTGCTTGATCATCACTGAAAATGTCCTTGAAATGTCCTGGAAAATGATCCCTTGAAAAGAATGGGAACCCTTTCATGTGAGCTCCACAAGAAAATTGAAATCGTTCCACAGTAATGTCCCATTTATTATTTTCTCATTATGTATACGCAGTTAAACCAACTCCGAATGCTCAAATACATTCGCTCGTTAGCCTTCAGCTTCAAATTGTGTTCAGTGACAGCACACGTATCTTATGATGGCAGAAATGTTCCATTCATTTTCATGCATACATTAAAATGTTTGCATAACAATGATGTGAGATCATTAACTCATCAATTAAAGTAATCATCAATCTAGAAAATGATCAGCAGATTGATAAAATAACAGTTTGCAGCTGTGTTTATGATACGTGTGTTTTCAAATAAACACACACGTCTAGAGATAATGGAGCAAAATAAAGACCTTTGTTCTGAACAACACTCAGTTTAACTTGCCCTTAAAACACAGGGCATGTTGACGTAGTTTGTGTTTGCACTGTGGGACTCTTCATGAGAGCACGAGACTATCAGAGCTGATCTCCGGCTCTGGTGTTTATAAAAGGTGTTCACTGCAGGTATGTGGTTTCAAAATAATGATTGATGCAGACTGTGACCCAAGTTAAAGGTCGTTAAGACACTATTTAAAGTAAGACTGAAGAGTATTGTTTCCTAAATGTTCTATGCATTTGTATGTGTAGCTTTTGTGTGTGGTTAAGGGTTGATAAGTCTCCTCTCTTTGAGTGTCCTACTTCTGTGATGGAGGTCTACAAAACAACCTGACATAACCGAGTCCTCTGAATTCAGGTCGAAGCTCTTTATGTGCAGCCGCCCTGTGGCCCTTGTGAGAGTCACACCCTTGCACATATAAACCCTCACTTTATTTTTGTGGCTTTCTTTCTGTCTGTCTTGCTTTCTTTTATTGAAGCAGCAGGAGGCCTGAGAGAGTAACACACACGGCAAAGACGGTTCTGGCTGGATTCAATCCCGGGCCAGCAGGGGGGTGCATGCGGCTCCAGAGGCAGGGGTCCTAACTGCTAAACTCTCTCTGTGCACCTTATTGCTTTTTAGTGGTTAAGGCGGTTCACGAGTGGTGATTCATCACTCTCTTACACACTCACTGACACACATACACACACACACACACATATATATATATATATATATACAGCTGGGAGCTTCCTAGAGGCCATTCCTACCTCCAGCCTCCAGCACCCAATGATGTGAGCCGCAGAGCAGCTGCAGGGTCATTCCAGACGCCTCCCTTTGCACTCAGAATCATCCAGAACTGAAAAATGATCTTCTTTTTTAAACAAAACTCCTCCACACCAGGCACGAGGTGAACCACCTTGATGCCAATTAGCTGAAGAGAGGGTGAAGATCTGTTCGTACCGGGCGAGTTGCTTTGAGCAGAAACAAGAAGCTGACCTGGCTTCAAGCCCTTCACTGAAAACACAATGGGTTTTTTTCTTGAGCAAGAGAGGCTGACAGATGCACCTGTGAGGCTAACAATAAACACACTCAAAGCACATATATAAGTGTGTGTGTGTGAGAGTGTGTGTGTGTGTGTGGCAAAGGAAACATTTAGGGATCAAACCGACCAAAAAGGTGGCAGCTGAAGCTCAGGCTTATTATGCCGTAACGTCTGCCGTAAGGTAACCCTCTAGCTGCACTCAAAGAAATAATTTGTTGGGTGAACGTAATCAAATTATGGAAAGAATTTAATTAATTAAAATGCTTTCATTTAGCCAGACACAGTTTTGTTGAACCAACTAATTGTAAATATGTTGAGTGAACATTAAGTATTGACGTTACCATTGCTTATTTACAATGTTTGGGTCCAACTTAATTTAGAAAGTTTGTGTCAACATAAGGTAGGATCAGACTTCATTGTCTTGTCACAATGACTTGTATATTTTAAGTTATATTTTAAGGCTTTTTCGCCTTTATTGACAGGACAGCTGAAGAGAAACAGGAAATGTGGGGAGTAGAGAGTGGGGGAAGCCGTGCAGCAAATGGTTGACCGGCCAGGAGTCGAACCGGCGACCTCTGCGACGAGGACTGTAGCCTTGATACGTGGGGCGCTTAAGGCTGATTTATACTTCTGCGTCTCCCCTACGCAGCAGGGGCTGACGCAGACATGAGCCCCACATACTTGTGCGTCGGTGTGTCCGTGTCGCGCAGCAATTCTCCGCCGAAACGCCTGAGGGCAGTGCGGGGACTCTGATAGCCGGCCGCCTGCTTCCGGTCCCGCTACGATCTCTGTTTACTTTTCCACAGAGATTCAGAGCGTGTTATGTTAATCTACAGCTGATACATGTTGCTGTTTATCATACAGACATGATTACATGAAGAATAGAGAGGAGGAGATGAAATACACGGCCGATGTGCGGACGATGTCCGGGATTCCGGAAGTGTTGTAAATGCAGGAAAGACAAAGCCGCCGAGCGGACCAATCACAGGGCTTGCGGTCCGCGTCGGCTCTACGGGGAGTTACATTTTGGAGGAGGTGCACGTCAGCTACGTGCGTAGGCCTCGGCGTAGGTACGGGAGCTACGCGGACCCCCGGCGTAGGGTACGCCGTTGATTCAATGCAGAAGTATAAATCAGCCTTTAGACCGCCAGGCCACCAGCGCCCCAATTGCAGTCAGTCACAGGCGATATCTCCCCAACTCCCAGTAATGGCTCTTCTTTGCCAGAAGAACGCTACCTCCATCCCCCGGACTAAGCTGCGGACTTTTGGGGACAGAGCATTCAGTGTGGCAGCCCCCACTCTGTGGAACTCTCTCCCTCCCGACATTCGCAGAGCCCCAACCCTGGACGCTTTTAAGAAAGCAGTCAAAACGCACCTTTTCCTCAAGGCCTTTCCCCGTTAGATAGTGTTATCCCCACCTACCCCCCAGACCCCCTACCTGACCCTGTGAAGCAGCCTTGGGTTTCTTGAAAGGCGCTATAAAAATACCAGTTCTTCTTCTTCTTATTATTATTATTGATGAATAGGGCCAATCGCACGTAACTGCCACCTTCTGCTCTGGAGAGGTATTGCAGATGGGACTCCTACCTTAACCCATTTGGTTGTGTTGACATAAAGCAATCTTGTAATTCTAAGGATTTTGCATGTCATGTTTAAACTACATGATTTAAAAATGTTTAACCACTTAATATGAATTAACATACTAGAAGCTACATGTTACACTTAAGTTGATGAAACAGACAACCATGTTGCTTTTTTGAGGGTACTGAGTTTTAGTTACACCAAGACAAAACAGGAGAAAGTTTCAAACATGTCGCGCCAAGAGAAAGGAGAACAAAACTTTCAGGCAACGTTCCACATTTCATGCCTTTAATCAGACCTGTAAGTCACAACTTTTCAAAACTCCTTCCCACCATATGATATGACATTTACTCCCTTGTTCTTGACCTAACATCTCTGAAAGCACCTTGTTCTGCTGTGTGTGACCTCCCCTTGGAAGCCCTGAAGGCAAACATTTTTTAGCTACCTGCTGTTCAAAATACCTCTGTTAGGTTAGTGGACCTACACCACATAATTGGTCTAAGTACACCTCTAGTGTACTGATAACAGATAGGGAATATCCCTCTGGACTTTCAGACTCAGCGACCAGTTTAGTCGGTGTAGTAATAATACATTAGAGATCATATGTTTGCTAATAGATTTCACATTGTGCCATGTTCGGTTGGTTAAGCTCCAGAAAAACTTTCAGAAACAGTGTAATGGTTTGTCTTGAGCGAGCGTATGTACATGTATGTTTTTAAAGAGCTTAAAAACGTCTCTTGTGTCTTTATTTGGAAGGACAGCTGGAGAGACACAGGAAATGTAGGAAGTAGACATGCAGAAAGGGGGTCAAACTAGCAACCGCTGCAGCAAGGAGTCCGGATCCAGTATATGGGGCACGCGGCTAAAAAGTCAAGTCACAAACTTGAACTACATTCCTCTTAATACATCACCAGACAGCACATCAAGTCTTTAAGCAAGTGAAGAGTATCCACTAAGGTCATCATATTTTAAGACTGAGTGACCATTATCCTGTATTTGACGAGTTGTAAGTGAGAACTGTCCGTGCAGGCTGCTGCTTGTTCAGGAATGTATTGAACTACTAGGAATTGACTTCTCAATACATCAACTCTAACAGCTTTAGGCACCTGAACTCTAACAAGACAGACATCTAAACCCAATTCACAGAAAAATCCACCGCAGTGTTCATTGTAATACCATTAGACATGAAACTTATGATTTGAGTTAACTGGAAATATCTTTGTGGAGCACCATGTACCACAACATCATCTTCCTTCATCACTACGGAGGGAACTGGTTTTCCTAGAATTCAATATCTAGTAACTGAGAAATTGGTCCTTCTAGAGAATTTAAACAAGTGCAATGAAACAACATGTTCAATATTTGATTTCATGGAATTAAAACAAACCAATTCTTTCACAGCCTTCACACTGTTGTGTCCTAAAGGTGAAGTTACTGGTGGGCAGAGCTGCCAAATAGCTGCTTTTTCCCCCCTTTTTTAATTACAAGAATTTAACTGCAACAGTTTCAGTGGAGCGATCACAGCGCTTTAGCTCTAACATGTTATTATAAGAAGCTCTCGTTTAATTTCTAAGAGTGATTGTTTGGTGTACAAATGTCAGACAAGTAGTTAAAATGGGTATTTAAGTGCTTGTTTCTCCAAAACCAAAAATATTTCACAAACAATGACGGCAGCAAACCTTCAAATTTCAAACTCTGGTTGCAAATTTTGCCTGATTTAAGAATAAAAAAGCTTGGACACTGAAGCTCAGTTGGAAGATCAGGCGTGCCATATGCAGAGGCTGCTGTCTTCAACACTCTGGTCGTAGGATCGATTCCTGATCCCAGAATAATTTGGTGCATGTCATTGCCATCTCTGTCTACCCACATTATCTGTTTCTCTCAAACTGTCCTATCAAATACAGACAAAACACAAAATCAAGAGTAGAAAGATCACACTGGTTGAAGTTAGAAGTCTTCAGGTGTTCAGTGGTGAAAGGAAGAGATGGACGGATGATACCAAACCTCCAAAGCCTGTAGTTCTTGAGTGAACTGCAAGGCTGTCACGTGACTGGTGACACTGAGCTTTGAACATCAAGCTGCTTGGTGGTAATGAAAGGACTACACTTGTTGACAAACGGTAGCTAGTTTTAGTCTGGTCCCAGGAAGCCAGAATAAGAGCAGAACCCAGTTTAAGGTCCTGGTAGAAGTTAGCTGATCAGAAAACAGACTGAAGTGAATACTGGTTCCTCTTTATGACCTAGAAAAGCAAACAAGACCAACAGCGACAAGATCGATTATTTGTAGATCGTTATTTTTACTGCTTGTAACAAAGGCTGCTGGGTATGTTTTCAGAAGAGTTATCCACAGGAAAGACTCCCAGTGAGGGATCAGTTTGACTGTTAAAAAGCAGGATTCAATGTTTCATCTGGAGAAACTATTCACAGAGATTGTGCTTTGTCCACAGGGGGTGCCAAAATCGAGGTGCTGTTTTTATAACTTAAGACGGCTAGTGCCAAAACGCTCTAATTCATGAAAATAAAACCATTACTGTTAGATTTAGAAGAACAAATAATCCAAACTAACACCTTTGATATTATTGGTAACAGAGCTCCACCTTTATATGCAGCTCAATCAACCAACAGCAGCGTGAAAGCCTTAAGCAGAGAATGCCAGAATGCATGAAAGCTCTGATCAAACATGAGGCTTACTCCATCTGCAGCTCCTCTTGTCAAACCTTTAGTGTAAAGTCATTGTTTACTTACTGTACACTACCTGCTTAGCACCAAATGGCAAACACACACTGTTAGCAAATAGCATTTAGCAGCTTGAAATAGTCGCTGCAGGAGCTGGAGGGGACCAAAAACAGAGCAAATATTGGCCTTGGAGTCATTGTGAGACCGGAAATGCGACTCCAGCTGAATGACTCTGTGACTGTGTGACTCCTGGGTATGTATATAAGCAACTGTTTGACTAATCAGCTTCAGAGATACAGTTGTGTGTACTTATAGTTTCCATTAGTTGATCCTTCATGAAGAATTTACAGTCTGTTAGACGTGAATGAGTCTCTGAATTAACTTCAGCTACCCTAATTACAAGAACTAAACTATGGTGACAAAAATAAAGACTGTTAGGTCAAAGATGTAGCCAGGAGCATCCAAGTAATGGATAATTAGGTCATTTTTACTAAAAGTCAAACATGCTCCGTCAACTTAAGTGACTTAACCTTGGTAAACATGAGCCGTCAGAAACCAGGCTCTCAATGTAGAAGGCTTTTAGAGCCAGTAGGACAGGTCTGACGTGACTCTTGACCCCTGTCAGTCTCTGGTCTGGCAGCCTGTAGGCACTTAACTATAATCCTGACAAGTAGAGTGAGCACACTGCACATGCTGGATTTGTCCAGTGTAAAGACCCATAAATGTCCTACATAAGACTTCCACCAGATCTGTGTACCGGTTGCGTTTTCCAAACAGCACAGAGCAGGAACATCGGACAGCTGGAGTCATGTGACCGAGGTTTTCCCACGGTAATCACTGAATCAATGATTCTCCTCCTCCTCTCCTCATCCATGTTGTCTTTCTGGTCCTCTGAAAACCTCTGACCTGTTGACTCCAGGCCTGGCTCCACTCATCATGACGGTTTGTTGTTGTAGTTAAGTGAAATACGATCTGGTGATAACACAGAGTGTTTTATTCTGAAAATTAACCGGATGTTTTCATTTTGTTTTGGTGAAACCTGACTTCCTGTCCCGCTCCATCTGCTCTGTTGAGATTGATGCGTCGTGCTCCGGCATCCAGCAAAAGTAGAAGTCTTGCATATCTGATCTGGAGGGCTCTGGCATGCAGGATCAGAGACGGAGCGGATCCAGTAGAAGTTAACACATTGACTCGAATAGAAACCTATCAGATCTGGTACTGTGACGGATTGGACATGAACCCTGACACAGATCTGGTTGAATTTGTCTGTTACATGCACTTCTCTCCAGTTCCTGTACATCATGTTTATATTATTATTTAAGACTTTTTCTTTCACTGAGCTGATCCTAATAATAAATAATCAGAAAAGTTACAACTTGTAGGAATGAACTGAGAGAAATCAAGACACAAGGTTACAGTTTTAAGGAGAAAGGCACAGCAAGCACAAGACAAGGTTTTCACATCCATTTTCTTAAATATAGTAAGGACATGCAAGCTTTCTGCATTGTCAGGTCAAGTTAGTTCTTATTTGGGAAGCCTCAAGTCATCTTAGAATCAGAGTCAGTTAGGTTTACACACACATTAGGAACACACAAGTCGAACGAATGGTGGGAAATCGCAACAATATGGAAGAGCTCCATTGCTGCTAGTTTATTGTAGAATAGCAGCAGTGGAATAGGTGTGCAGGATTGTGCACGGTGATGCTGAGTGCAAATATGTAACAGTATGAGATTTAGAGGTACCTCAGGTCAAGATTCAAATCTGTATTTTTTTGCTAATGCATACAGTTTGAAGTTTTTAGCCGCACATATTAGTTTTAATTCAGAGCATCTTTTCTGCTCTGTTGAGTTTAATTTGACACTGTACCTCAGGAGCACCCAGGAGTCTCCATGTTAACACCATCTGACATTTCTGTCTGTAGTAGAATGAGCGGGATGAGAACAAGTGTAAATCCAACCTCAGGGCTTTAACATAACACTTCATGGCGTCTACAGGTGAGAGATTACACTGCCACTCTGTTTTTTCCACGTTGCTCACTCAGTCACAGTTTGTAAATATTTACCAGATGTGATTTTTTTATGCAGCCATATTGTAAACGAGCGTTCATGTGTCGTGTCACCTGGTTTTGCAGGTTCGTGGTGGGTGAGAACACTCGAATCCTCCTGCGGGTGGAAAGCGCCCTGGCTCACTGAGTGACGCATTTGCCCTCAAAGCGCGTAACAGTTCTTATGCAAAGCAGAGCCCCCAGCCATACCACACACCGTGATGTTATATTTGCTGGCTTATGCAAATGACTGACCTTTCACAGAACATTTACATCAGGGTGGGAAATTAACTTTTTGATCCTCAATGTCTGGTACATTTATAAAGTCAAACTGCTTATTATAGCGTTGGGGGGGGGAAGAGAGACACATTTTTAGTTAATTCAACACCAACTTAATACACACAAAATCAGGCTTTAGTGTTTGCCATGTGCTACTCTTAAAGTATTATTATTGATAGTAGTAGTAGTAGTGGTTATAATATTTTAGTGTTATTGTTGGTTTTATTTGATTTTTGGTCCAATTTTTAAATCATAAAAGTCCAACCAGTTATAATGGGTGTTAATTATCCCTCTTTGCTCTTTGGATATTTAGTAAATAGCCCCCAGAAATAAAATACACAATTATATGCAGCCTGCAAGCTCTATGAGGCGGCAACTTGTGTTCTTAAACAGGGTGCTAATGAGAGGAAAGAGATCTCCTCTGTATGATGCAACAGTCCCATTTTTCAGATTCAGATTCAGATTCAGAGAACTTTATTAATCCCAGAGGGCAATTTGGTTTGCAGTGTACCAGCTTGTTGATAAACAACACAAACACTAACAAACAGACAAACAACACTCAACAGTCAACATGTCAGTGACAACATCAGTGCAAGATGGGGCTTGTCATAAAGAGTAAAATAATGTTAAAAATAGACTAAAATATATATATATATACTTTTAAAAACACAGTAGCCAGTAGGGCTGTCAAAATTGTTCCAAAATGACAATCAAATATTCGCTCTTAAAAAAAAAACATATGTTCGAACCATTCGAATATCTATATTTGCGCATTATGTCAATAACAGGTGGACAAACTAATACAAGGAGATTTCAGATTTAACACGGCTAAAACATACCTACACATTACAAAACAAGTAAATGACATAATGGTCTATGCCGTAACACTTTAAGACTGTAGACATCTCGCTCCCTCGCTCGCCCCCCTCTCTGTGCGTAATGCGCTGAGTGAGTGCAGAACAAGACTTGTGCGAGCAATTAAAGGTCCCGACTCTTGTCCCTAATATAGGCAGGCTTCATTCAGTGATTCAAGCAAATATTAACATTAACTGAAGTTAAAGTTAAAAAACGAAAAAGTAGTCCACTTCCATTCTTGGCGCTTGTATAAAAAACGAGAGGAAAAACTGCATTTTATCCCAGTGTCACTGATTGTTGGGCTCTTTTAGTCCACTGTCAATGCAGGGTCTTAGGCCTGACAGGTTATTTGCCAAAAACACAAGACAGTCCACATGTGAAGAAGACAGTCCACATGTGAAGAAGACAGTCCACATGTGAAGAGGCCCAATCTCTTTTTATTCAGTATGTTCCCAGCGGAGAAAAAGACGCGTTCAGAGCGCACTGAGGATCCGGGGACGGAAAGATTTCTCTCTGCCGTCTGCTTCACGCTGAGCATGTGTGACTCCTGTGACCTGTCCCTGAACTGTCATGCAGTGCGCCCACTCGCAAAGCAGCCGCTGACATGTTTTTTTTCCACAGTCGAATATTAATTTTCACAATCGTATCTCCGTTTTTTTTAGATATTCGAATATATATTCGAATTTAGAATATTCGTTGACAGCCCTAGTAGCCAGGAATAAATACAAAAAAAAACCCCAAAACACCTTAGAAATTAGTGATGTTCGATACCACCGATTTCCTTTCTGATCTGATACTGAGTAAAATTCAGGCTGGTATCGGCGTTACCGATCCGGTACCGATACTTTGTGCAAATACACCTTTTGTGTCTGGTAAATGTAAAAAAAGTAGTGTATTTTTGAGTTATTTATTTATTTATTTTAACTCCTAAGTATATCAAGGTAGCGGCCTCATTTACGATACACCCGAGCTAATACAACAAAAGAAAAACCAAACAGAGGATACAATCATACAAAATATGTGAAAATGGTGTTTTAAACACAAACAAAAAAGAATATAAGTAAAACAATAAAACAATTACAATAAATGATTGCTTCGTTATTAAGAACTAGAACTAGTAGTTCCCACCAACCGCGTATCATTTAGACAAGATCTCAATGGTTTAGCTTCTTTCCACTGTGTTCCTGTTAATGATATACATTGCCTCAAAAAATGAAGTATCAAAAGTATCGATATTTTGATTTGAGAATCGATTTTAGAGCATAAAGATCTGGTATCGGAAGTATCGATATTTCAGTATCGATCCGCACATCACTATTAGAAATACACAACTTCACAATTTCACAGGACAATCTGTAACAAACTGTTAAAAACTGATGTCAGCATTCAGAAGTCTGATAGCAGAAGGAATAAAATAATTTGCATATCTGTTTGTTTTTCTGTGAGGAGCGAGATAGCGCCACCCTGAGGGCATTCAATTTCCAAATTATCCAATTGCCCAAGACAAAAAAAATCACCATTCAGGTAAGGCTGGGTGATAAATCAATAACTATAATTATCGTGATATCATTTTCTCAATATAAATATAACAAATGTTTGATAAAAATTAGATATATTTAAACATGTAGTTACACCCCTTAACCACTGCAAAGGGAGGGGGCGCTAATGTGTCTTAAACGCTAGTTGCCACCTAACATTGAACAGGATACGACCACGGCATTGAACAGCCAATCATGTCGCAGAGTAAGAGGTAGGTGGGCTTAAATATGTGTGTTGTAAATTTAAATCAAATTATTAGAGCTTTTAAAAATTAAACTAAAACTTCACAAGAATCTCACCTTACACTGAAGACCTGCTTCCTGTTAGCACCCTCAGAAATGAGGGATTCAAGAAGCTTATCAGAGAACTGAATCTAGATACAAGCTAACAAAGCGTCTTCAACTTTCACTCAGGGGCAAAAATCTGCCTTCAAATTTAAATGAAATAATGATTTGATATTTATCACAGTAATTATCAAATTTCATCATGGTAGCATCTTTTTCAATATCGCCCAGCTCTACATACAGGCCCTCAGGGTCTCCTTTCCTAAAGGTCAGCATGCTAAACAGACATAACATTTGGTGACATCACCACTTAACATGATCAGAAGACTGAATGTGAGTGCCTGGGAGTCATCCTATGTAGACCTGTTCGCTGTGTCTCTCTCTGCTCTCCAGGGTTATGACCTGTTACGTCAGGACAATCAGCTGTGACGTAACATTGCCCATAGGATGCGTTTAAGGGGTCATAGGAAGAAGACGAAAGCACACCTGATACATAGAGAGTGGTCTTGTGAAGAGTCGGATTCATTTAATGCAAACATGTCTAAAGAAAGACTCAATGAAGTTCAGTGCAGACTTAAAACAGAGATCAGCTTCTAATGTTCTTTAAAGACAGTATGTTGAATCCAGTCTAATTACCTTTAATTGTCAGAATGTGATCACCTTGCAGTCTGTGTTAAATTTGATAACCCATCATTGATTAGATATTTGTGTATTTTCCTGGTTGTGTGTTTTACAACTGCTTTAAGAGATCAAGACATTAAAGCCAGACCTGCATGCTCCCAGGAAACGTGAGCTGTTTCTTTGGACTGAGTTAAGGTGACCTGTCATCATGCATGACTGGAGATTTTGGCAACTGAAAGCCAGCATCAACACAAATCTGGTCCCAGTCTGTGTCACTTCAGCTCGGTTTGATGGACTGCTCTGTGTTCTTTGCCATGATTTTAGCTTTTCTTTGCCATCGAGGCACATGGACATTTTGTGAGCACTTATTCTGAGAGGTAGAAAATCTTGTTCTTCTCAGATCACATCAAGAAGAGGTTCTAAGTCGGCATCAACTAAATAAGACGTTAGTTTGTCCTTTATTGATTAGCGGACAGTATGGATAGCGGAGAGAAAATGGTATGACAAGGGGCACTTTGGAGGAAGAACTACTGCAAAGGCACCAGATTGGAGGAAACTTAATTAAGTTGACCAAAGCTACTCAGAAAAATTGGTTTATACCATTTTTAAGATCATCTGCCAGTTTATAATATAAATATATATAACAAATATATTATAAAAATGCTCCTTCATGGGGTTTATTTCACAATAAGATCCTACTATCTCATTTGCTTCAGTATGACCACGGTGACTTTTCCTCAGGCAGAGATTCAGGGGGTTTATTCATGAAGCACCAAACATCACCCACCTTTTTACACATGCAACACATAAAGGTCAAGTGTGTGGTGCCCTGGGCATGCCTTCACTGCATCACTGTTATGTTAAAACATCAAAATATATATTTATAAAGCCCCAAGAAATAAGCTCAGAGTGCTTTATAATGAGGAAAGTAATTGCACTTAATAATCAATGGAACGTAAATAACAATAACAAAGAGTTAAACCCAATTAATCATGATCGTGAAAATAAGAGGATATAAATAAAACATTGCATGAGATAGAACATTTAAAAAAACATCTCATAAATAAATTACAATGAAAAAAGGGAGTGTACCACATGAGGGAATTAAAACCCTCTTAGCTATAATGAAAATACAGATCAAATTTAGTACAAATACTTACTTTAGACTGTTATGGAGGCTTGGAAGTGCAATGCAAATGTACAAAGGATGAAACACTTTTACAAAGTTGGAGACAAGTTAACATTTTGGAAAAAAAATTACATTTTATAAAACAAAATTACATTAGCAAAACATTTTTACCAGTCTCTAAACAAATGTACAAATGGCAGATTCTAATAGAAAAGGAATCTACCAATGATTTTCAAAATAAAAGACACCTGTAATATAAATAATAACCATTGGAAATTTTAGCATAGTACAATCATTTTGTTCATAATCTCAAAGTGAGATTATGAACAAAATTGCAGATTCCACTGACTCATTATTGTTCACACTAATAGTGAACAACCTCATAATGTAATCCAGCCAATCACAGGTCATTCTGATGTGTCATTTCAAAATAAAAGCAATTCAAAATGAGCAAAAATAGTGATCATTCTGGATATTTTCAATCAGAGAAATCATTGTAATGTGCAAATTTATAATTTTTTTTATTTTTAAATTTCAAATCAGATATATGTATGTAGCTGTGATTGCAAGGAACACATGTTGAGGTGTTCTTTGAGTGGAATCGGGGTTGTTAATGTCAATTATTACCCGGCTCTCTTACTGATCTTCCAGTTGTGTAAGATGCTTGATTCTGATTGGTCCCAACCCCTTGACAACGGTTATTAACTTCCACTAACATCAGCAACCCCAGAGGCAAATTTAAACCATGAGCGGTGGTGATGATCGCAGCAGGGTTCAAAGTTGTGACATTATTTTTAAAGGTGTGTGAACCGCAGAGCTCAGAGAAGGAGGAGAGCTGAATGAGGACAGTTTCATGTTAAATCAACAGGCAGATAAGAATCCATCAACATGGAACGCCTACTCCAGTCAAATCCCTGGGACTATTTTTAAGAACTGTATATATAAATCAATAAAATCATCGTTTAATCAATGGGATAATGTATGGTTAGCAGGTTGTTATTGTTGTACATTATCCCCTATTATTCCCTGGCTGCACATTTTCATATAACAGAGGCCTTTTATTTTGAAAATCATTGCTACATTCTTTTTCTGGTAGAATCTGCCATTTGTAAAAAATGATCAGTCTCTTGTTTGAGTGTTTCTGATTTTGTAAATTTGTATTTTTAAGTGTTTCATCCTTTGTAAACTGGCATTGCACTTCCCAGCCACCGTACACCCTGCCTAGTAAAATGCATCAATTTACAAGAGGTGCTGCATCCCAGTAGTTCAGTGTTTGACCGGGTCTGACTCTGCTGAGACAGACTGTTTTACATTTCAGTAAAGTAAATCGATGCATTCCCAGTTTTGTTTCAGCCTTTAGCTTCTCTGATATCCATAATAACTGTAGCTTTTAGGCGCACCTGACAAACACTGAATCCCTGATATGTGTTTTCTGCTGTTACTGGGGAACCAGTGAGAGAAAACAGGCAGCAGAGCTTTGAACGCTGGTTTAATTACTGCAGAAAAGCAACGGTGACTAAAAAGGAAAGCACTCCCTTGCCATTTGGGATTGCGTGTTTACACAAAATCTGTTGCTTTTTATGCATTATTCATTCATTTTTAGTCGAGTCTAGTCATTGTCAAGCACGAGCCAGTGTGCACACACATACAAGTACAGACATATGAGATCAGGGAGAGAGATAAGCTCACATTACTGATGAAACTAGTTTGATCAGTCTGAGCAATGTGACAAAGCAAAGGCGACTAGGTCAGTCGGTGTGGCTACAACAGGATGACATGTTGCATGTGTTGCGTTGGGGAGGTGTGTCTTGACGTGCGGTCTGCCTGTCTGCATGCGGCCCTGCTATAGGCTGCTGATGGTGAAGCTGAGTGGGGGGGAAAAGAGAAGGCACTAGGACCCAGCGAGGAGGCAGCGAACAGGCAGGCAGAGCGGGGCTGAGTCACTGCATGTGTCTGAGAGGCAGTCAGAAACAGAGCAGAGCCAGGGAGCAGAGGTGATCTCACACTCATCAGCACAGGATAACACAACCATGATGGGTTGACTTGGGGGGGAAGGCGGTTGGAGAGAGGAAGTGCGTTCGCCACCACTTGCTCAGCCATGGAGACCAACAAAGTTCTTCATTTCGTGCCTTCGGGTAAGTGAATCCAAGCTCTGAGATCTGCTCCTCAGCTGAGCACGACACAGCCTTCAGTGGGAGAACCTTGGGGTTCCCTACCTAGTGAAACCTGAGAACCCCTCTGAGCAAAACATGTGCAGCACACCTCCACTTCCACTCTGAGGGAAGGCAGATGTTTGGCTGTGCATGTCTTCCACTGTACATGTTTTCTGTTTGCTCTTTCTGTGTACTTAGGCAGTGTTCTGTTTGTGACAGAAATCCTGTTTTTATTTTTCCAAAGGAGGAGGAGGAGGAGGGGTCCTGGAAGCCCTGTTGGGCTCTCAGAAATGCAGATGTTTTTTTGCTCCTTTTTTTTTTACGCATACGCATTTGCCGTTTTTCTTTTTCCCCTTCTTCCTCTTCTTGTTTATGTCTGGTATGCGACACCAGGGGTTCCTGCATTGTGTTTCCTCCAGTTTAGGAGCTGGACCTTGAAAAAAAAAGAAATCCATCTCAAACCCACAGAAAGCTCGTTTACCTGTCGAGCGTAGACAGCTGGAATGCAGAGGAAGCCCGCGCTCATAATGCACTTTCTCATGTGTTGCACTGACGGGTCTCGTGCAAGCGCTCGCTAGACAGGGGGGCGGGGGGGAGATCAACACAGCAGAAGCAACACTGTGTGAGCGTGCACGTGTATTTGTGTACAGTGGGTGTGTGTCTGTGCATGAGAAATGGAGGGAAAAAAAGAAGTCTACATACATAGTGGCATCTTTTATGTGTGTGTGTGTGTGCTCCTGCTCTATGTGTGTTGTGTGAGATAGAGGGGAGACAGATTAGTGTTGGTGACAGCCACAGGAGAGCAGCGACTTCCCCCTTCACCGAAAGTCCTCTGAGAGACCGGAGCCCATTTGAAGGTGTGATGCGGCTGCCTCCTCACTTTCATTTTGTCTGGGAAGGCAGAGCGGGATACTGCGTCTTCAATGTGTGTGTGTGTGTGTGTGTGTGTGTGTGTGTGTGTGTGTGTGTGTGTGTGTGTGTGTGTTTGTGTGTGTATTTAATGGGGGATGTTTTGTGGGAAAAATTCAAGCGCGGGAATACATTCAGAGCTTTTAATTATGTGTCATTATTTGTATCGCACACATCTCTGAGAATGGGATGACGTGTGGGGAAAATATCTGTGTTTGCGTGCGATTATCTCCACATATAATTGTCAGAGTTCAGTCGTGCTCTCAGGAGAATTGTGAAAAGTGTGTGTTTGAATGTGTGTGTCTTGCGGGCGTGCACAGTAACTACACCTCAGTGTGTGTTGGGGCGTGATGGACACTGCTGTGGCTCGTCCCCTGAAGAGTAATTTGTATTCATTTGCTTAGAGCTGATTAGAGGCGGAGAGGACAGGTTTGATCCCTGCAGCAGAACAATTTGGTTCCGTGATCAGGAAGAGATTCAGGAGGTCTGTTTGCAACCACAGGAGAGGGAGAGGAATGAAGAAGAAGGTCGATATTGAAAAAGAAAACCTAGTTGTGTTTTATTGAGTGCCTCTTTTATCAACATCACATTATATCTGTTGTGCGTAATTCAACCTTGGCGTCAATGCAGGTATTTGAATGTTTCTGCTGTGAAAATATCTGCAGGAATTTGATGCAGTTATTGATCAGCACCAGTGACTCAACAATTACTTTGCCAGAGGATTGGATTTCTTGTTTTCCAAACTCACTTTACTGCCCTCTGGATTCTCAAACAAAGCAGAGGCAGATTTTTTTTTCTTTCTGCGCAGCACCTTTTCAGCATACATCACAGGAACATGATGTCCGCCACAATACTCAGAATCAGCTGCCAATACATATCACAGATACTGTCACAAAAAACTGTTTTCATTTGTCACCCTCTGAGTATTAGGAAAGCCTTATTGCAGCATATTGCAGGGCAGTCTTCCAGATCGTGTCATTATCAGCAGCAACCTGCTGACAGGTGAAGGAGCAGCTGGCGCTGTGGGAGGAGGTCAGGAGATATGGGATTCACTTTATGGAGCTGTAAATTACCACAGAGACCCAACATATGATTACACAGTGTAATGATACTGCAGTGAGCTTCTGAATTAATGCTGAGGTGTAGATTGAGTCACTGAAAACACTGGGAACCCATTCACAGGATGTTGTAACTATCACAGGGATATCACTGCAGATTAACGATTAGCCACATAGCTTTACTTATAATTGGTATTGTCGGATTATAAGTAAAGATCTAGTATTTAAAAGGGAATGGGTTGTAATTATCTGTGTTAAGGAGATTATGTTTTCATGACGTTTGTTTGTCAGCAGGATTACAGAAAGTACTTCCTGGCGTTTGGTAAACTCGGTGAAGTAGATCTGACCTGTTCTACATAAGCAGGTTTGAATTAGACTCATGTTAAGATTTATTTCTCCTAACATTAAACTTTGACACATATTTATACACACTACCAGTCAAAAGTTCGGACACACCTTCTCATTCAATTGTTTTTATTTATTTGAACTATTTTCAACATTGTAGATTAATACTGAAGACATCAAAACTGTGAAATGATCTGGTTTTGCCATAATCTGGATTACAGCAGTAGTCAAATAGGGCTATCCATTGTGAACTACAACACAACTGATGGTCTCAAACACATTAAGAAGGCAAGTCATTCTACAAATGAACTCTTGACAAGGCTCATGTTCATTAGAAACCATTCCAGGAGACCACTTCATGAAGCAGACTGAGAGAATACCAAGAGTGTGCAAAGCTGTCATGAAGGAAAAAGGGGGCTACTTTACAGAATCTCAAATATTAAACAGATTCTGCTTTGTTTAACACTTTTCTGTGAATTAAATAATTCCATATATGTTCTTTCATAGTTTTGATGTCTTCTGTATTAATGTACAGTGTTTCAAATAATTAAAATAAATACAAACCCCTGAATGAGAAGGTGTTTCCAAACTTTTGACTGGTCACAACCCAATTAGGTAGAAGTAATTACTGTATATTCAGACATAGAGTCGACGTATGACTGGAGTTAGGTGAAACTTATGGTCCCCTACTTTAGCATCCTCTGCCATTAGTGTATGAACACGGTGTGAATGCATGAATGTGGCAAGGTAGTTTGAAAGCGCTTTAAGTGGTTAAAGATGCACAACTATATGTAAATATACACAAAACCATCCCAACTCTTCACTGGAGGTAAAAAGCACATTGATGTGTTATTAAGGAATAAGATGAAAACGTCACTCTTAGTTAAAAAAAACCTGCAAGTTTGAAAGTCTAATAAAAAAGAAATGCACATTTTAGATGAAAACATAATCAAATTTTGGAATTGGGTGAGAAAGAAATGTAACTTGTTTGAGCTTGGTGTGATGTTTACTCTGGGAAAACAACAATTTCTCAAATCAACCTGCGGAAAGGAGTCAGACACAAAGGTTTATGGTTTTACCTCTTCCTGGTAAGAATGAAACAAAAACATTAGTTCCTTATAGCATTGGTAAACAACACGGGGGATGCTTTTAATAACACAAAACTTGAGATTCATGATTAATGGCTGGTCAGTTAACAGCACAGAGGAGAAGATGAGCTGAGTCAAAGAGATGTTGACCAAATTGAGGAAAGCAGACACAAAACAATCTCAAACCAGAACACGATATGAGCTTTGGCAGTCACAGGATGAGAAGGGGAACTTATACTGGTGCTGCTGATATTTTCTGCCTCCTTTGAGAATATCGAAGGAAAAAACGCTTATATTTAGAGCTTAACATGAAGGAAAGTGTTAGGCTTAATGCTAATTCAACCAGCAAGTAGGCTGAAAATGTCACAGAATTACGCTATCATCGCTACCAATTGTTAACACTGCATTCACAAATCATTTTTGACTTAATAAAACTGTCTGTAAATCAAAATTCAGCTTTATCTTGTTTATATCTTTAGTTTGACCAGACCCCACTGCAAAGCCCAAATACAACAGGGTCATTATTTTAAGCTACTGTGAGGAACTTTTGGTTGATGTAAATTCTGGCGCCCCCTGTAGACAAAGTGGTCAACTTATCCCCGTGCTGATCATGTGTCAATAAAGTATTAACCATTTCAATTAACAATGAAATGTATTGCATATTGGTGATAATGTAATCTGCCCCTTTAGTGGTTACAGGAATTAAAGGTATAAAGAATATGAATCTTGTTGCTGATTGGCGTCACTTTAAATCTCAGTTGGTTTCACATCCAGTTAAAAACTCCTCACAGGAGCTTTAAGATCTTCATGATTGACTCTGCTTCGGATTTTCTCAATTATTTAATACATTTCAGTCAATATAATGACTGACAAGCTTCATCAACATTTCTCCTGACTTTTATAAATATGTCAGATTTAATATCATAATTATAAGATAAAGCAGAAACCCTCAGGCGTGCTGCCAGCAGGGCGTCAAGCTGCAGGTGTGACAGACGGCGGGTAATCAGCGCTGCAGCCGTGACCTGCAGAGCCGGGAAACATCAGTATGGGGGACACATAGTGGCCGTGTGAATTAGTAGTTCGACCATGTGGAAGTGGAGGTGTGTGCGAGAGAAGATGGATGACGTGTTCCCGTGTGTTAGTGTGCAAGCGTGTGTGTTGGTGTTGGTGTGTGTGTGTGTGTGTGTGTGTGTCCTGTAGATGTGACAGTGATCTCTGATCAGTATTCACCGCTGGCAACAGATCTCAGAAGCTTCCAGCCTTCGAGCACAGCCATCTGGGCAGAGGAGAAACACAGAGACACACGCACACACGCACACACACAAATCATTATATAGTACCCCACACACACGCCAACACACGCACACACACACATCAGCGCTGAAATATCACAAAAACACTTCGATGCAAGACACGACGAGACAGACACACGCACAAGCAAATTCACACATCAGCATTTTTGGAAAAATTCTCTCTCTCACACACACACACTAATTTGCACACACAGACACACACACACACTCACACCAACTGCGTCGCAGATACTGTCCACACACACACTGCACGTAATTATATACACAACTCATTCTATCTCCATAATTTGTTGGTTTACACACGCTAAACAATTATGTAGATGTGTCAACATCGACAGTTATCATGCACAGTTCAAGGAACACAGAACGAAGAAGACCACAAACTCATTACAATTACAGCTCACTCACACACACACACACAAACACACACACACACACACACGCACACTTCCTGTCGTGTGTCTTTATATATCTGTCTTTCTGCATCTTTGTTTCTGTTACTATCTTTCACTCTCCCACACAAACATTTACATACATCTTTTAGTTATCCACTTGAATTCATCAAACACACACACACACACACACACACACACACACACACACACACACACACACACACACACAAGCACAGACAGGTGTGTGTTTTATGAGTAAAGACAAATTAAACAAGGCAGAATACTTGAACGCTGCAGAAGAGTCTTAAACAGAGTGTGAGTTGTTTTTAGCATAATCAGGCCTGCAGTGCTCAAAGTGTGATGTAAACACTTCCTGTCATTTAGCTGGCAGTGGAGTCAGAATAGCACTGATGTCTTCAGGACGGAGTGATCCATTTTATTATATATTATTTTATCACCTTGTCAAGCTTAAATGAAGCGCAGCCGGTCAATGAGTAAATAACCGACATTTTAAAGACAGATATCAGTCAGCACCACGGATTGTGTGAAACAGACATGAGGTCACTCGCTGGTTTCTGAGGCGGCGTCTTGAACCCAATAATGAAGTCGCCTTATTGTAAATGTTGACTCAATTAAAATTTTGGTGGAGCTGCAGGCTCTTCGCTTCCTGGAAAATGTGCCCACCTCTCAGTCCAAACTATCTCTGAACCAGACTGTAAACAAAGATGCGTTTTTAACAGCCTCAAGTGGACACTCAAGGAACTGCAGTTTTATGCACATCTGCATTAGCTTGATTTTTTATTTATGCTCTGTATTGTAACACTGAGCATTTAAGTGCCACATAAATAAGGTGCTATTTCCTCAACAACTACAGATGCTTCTACTAATGATATAAAGAGTGACAATACGTACTAGGGATGCACATTTTAAGTATTCTTCTGGATGGATCTTTGGAAATGTTAACAATCAATTATCGATTAATCATTAAAATAAACGTTTTCCATGTCAAAAATAATGCCAAATCCCCTAAATCTAAATTTCTGTCACGACACAAAGTATATAACTGACAGTATTGAATAGCTACGGATCATATTGAGGGGTTCAGAATGTAAAACATGCTGAATATCAACGTGAGGAGTAGGTTCATAATGTCCGCGGATATACAGGCATATAAAGTGAAGGCTCAGGCTACAACATGTTGATTTACTGCAACAAGAGAACTGAACAGAAACATATCTTAGGCTCACAGTGTCAAGTTTTTAGTCTACTAGTTCTTATTGAGAAAAATAAACATGAGAACGCGGTCAGGTGTCAGCCGGGAGAGCAACCGGGTCAGAATCAGTCCGGCGGCAGAGATATGAATCCTAACTCAGACTCAGAAAACCACATTCTGATCCTCTAAGATATTTGCAAAACTCAACCAGGATGCTGCATTAACCACATTCTGTCATCATGCAGAAGCTTGTTGGGAAGCTTGACTGCTGTAATATTCTCTTTTAGTTCGTAGATCAAATGATTTAAAGGTATCAGAAACATTTTTCCCTTATATTATTAATGTAGGATGCTAAGAGAGGACTAAAATGTTTGCCACAGTGTCAACAGGCAGAGATGAAATGTGCCAGACTACCTTATATGGATTGATTTGATGTGACATGCACGGTCAAGCTGTCCCTTGCAGCAACTCATGAGCAGGGATCCAGCAGTACATCATTAAAACAGCCTTTGAGCTTCTCAGAACATGGCCACCATGTGATACGTGGAATAATGAGAACAGTTGAAATAGTTTTGTGCAATGGCAAAGCTCATAAGAGCTTATTTCGTTCCTGAGTGATGCAGCTGTTTGGTATTTTGGTGCCATTTTTGAAGCCCATTGTGCTCGGTCCTCTCGTCAGCCCTTTATTAAGCTGGAGCTCACAGCTGTATTTATTGTAGGAGCGTGTCTGGATGTCCTCCATGCAAATTTTAATTTCACTTTCCACAAAAGGGTCTCACCAAAATTTGACTGAGCTGCAACAACTTCCTGAACAGTCGACTTTATAATGTCTTGGCTGTAATCAGGACACCCAAGCACATCAGCGACCAAAAACTTAGATGAAACATGAAATATGCAGCGAGAAGATCTACATACAGGAACAGACTACACAACAATTAAGCATAATACGTTTTAATCTGGGTTTCCTTTTCAACTATTTCTGACAAAACGAGTCAAAAGATAAATCAACTGGAAAAAAAAATTCAACTAACTTTAACTTGAAGCTGCTGTGAGGAACTTTTGTTTTATATCAATTCTGGCGCCCCTTGTGGACAAAGTGATACCTCTTATCTCTTGTCCTATACATGCAAAAGTAGTGTTTTCAACAAAAGCCTCATCCTGTTGTCTTCAACAGTCAACTTCATCAGGCAATGTGATTCTTTTCTATGAAAACAGTCAAATAAAGGCTGTTTCTGAAGCAAGATGTCCATCATCTGGTCTGACACCTACCCCCTCAGGGCGGTTTCAGGCATTAAAAATGACAACAGAGAAGGTGTCAGTGTTGCTGCTGATGGACTTGTTTGCTATTGAAGGTCATAAAGAGGCATCGGTATCATTTTCAGTCTGTTTCTCAGCCAGTTCAAAACTCCTCACAGGGCCTTTAAGTTAAATGTATCATATATAAGAGCATTTTATAACATTTCATCAACAGAATTATAACAAAGTAAGTAAAGACATAATACTGCAAAGGTAAATTCAATGCAGTTCAAGCCTGGTACATTTTTCGGTGAGGTCAAACACTGGACTTTAAAAAAAAAAAACTTCCTGTTTCTTATTTTTAACACTTCTCTCTGTCACTCAACCACCGCTACTCTCTCTCTCTCTTTGGCTCATGGTGCCAGCCTACCTGCCAAACAGCGACATCTACAGGAGTGGAGGTTGTTGTGTTTCTTTTAATGTGTCAATATGGGGGGGCGGGAATTCTGCGTGTCCTCCTCCATTGAAGGTGAGGTTTTGAGGTTAGTTTCTCTTCTATATGTGATAATACTATAGGCTTGGGTTCTTCAGTTTAAAGGCCCTGTGAGGAGTTTTGAACTGGCTGAGAAACAGTCTGAAAATGATACCGATGCCTCTTTATGACCTTGTATAGCAAACAAGACCATCAGCAACAACACTGACACCTTCTCTGTTGTCATTTTTAATGCCTGAAACCGCCCTGAGGGGGTAGGTGTCAGACCAGATGATGGACATCTCGCTTCAGAAACAGCCTTTATTTTAATGTTTCATGAAAAATAATCACATCGCCTGATAAAGTTGACTGTTAAAAGACAACAGGACGAGGTTTTTGTTGAAAACACTACTTTTGCATGTAAAGGACAAGAGATAAGAGGTATCACTTTGTCCACAAGGGGGCACCAGAATCGATACAAAACAAATGTTCCTCACAGCAGCTTTAACCACTGTTACCACAACAGACATATTGAAACGTCACTCAGTGTTCAAGACTCCAATCACCACAGTATATAAACATCATCATCAGGTTGAAACCATTGCTCAGAAAACACTTTTGGTAATAATCAGAAAAATAAAAATATCCTTATGAGTTATTTATACTCTTCTAAATTAATTTATTACATTTCTCCCGACATCAGTAATGAAGACGCTCACAAATCCCCTTGAATTCCACTAAATCAATCAGCAATGTAAGCATAATTAGGAGCAACAACAGACCAAACATCATTTCTTGTTTCCTTTTCATTTCAACCATTTCAACGCAACCACTTCTTATTTTACTCCAAACCAGAAGACTTTAATGTAAAGACAAGGACCAAAACATCCCAGTACAGCCAAAACCAAATATCAGTGAACAAACCAAGTCAATGATGATTTTTACTAAATATATTTCAAACAAGTTTTTCAATTAAATCTGTTTTATTCTGATTATCTTAATATGCAACATTGCACTGTGATATTGAGTTGCTAGGCTATTCCAGCATCCTGTGCACCGTGCACAAAAATAGGCCTTTAATTCTCCTGCTGTCAAACACATTTGCAAACATTTAAATTCTACATGTCTGCTTTCTTTAACAGCGGCATAAAAAGCATCTTTAATTGTGAGGATGAAAGCAAAACAGCTCCGTCTTTTTAATGGTCTGATAAAAATGGTGTTTAAACTCTTGTGTGCTGCATCCTAAAAGAACAACCAGTAATTATAAATCAAGTTAGGCTTTGAGAAGTTATTTTTAACCCTTGGAAGCATCAGTCATCAACAATGTGGGAAGTTTCTTTGTCTTCAAAATGTATAGCTCTCGGTTCTCTTCCCCTTTAAGTTTGCTCTGTTTCAGCCTGGGATTAATGCTGAGTTTGATATTATATAAGTGGTGAAAGCAGGAGATGAGAAAATGACCTTATGGGGCCCCTGTAGTGTAGATCTGATCCACTTTAATATCACATCACAGTGAGGTCACGTCTTAATCTTATTGAAAACACAATAGATGCTTTTAACTCAGGAATAAAGCAGATTGTCGTCTGTAGATTTAAAGTCCAGGATCATTCGCTGAGTCAGGCTGGCACTGACATGTGTGTAATCTCTGTGTAATACACACACACACACACACTCACACACAAACCGATGTAAATGCACATGTTTAGAAAATAAGAGCATACACAGCGTTGGTGGTCCTCCTCTGTCTCTCGTCCTGACATGCCGCTGTGGTCTGACGTTATGTAATTAAGCTCCAGTTTACCGCCTCCTGCTTGCATATACACACCCATTCACTGCAGATTAAAGCTCACTCTACAGGTTATAGGCAAGGTTTTCATCTTCGCTCCTGTTTTAATATCGCTCTTGTACGGTCCACTAAGGCTGCAGAGTATTGCCGGCACAGAACAAATTGTACTGCGCAGGGTGCTTTCTCCTTTTGCAGTGAATTTAATTTAAAAACCAAGAAAAAGGAACACAACAGAGTGGTTGACATGGCACTCTGCTGCCGCTGCCCTCCTCTTCATGTGCACTCTCTTTTACCAACATAGTAATTATTCCAAGATGTCTGAGGATGCCCGTGTCAATGAATTCCAAAACCTTTGTTGGAAGGCTTCCTTTTTATTTGGCTGAAAAGATAATCTGAATACATAGTGCAACGGTCGGGCTGCGTCGTCTTCCTCTTTGAGGAGTCTCCTGATAACGACCGATGCGTGAAGATGCTATCAAGACAACAAATTGAATCATGCAAACTTTAAGTATTTGCGCTAAACAAAATCACACTTCTTTTCTGTCACTGTACTTTCAAGGAAAGGTCTTATGAATCAATTAAGACGCTTAAAGAGGCGGTTTCAGATTTATAAAGTCATTTTGTCAATACATACATATTAATGGGGACTGTGAGCTGAGCTGACGCTACCATTTTTAAGTTATTCCCATAGACTGTATAAATAACAGATGTAGTATCCGTGACATCACTCATCTGTTTCTGAAGCGCTGTTTTGAGGCCAATCGTTGGCGGCAGCCATATTGGAAATGTTGAACTCAACATAACTGCTGTCAAGCGAGTGTGACGTAAAGAGGCGGGCTTTGATCCTCCTCGCCAACAGTTACAGTGTTCCCGCCTGTCAATCAAGTCAGCCATGCCCTTATTTGGGCATAACTCGTAATCTTAATATCTTCGAAATTGCCGCGTTATGAAAAAATTCACCCCCCCGTACAGTGTGTGATGATCGAGAAATCAGCTATCCAGACTACACTCGTTTTTTGTACCAGGCTGTAAACATGTTTATTTCTGCTGTAAAGAACGCCTTTTTTTAATTGGTGTGTTTGTGGTTTCTGCAAGCGGCAACCTCCGGTCTCAAACAATGAAGCCCATGCGGAAGTGTTATAAACTGCAGTTCATCGAGAATCGACTTGAGGCTGGCTGCAGAATCACCGAAAACCACTGACACCAGTTCAAAAAAGACGATCTTTGCAGCATTAATAAACATGTTTACAGCCTGGTTCAAAAAGAGGCTTGGCCCTACGAAGCTAATCTCTCTCTCGGCACACACTGTACGCGGGGTGAATTTTTTTCTAACGTGACGGTTCAGAAGATATCAAGATTATGAGTTTTTTCCCAAATAAGGACATGACTGACTTGACTCCTGGACGGCAACACATAGCTGTTGGCTAGGAGGCTCAAACTCTGCCTCTTTACGTCACACTCTGCCTGATTGAGTTCAGCATTTCCAATATGGCTTCCGCCGTCAATTGACTTCAAAACAGCTCTCAGGAACAGATGGGTGACGTCATGGATACTACGTCCATATTATATACAGTCTATGGGTTTCTGGTACTTCTGGAGCCAGCCTCAAGTGGACACTTGAGGAACTGCAATTATTTTTTTTTTAGTTATATTTTTGGGCTTTTGTGCCTTTTTGATGGGACAGCTGAAGAGAGACAGGAAATGTTGGGAGCAAAGAGTTGGGGAAGACATGCAAGACACGGCCGTGGCAGGGAGTGGAACCGACTAGCTAGGTTAACCTGTGTATATTATTGTATCATTTGTATCATCAGCCCTTCTTATTTTAGTGCTTTTATAGTCAATCCCCAACACCTACTTTTATTATTTTATTGGATCTTTTAATTGTTTTTATATCCACTTCAAAAATGCATTGTTGCGTGCTTGTGTCTGTTTTTTAAATGTCACTGTAAATGACTTGATATCATTGTAAATGAGGGTTGCTCCTCAATTATTTCTCGAGTTTAAATAAAGATTGATTGATCGATTGATTGACTACCTCTGCGACAATATATATAGCCTCTGTATGTGGGGCTCTTAGACCGCTAGGCCAGCAGCGCCCCAGGAACTGCAGTTTCTAACACTTTCGCATTGGCTTCAATTCTCACACCCGGAGGTTGCCACTTAGTTATTCCTGAAGACTCTGACCCTGATGGTTGCAGCCGGTGAAATAAAATAAAAACAAAATTATTTCCCATTAAGTAATCATTGCTGGGGCGCTGGTGGCCTAGCGGTCTAAGCGTCCCACATATAGAGGCTACAGTCCTGGTCGCAGAGGTCGCCAGTTCGACTCCCGGCCGGTCAACCATTTCCTGCATGTCTTCCCCCACTCTCCACTCCCCACACTTCCTGTCTTTCTTCAGCTGTTCTATCCAATAAAGGCAAAAAAGCCCCCAAAAATATATCTTTAAAAAAAGATAATAATCATTGCTTCTGTAACATTCTTCATTACATCATCTGGTTCCTATAAGGAGGCTGCTAGCTGAGCTGCCACTAATATCCATGTTTTTTCCACCTTGTTACAATTTTCTCCACAATTTGCTAATCTTTTTGAGGCAAATGTTCCCTTCCACAGCTGCTCCTGTGGCTCTCTGTTATTCTAATTTCAGAGTAAATCAGCCGTCTCAGCTGGTAGCTCAAGAATCCTTTACAGTGAAGTGGGCTTGTAGTGTGGTGTTGATTTCATATTGTGTTCTGGCGTTCGCCTGCAAACAAATGCAGTCAAGCTGGCTTTAGGCGCTCTTTCTGCTGTGTGATAAATTGTTGATTTCATGTTGAGTGAAAAATACCCATGGGTTAAAACTGCCATCATATATGTTGAAAAAAGGTCCACAGTTAAAAAAAATCAAGTGTTTTTCTTCAAAACTTCAAAATTCTTACACACACACGTGTCGACACACAGTCCCCTCTCATTCCAACAAGGTCTGACCTGTAGAAACTCGTTGCGTCATGTTTTCTGATGAGACCTCCTGATATCCTCTCCTTCCTGCGTTCACTCAGCTTATTAATGCCAGCCTGATGTTTTTGAAGCTGTTGCATGCTGGGTGTGTGCACACATGGCACGTGTGGCCTTTGTCTGTGTGCTGTGTTTTTCACCGCTCCATCGCACTGTGCCGTGTGTCCTTTTTGTCCTTGTCGCCTGTCGAGACATCAATCATATGCTGCGGCACCGAACGACATGTTTGTGGTGTTAATGCCGTATCTGCGGATGAGGTCTGAATTGTGCAACAGTATTAGAGGAGTGTGAGTGAACAGGCGGGTTCTCATAGTTAGGGTGTAAAGAGACATCAAGAGACAACACTGAGTGACATAGAACAAGATCTCAGCTATGAAGAAAGAGGATTAACCAAAATAACACTCACCTGGAGGGGGCGATTCACATCCTGTTCAAATCAGGGAATTGAGTTAATGTTTGAATTGAATCAAAACGGAACCACAGCTACTAACAGCTGTAGACTTCTATATTTATTTTATTAAGTTTTTGGGGGGGAATTTTTGCCTTTAATGGACAGGACAGCTGAAGAGCGAGAGGAAATCTGGGGTGTAGAAAGTGGGGGAGGACATGCAGTAAATGGTTGAGGCTGGAATCAAACCTGCGACCTCTGCGACGAGGACTATAGCCTCTGTATATGGGGCGCACTTAGACCACTAGGCTAATGGTGCCCCGACTTCTTTTATTTATTTATTTATCCATCTATCCATCTATCCATCCATCCATCCATCCATCCATCCATCCATCCATCCATCCATCTATCCATCTATCTATCTATCTATCTATCTATCTATCTATCTATCTATCTATCTATCTATCTATCTATCTATCTATCTATCTATCTATCTATCTATCTATCTATCTATCTATCTATCTATCTATCTATCTGTCTGTCTGTCTGTCTGTCTGTCTGTCTGTCTATCCCTCCCTTCATATCCCTTCATATCCCTCCATCCCTCCATCCCTCCATCCCTCCATCCATCTATCCACCCATCCACCTATCTATCTATCTATCTATCTATCCATCCATCCATCCCTCCCTCCCTCCCTCCCTCCCTCCCTCTATCCATCTATCCATCTATCTATCTATCCCCACCCACCTATCTATCTATCTATCTATCTATCTATCTATCTATCTATCTATCTATCTATCTATCTATCTATCTATCTATCTATCTATCTATCTATCTATCTATCTATCTATCCTGTATGTATTGATTTAACATTTAATACAAACACTAGGGATGGGCAATGATTTTCAAATATTCCAATATTTGAATATTCGTTCAAGTAGTAAAAATCGAAGAGCTACTTTGAATATTTATCATTTTAAAAGTACAAATTTTCATCTTTTTTACCGGTGCCTGGTTGTAATACAGCATTCCCACCAGACGGTGGCGATATAGCGTCTTAAAGCTGTTTGCTAACCGCATCAAGTAAGAGAAGAAGAAGAATGCTAACTGCATTATGTAGCAAAAGAAGAAGAAAACATTCACAACAGTCGCAGCGATTTTCTCTGTTTCTGAATCTCACACTGCTACACACGTATTTCCAGAGACTGAGCATGGCTGTAAAATGTAAACACACACGCCACGCCGCTGCGTCACAGAAACACCAACATAAAGATGGAGACAGATGCTGTCAGTGCCCGCTACTAGCAGCACCTCGTCCTGCTGCTGGTTAACGAGACAGTGATTCGAATAATGGTGGAATAGATGCCAATGATTATGGAACAGTGTTAAGGCTTGATATACCCATCCCTAAAAAACACCTCCATTACTTTTTCAACAGGAAGTTAAAGCTTCCATTTTTTGCACCATGAGGTATCATAGTCGATGTCGTGCTTATCTTACAATACGGGCCATGAAAGCAAGGGAAACATGTCTGTATTAACCCTCAGCCTTAAATCTAGGGATAGCAGCATTTGAAGAAGCACCAAGATATTGCAGTAAGCAAAAATGATATTGAATGCGAAGGTCGACTCGGATATATTACAGTGTTGAAATGGTTAAATATGGCGTATAGCAGCGAGACGCACTGTGGGACAATAAGCTGGAGAACAGCAGGTTGCAAAGGTGGCTTAATTTAAATTCTGTCGGTGTGTGTGTGTGTGTGTGTGTGTGTGTGTGTGTGTGTGTGTGGTGCGGGACACGACCAAAGTAAGCAAAGACACATCTCCAGAACAGGGCAGGGCAGGGCCGTGACACTGCTGAGGTTAGTGGTTTGATTTCCACCGGGGGGCCGCTGCATATTAAAAAGGTATGACCACTCAGCTGAAAGGCACATCTGGGAGATTACATTTCATATTTTATCTCATTGTAAATGTCACATCCTCTCTGTATGCTGTGAGAATGCATGCAGGATAAACACGTACAGTATGAGGCAGCCTGACAGTAGAGCAGACTTTGCGCCGGCATTTTCTCTTCCATTCCTCTCATGGATTCAGCCGAGTGAGTGTGTGCGTGTTTCTGTGGGGGAAGACCACATATGAAAAAAACAAAAACCGTTGAGATATGCCGTCGGATGGGATTCAGGCTGAAGCTGCTTACAGTACAGTAGAGGACGGATACTTGAAAGGGAGATGGTGGCCTGGCTTTAATCGAGCTGGAGGAAGAAGGGAATGTGCAAGCAATTAGCAGGAATCCCCCAGCACTGGTGGGTTTTTTTTCTATCCCCATGCCTTCCACAAAAATCGAGGCAATTTCTCAAGCGAGCGGTTAGTTTGTGTGTGTGAGTGTGTGTATGTGTAGTGGAACAACACCCTTGGTCACTCATTCCCTCCTTGGCTCATCCACTAAATCGCTTTTTCACTTAAATCCCACACACACACACACAGAAGCGTCCTTGCTGCAGCACCTGAGCATAATCCCAACCTGATTGACAGAGGAAACAAAAGCAGGAGAAATTATGAAAAAATGGATGTACAAATAGATGGAGGGATGACAGACAGACAGAAAATGGAGGGGTTAGAAAGTGATGAAGCGTTGGGTGTAAATTGGAGCGTGTTCCTGCGCTAACCTCAGTCACGACGCCCGATCTCGCTGCACCGCAGACAGAACCAGATTCATCTGTTGACTCGCAGTAGCCCGGCTCACACTAACTGTCAATCCCTCTCAGGTGAAAGGGGGCAGAGGATTACCGCAGAGCTGTTCACAGACCTGACACCCAGAGATGGATCGCACATGCATGAAAAAAAAACAACAGAGGAGCAGACATGTTGCAGGACTGAATCTGTGCACAGATCTGTAGATCTCAAACAGCCAATTTATAAAAGATAATTGTGATTGAGGCTTGTTGCAGGAGGGGAATCTGTCTGGCAGTTGCAGTTGCTGTTTCATAAAATGGCTCGGTCATGTTTGCCTCTGACTTTGTGCTTTGGATGTTCGGGCTTTGCTGCACCTTGGCCTAAAGCAGCTTTCTGTCATATTCTTTGACAAATTTGTTTATCAGTCCCTCCAGGATTTGCAGCCTGGTTTTGGGATTGCTGCAAAATAAAATGCCTGTTTCTCACTGCAGCTTTTTGGAAAATTGAAATGCAAGAAATAATAATTTTGAGGCGTATTTTTCAGTCAAATTGCTAGAGTATTTCAATAATGCAACAAATAAGGTCTTTCAAGTTGTTTTGAGTTTTCTTAGTAATCTTACCAGAAAGGCTCTGAAAGTTATTTCAAAACATGCATCTTTGAGGGATTACACAAAGAAGCAAACAGCAAGCACAAAAAATTGAAGGATTGAAAAAATTGTTACATTTTTGTACAAATCTCAAACCAAACCACAGAGTATAATCTACATGTTATTTATTAAATTCATGCAGATCGTCTGTTTTTGGCTTTTGCTCCAGCTAAACCTTACTGAGCCAGAAAGACATCTTCTAATTCACAAGGCATGCACAAAGGGTTAAACGCTCCACAAACTGCACCGCTGAGCAAATAGTGTCTCTGTGCACCATTTATAAGCATAGTCAGTGTCTCACTATAGAGAGTAATCAAGATGATAGTTCTTCCTGGATGACAAAAAATATTCCGGCTGTGCTATCACACAAGACGGATTGTTCCTTTTTCTTTTTTTCATCTGACCGAGCTACAGGAAGTAAGCTGATATATACTTTGTGTCACATCTGTCATGAATCAACAACACAACACAATGAAGAGGACTTTCCCTCTCCATCCAGCTCATCACATATGTGGAGAGAACTCAGCGCTGTCAGAATAAAGGCCAAATTCCACCAGATCCGTCTCCGGTCCGTCTCTGATAGGTTTCTATTCTAGTCAATGTGTTAACTTCCACTGGATCCACTCCGTTGCGTTCCAGCACGACGCATCAATTCAGCACAGAGCAGATGGAGCGGGACAGGAAGTCAGGCACCAAAACAAAATAAAAACCTGGTTAATTTTCAGAATAAAACACTCTGTGTTATCACCAGATCATATTTCACTTAACTATGAAAACAAAAAGTCATTTAGAGCGGAGCCAGGCCTGGAGTCAACAGGTCAGAGGTTTTCAGAGGACCAGAAAGACAACATGGATTAGGAGAGGAGGAGGAGAATCATTGATTCAGTGATTGCCATGGGAAAACCTCAGTCACATGACTCCAGCTGTCCGGCTGTCCTGCTCCGTGCTGCTTTCTGAAAACGCAACCAGTGGGTGTTGACTGACGAGAGAGCAGGGAGCCGGACCAGACACGGATCTGGTGGAAGTCCTTGTCAGAATAAGAGCGCACAGTGCAGATCTGTGCAGCAGAACTGAAACCTCTCAGCTCCAGATCTGGTGGAATTCAGCCATTAGCGGATTCAATGCATACACAAAAACACATCATACACACTGGCGTAAGAAGGTGTGTGAACAGATACTAACACACTCCCACACACACATATGGCTGAGAGCACAAACTCTCTCTCTCTCTCTCTCTCTCTCTCTCTCTCTCTCTCTCTCTCTCTCTCTCTCTCTCTCTCTCTCTCCTTCTCGTCCACCTGTTTGCCAGACAGCTCGATCGTAGCCAAAACGTGGTCAAGGCTCCGCCGTGACATCATCAACGTCAGACACCAGCCTGAGGACACATCTGTCTGCAGCCGAGCCAGCAGCTCTTCCTCTTGATCAAACACTCTTTCCTTTAGAGAAGAAGCCTAGAAGATTAGCTGTGTGGATGTAAATATAGAAAAACTGACACATTGATGCGTGTAGAATAATGTTGAGGATAAAACTATGCATCACGGAGGAGGATACTTCCAGTTTAATTGAGATATTCTGACATAAAGAGATTTAATTATCCCTTTCAACACTTTCTTCTCGCTGTGCACACGGCAGAGAGCTTCCTGCAAACATGCGGCTCATCATATCCTTGAGTTGGATTACAGATTTCTACCAATCTGCTTCAAGGAAACTGAAGGACAACAACAGATATTTTATTCCGTGTGTGTGAATCATAGCGTTTCAAGGATCTTTGGATAAAGCATTCATCAAATGGAATGGTGTTTACCTCGGATGCCTGGCTGCAGAACAGTGCGGGTTTGTGTGGCTCAGTAGAAATTTCTCGGACTCAGGTTGTAGAAAAATGTTGAAAACCTACAGATTGTATAGAAAAACTCTCAGGGAGGCCAGTTCAGAGGATACAAGACAACGCAATGCATATTATTCTCAACTACCTGGATGAAAACTATCACAGATGACAAATGGCATCTTTTATTTGAATCAAGAAAATGGAGATAAGGTTGAACATAGTGTGTCTGGTTAAACTGGAATAAAATGACCCCTCGCCTGGAGCAATGTGTAACCAGCACAGACATGTAGACATTAACCTGCATGGAGGACCTAAGGCTGGTAGTCCTAGCTCTCTTCTAACACTTCTAACCACACCCTACAAAAACAAATGAAACAATGCAACAATTGAAATAGTTTGCTGGCAGACCCTGTGATCCAAAGTCTAGCCGTGTTAAAAGAAAAACTCAGACTGTTTGCTGATGAAGATGTCAACAATAGCTGTTTTGACAGCGTGCTTTTATTCACTTTGTCTGACACCGATCTGGCAGCAGAAGGTGAAGGAAGTATTTCAATAAATGAATAATCAGTCTTGTCATTGATGGTCTTGTTTTCTTTTGGAGGTCACATAAAGGCATTAGTAATAACTTCAGTCTGTTTTATAACCGACCAAAAGCTCCTTACTGAAGCTTTACGTGCCGTTGCATGTCGTTTCGATTTGAATTTTATTTGCGTGGCACATTCAACAGATTCAATTAAGAAGTTTAGAGTTATGCATGTACAGTTCAGAGCTCGGTGCTCTCTCATCCGGCAACACCCCTTGGTTAAGAAAGCAGCACGGAGCAGGACCGCCGGACAGCTGGAGCCATGTGACCGAGGTTTTCCAGCTGTAATCACTGAATCAAGGATTCTCCTCCTCCTCCTCTCCTCATCCATGTTGTCTTTCTGGTCCTCTGAAACCTCTGACCTGACTCCAGGCATGGCTCCGCTCATCATGACGGTTTGTTGTTGTAGTTAAGTGAAATACGATCTGGTGATAACACAGAGTGTTTTATTCTGAAAATGAACCGGATGTTTTCATGTTGTTTTGGTGCCTGACTTCCTGTCCCGCTCCATCTGCTCTGTGGAGATTGATGCGTCATGCTCCGGCATCTGGCAAAGATAGGGGAGCATGCCTATATTCCCACATTTCGGCATCTATAAGCTCTGCTTCAGCCGAAACCCTTTTCGATCAGCCTATTTTAGCATATCTTGTGGGAGGATAGGGCTTAAACTGAAGGGAAATGTAGGAACACAAGACCTAATTTTGAAAATGTCCTAGAAATGTGGGAACATAGTGCTGTGGGAACATAAGGATGAACCCCAAAAATAGAAGGCTTGTGTATCTGATGTGGAGGGCTCCGACATGCTGGATCAGAGACGCAGCAGGAACGCAACGGAGTGGATCCAGTGGAAGTTAACACAAACCTATCAGATATGGACTGGACGTGGATCTGGTGGAATTTGGCCGTGATAGTCACACATATATAGGTACCTTTTGAAAAACTTCCTCTTAAAAAAATGCCATTTTCTTCCCAATGTCACAGTTATCACCTGCCACACCTGCTCAGCCTCTCAGCCCACTACATTTCCACTCCCCTTCGTTTACCTGAACCACACTCTCCTCATTAAGCCAACACAAATCACCTGTTTCTCATTACCTGCTGCCAGTATTTAAGTCCCGGTTTCAGCTCACTCAGTGCCAGATTGTTCTCTCTGCAAATGCAAGACTCTCCAGCACTTTTCCTCGGACTGATCTCCCGGTTTCGACCCTGCCTGTCCCCGACCTTCCTTCCTCGTTTCTGCCCTGGTAACTACCTCAGCCTTCTGTCCCCGACCAAGAGATTTGCCTGCTCCTCTTCTGTTTCCAGCCTGATCCTCCACACAGCGAAACCAGCTTCTCAACAGACATTGTGTGACCTGGTTAGTAAAGACTGTTACCTGCTGTTTCCTCCGGGCTCCAGTGTGCTGCTTTTGGGTTCACCCTCACACCCGTTACACCCAAAACCATAGATGACATCACCAAATCAAATGGAAGCAAAAACATGGGGGAAAAAATGCAATTTTAAAAATCATTTCTAAGAAAAATGCAGAAATGGATTCAGCAATCATTGAAATAGTAGTGTGTGATTGGATAAAAGTCAAGTGTATATAGTAGATTGTTCTATCTCTACTCAAAGTCAAAGTAGGCTGATTTTAAATCTTTCATTTTATTGACTGTTTTATTTATTTATATTTCTTTACATAATACTGATTACTCTAATCTGAAATATCAACTGAATGATGAAGGATCATTTCTACAGTGAGTTTTACTGATTGGTTACGTCTGAAATAGTTTGAGTTGGCTGCCTTGTGTTGTTTCTGCTGCAGTTTAAGCTTCTACACATTAATATCAGATTACGTTTGATAATTATTCACACTGTAGGAAGGCTGCAGCTGTCAAATAAAGTGGCACGTCACAGTGAAAGTGAGAGTCTACGAGTGTGATGCGAGACGAGTCGAGACTTGTCCTGATGGAGCGGATGAGAGAGGCTGTGACCTTGTGAGGTTATGATGAGTTTAAGAATCAAGCCAAATCATGTTTCCTCTCATATTACATCATCTTAAACCACGTTTGGCTTTCCACCGCAGCTCAGCGATGTGGCGTGATGTGCTTTCAGCAGCTCGGGGGTTACAGTGGAACACAAATCCTCCTTGTAGACCGCCGGGGTGCCTTCCGACCTGAACAAACCCTCCATCCATTTTTTTGGCTGCTTTTCCGGGACAAGATTAAAGAGGAGTCCCTTCAGCACCGGCTTCTTCAGAGGCTCACCCCGGATAGAGATATATGGATTTTTCCTTTTCCTGTCAGAGAGGGTAAAGTCTGTGACACAAACAGTTGTGCTTGCACTCCTTCCTAAAGAGTCCGTGAGTAACAGAAAGGATAATGACGTGAGGTGTTTGGGGGTCAGAGTGTGACAGTTTGGAGGTGTTATACCTTCTGAAGCAGAAACATGAAGCCTACATTCTTTATATTACCTTTGGAGGGTTCATTGGTCTAAAGTCACACTTATATGTATTAATATGTAATAAAATAACAGCTGTGACAGAAACATGGACTGTATTGCACATGGATTGGGTCAGTGATGTCACCAGTTGGTTTCTGACGAGGTGTTATGAAGCTCAAGTTGGCAGTCGTCGTACTTGTTCGCTAACTCGACCTAATTTCCAGCTAATCTAGAAACTGGCAAAAAGGTGGAACTGGAGGCTAGATGATAGATCAGGAAAGAGAGAGAAAAGGAGAGGGGGAGCGACAGACAGGAAAGGAAGGATTTCCAAATCTTTCCAAGCCATTAAATAGAGGTAAATAGAGAACTTATTAAACATGGGTAAACACAGGATCACAGTGTCTGCAATTACACATGTTGAACTGGTTTGCAGAGTGTGGCTACAGTTTGCAGAGCTAGCACCACCACCTTAGGGTCCACATGCCTCTCCACTCTAGTGGTTATATGTCAGTTTAACCAGACACAGCCATGTACAACTTCATCTCCATTCATATGTCTGTGAAGGAGATAACTAAGGAACAACTGGAGGAAATATCTGAAGGCACAAACATCCAATTGGACTTGAACTGTTGTAACCTCTCACATTAAATGTAGGACTACTTGTGTTGTTCTGGTTTTAGGTACACTACCAGTCAAAAGTTTGGAAACACCTTCTCATTCAAGGGTTTGTATTTATTTTAATTATTTGAAACACTGTAAATTAATACTGAAGACATCAAAACTATGAAAGAACATATATAAGTGTTAAACAAAGCAGAATATGTTTTATGTTTTAGATTCTGTAAAGTAGCCCCCTTTTGCCTTCATGACAGCTTTGCACACTCTTGGTATTCTCTCAGTCTGCTTCATGAAGTGGTCTCCTGGAATGGTTTTTCTAATTAACATGAGCCTTGTCAAGAGTTCATTTGTAGAATGACTTGCCTTCTTAATGTGTTTGAGACCATCAGTTGTGTTGGTCAGAGGTAGGATTAGTACACAATGGAGAACTACTGTTGTAATCCAGATTATGGCTAAACCAGATTATTTCATAGTTTTGATGTCTTCAGTTTTAATCTACAATGTTGAAAATAAATAAAATAAATAAAAACCATTGAATGAGAAGGTGTGTCCAAACTTTTGACTGGTAGTGTAACTCTTTTAGATATAGTCCTCATAGGCATACAGCATGTCCGTCTACCTGGCTACAGTTATATTGTTATTGTGTTGGATGCTGCTCGTCTAACTGCGAAGTGATAATCCTTGTTCAGTTGATATTTGTCCGGTCAGGAGACAGGCATCACTTTTATTGATTTTCCATCCAAACTCTTGCCGACATTTCCCCAAACCTCTGTCTTGAAAAACAAACGTCTTCATAAATGGTAGCTTGCATTATTGACATCCAGAAATGCATGAAAAAGAAATGTTCCCATGCCTCTTAAGCTCTGGGAAACCGAAATATGTAGATGTGCCCTATCACCTCACTCCAGGCTCCAGTCTGCCCCTTTGCCTCTTTGGAAATGCCATGTGAACACATACTGTAAATTAGCATTTTACAATGTGTGTGTGATTAGCATGCTGGCTGAACTTCTTTGAAATTCCTTCAGAATAAAACGAAGGCTAAATGTCGGCCTGCTGTTTAAGATGTGTATACGAGCAAACAGAGCAGCACTGAGCAGAGCGCGGAGAAGGAATTCCCTCTCCGCCTGCGCTCTCCAAACGACCACAGCTCCAGAGACAACGAGCGCCAAAAGAGCCTGCGGGCACAATTAGCCAACCAAAGGCCCGGCCCCCTCCACGCCGCCGGCCCAAACCCTCCTAGATTCTCCCACAAACACAGCAGGGGTGCTTTTTAATCTTCTGCCCTCTTCACTTCTCAGTCTCACCTCTCCCTTAAATTCCAGGTTTGTCCCTCCTGGGGGCTCGGGCATCTGTTTTGCATGTACCTGCTGTGGGCTGTCCGGCATTATATCCCCACTTGCATTGGGAGGGCGATTGGCTCGGTTTCAACCTGACTGGTTTACACACACAGAGGGTCGTATAAGTTAACTTCCTGTTGTCTTGGAGGTTTTTAAATACACGACAAAACACCTCTCTTAAAGAATCAGGGCAGAGTCTGCACTGGGTTAGAACGATGAGTGTTTCTTCCTGATAAAATGATCCATACCTGCTCGTAGAAGGATGATAACGCCTCCACCTTTCACCTGATTAAAGAATCTGAAGCCATCAGACAACAGCAGGAATGTGAGGTGTGTTACATCTACAGACTTTAAGAAACACTTCATAATGAAACAAAGGTAGAACAGCTTGGGTACAGATCTTTATGCATCATTTATCCATTACTGATTTATCTTAAGCTAACATATCAGGAACAAAACATCCTGTGCCTTTACTCCAATCCTCCAACTTTAGGAACATCATTTATTGATAAGAACATTCTGAGGAGTATGGAACACCACTGAAAACCATCTTACATACTCCTGTTCTCCTTATTGAGACACAAAATGGTCTTCATATGGTTCATCTTCTTATTTTATACTTACTGGATAGGAAATCTGAACACAGACAGGAAATGTGGGGAGTAGAGGGTGGGGGAGGACATGCAGCAAATTGTGATTGAACCAGCGACTGCTGCAACACGGACTATCACCTCTGTACATGGGGCGCATGCTTAAACCACAAGGCCATCAGCGCCCCTGTTTGAAAGATTTACATCGTCATAAGGAGTGCTGTAGTATTTTTATCCTCAATATTAAAATTGAGAAAATCTCAGCAGCCTTATCCCTACACTAATTCATATAACTTCATATTGTGTAAATTATAATAGTTATGGACCGTTGCGTTCTCGCAGTGTTTGCAATGAAATTGTGTTTAGATAAATATAAGCCTCAAGATATCTTTAGATAGGGATGCACGATATATTTAATATCTTTCAGATCAATTAGCAACAAATGATGGAAATATTGTATTCTTATTTATGATTCTGATAACTGTTAAAATTAGCTTTCATAGACTTATTAGCAAGCCCTAGGTGGTGGTTTGCAAACTTTCATTACAAACAGAGAAGAACAAGAGCAGCCAAGACCAGGGGATGGGAGTAAAATGCATAGACTGTATCAATAATGGACGTAGCATCCGTGATGTCACCCATCTGTTTCTGAAGCGCTGTTTTGAAGCCAATCATTGGCGGCAGCCATATTGGAAATGTTGAACTCAACATAACTGCTGTCGAGCTTGTGTGACGTAAAGAGGCGGGCTTTGAGCCTCCTAGCCAACAGCTACAGTGTTCCCGCCTGTCAATCAAGTCAGCTGTGCCTCTCATAATGGAAGACTTGTTATCTTAATATCTTCGAAACTGCCGTGTTATGAAAAAAATACACCCCCCGTACAGTGTGTGCTGATCAAGAAATGAGCTATCCAGACTACACTCGTTTTTTGTAACAGGCTGTAAACATGTTTATTTCTGCTGTAAAGATCTGCTTCTTTGAATGGGTGTGTATGTGGTTTCTGGTACTTCCAGAGCCAGCCTCAAGTGGACATTCAAGGAACTGCAGTTTTTAACACTTCCGGCTTCAATTCTCGCAGCTGGAGGTTGCTGCTTGGTAAAATGGCGTCACCAGTGTACATGTACATGTATATTTTCATGGTTTCAGAGGTTGATACCAAGATTGCAACCTGCAAAACATGTACCACAAGTAAAGTAGACAAAAATTCATCTAGTTTTTCATCTGCGCATTTGTCATGTGCAGAAAGTTCAGCAGCGGCAACACAAAAGCTAAAACAATAAATGACTAAATCCGTGAATCCACAGCGCCTGATGATCCAGTTTTTACAAACTACATAAAGTACAAATTTAAAATTCTAAAGCTGTCAAAAACTAAACATAATCATATCAGTATCTACTATCAGGAGCAGGTTATCATTGGTTATCATCTCAGAAACTCTATATCCTGCAGATATTTATCAGTGGAGACAACATGGAAAATATTAGAGATGCATTCTACATGTAAGCTAGCATAGTATATGTTGTCAACATACACAGTTTCCATTTGAATACATGTGTAACCTATGTTTAAATCATGTGTGTTAGTCCTGGAGAATTTAAGAGATGTAGTTCTTTCTCCTCCAAATCCACTTTATCGTACCTGCTGTTAAAGGTTTAGAGCTGATGGATATTGATAAAACCTCGACCCTGACTTCACCCCTACCCATCTTGCTCGAGTCTCTGATGGAGGCACGCTGCACCAGGAGTGAGTTTATGCCTCGGGCCAGAAAAATTTACAACACATGCTCCTGTGAGCCGAGCAGAGACTTGTGATTGCATCATTTTTAGGAAATAAAGAGTATAAAATATGCTATGATACAGTTTTCTGTTCTTATTATCTTTGAAATGAGCTCCATGTTTCTTAGTGTTTCCTGTAAACAGTTCCCTCTCTGCATGACAGTCTGCCTGGCAGTGAGGACCTGGTGCTCCTGCAGTGTTTTGCAGTACCGGCGCTCTGTGACTTGGTATAAGGAGAGGTGGTAAATCATACTTAATGTGGGCGCACGCACACCTACGGGGCTTCATCTCGATCTTAGCCTGCAGCATCCAGATCACTCAGACTCTCCCTGAACGTACTCTGGTGCAGATGTTTTTTCTCTCCCTCTTATGGGCCGTGCAAAGTCGTGTTCCCTTCACAGTTTTTCCTCCCGTGTGAGAACAGAAGGATCAAAAAAAGATTTCAAAGCACAGAAGAAGGTCGGCTGGTGTTTGAATCGTAGCCCACGGGGATATTTGTGGTTCCAAAAGACAGAAATCACACAACTATCTCAGGTAACATTTTCACTGCAGAGGCCCCACCGTCTGTCTCAGTCAGACAGCTGTTACTCGCTGCGTCGCTTCTTTCTTGTCCTTACACTGACGCAGAAACCAGCAGCTTCCTGCAATCTTGAGCTGCAGATCGCCGCTATCAGACGAGGATTCGACTTTATCAGGAAGAAGACGAGCGTTGTGTGGCGTGCACTGACACGGCATCTTGTGATGAGCGGGGCAGATGTTGAGCCGCTTGTGGCTTTGTGACACGTAAACTTGACTGCCTGACAGATATCTCCTCTGTGTTTATGTTGAGCAATGCTGAAACGACAAACACACACACACACACACACACACACACACACACACACACACTTTCTTTAACTTGAGTCAGCCTGTATTGTATGGATGCATTAAAACAGACACAGTGAGCAAGAAGAAGTTTTCTTCCTACGCATTCCTCCGCCAAAGTTCAGGGCTTCTTTGTCAAACTCAAAGGCGATGGAGGAGAGATGTGAAACCTTTTGCAGGCTAACAGCTCTCACTCTGTTAGTCTTGAGACAGAAAATATGTACCATCATTTTCTGTAGATTCACACTGAAATACATTTCTGTTTCAGCAGCTTTAGCTTTTACTTGTTCACAAGACAATCCATGAAGTTTACTGTAGAATTTGCAGCAGTGTACGATTCGCAAACCGAGAGAGGAAGAGATAAATGTGAGTAAAAGGAAATTTGGTCTTAAGATAGAAGAAAAACTAACAAGGGCAAACGACACTTGAGACGAAGAGCAAGCTATGCAAAGATATTTATTCTTAGAACATGTGGTTTGACGTGCAAGATCTGTATCTGTCACTTCCTCATAGATGGGCTTAGAATGAAACAACTACTCTGCATGCATGTGCAATAAGAACACTCAGCACAGGGCGTTGGTTCGCTTCAGTACATTGTCTGATTTAGCTTAGATCCTAAGATGAATGCACTGCCTGATAATGATCAAGGAAGGTGGAGAGAAAAGTCTCAGGTAACGAGGAAACTGGACAGGAATGTCAGTTTATTTAGAGTAAGCATCATGGCATGAGGAAACAAGGTGTCACCAGTAAGAAGTAATCTGTTAATCTGGGTTTGCTAACAAAGAGTCTTTTTTCTCACTCGGATGCAGATTCACTGAAGAGGAAACGCTAAAGCACAATACATCATTTGACCTGCAGCAGGTCCTAAGATGCCTCTCACATGATGATGATCTTTGTCTTGACCGAGATAAGCAACAGCGTTAACCACTGTGCCACTATGCAATCCGAGGCAAGGACAAACTCAAACAAACCAATGAAAGAAGACAGTTTTCTTTCTTAACTTGTCTCCTCTCCTTCCACACATATCCCAGATCCTCATTTGCAAACGCCTCATTTGAGTTACCAGGGTTCCAAAGGGTAGACATCAATCAACAGGACTACTTTCAATCGATCATGGATCAAGCTTTATTAATGTAGCGCCTTTCAAACAAGTCAAATGCAACCAAAAGTGCTTTACAGTGATTGAAAACAAGAAAAAAGTAGAAATAGAATAATGGCAAGACATATTAAAAAACAAAAATGGGTTTTAAAATAGAGACTAATGCACACCGACAACAGTACAATATGTAGAATTAAAATGAGTAAAAGCATCAAATTAATATTAAGAATATAGATAGTTAAAATAAATAAATTAAAAAGGGTAAGGATAAGAGTTGGAAATAAAATGAAGGCTAAAAAAAGTCATTAAAACTGAGTAGATATAAAAAGAATAAATAAATACAAATAAAATAAATAGTTAAAATTAATAAAATAATAAAACAACATTAAAATCAATATAATATTAAAAAGTTAGTAACAAAAGTATTAAGTCCTCCTCTTAAATTGTCTTGCTAGCTCTATATGTTGTCCCATGCTCTGTTTTTCTTTTTTCTTTTATTTATTAATTTATTTATTTATTTATTATTGTGGGTTTTTATGATGTAAAGCACTTTGTAACATCTGTTTTGATAAGTGCTTTATAAATAAACTTTATTATTATTATTATAACATAAAAGCCAGACTGAATTAATGCATGTTAAGTTTACTTTTATAAGTCTCAATATCTCTTTGAATTTAAAGTGAATTGTTTAAAGAGATGAGAATGTAAAAGAATACGTTCTCATTTACAATAAGTAATACGTCCCGTCAACACTTCCCCTGATACCTTGGTGGTATTTGTCCACTCTTTGGTCGCCATCCTGCCTCAATTTGCACAATTCAACTCAATCTGCTTCTGATTTCACAACAGACTAGCCTTAATGAGGCTGTCTCTATAAGACTGTGTGTAAAAGTCCATAATCAGCTCTTCTTTTCATCTGCATGGTTGTTCGGTAGGTTTTATTAACTCATAACAAAAACAAATCCTGCGGCCTCAGCCACATCTCGTTTAACATCTGGAGATGAAGATTTCAGTCTAATTTAGGAGTTTATTGTCTAAACACAAAGGATGTACCAGGTGACTCACCCCCAGACAATAAAACTTCCTGCTGTTGTTTATTTCCCCTGAGTTAGAGTTACTTATTTGCGTGCTGAAATTTGTAACAAAGCTTTTTTATTTGGTCTTAAAGTGAAGCTTGTTGCCTCACATCAGAGGACGCTTCCCGCTGTATTTATATTGATCTGACAAAGCCAGTACATGGCCAACATGCATTCCCCCCAATCCTTCTAAATCTCTCTCCGCATCTGTCAGTGCCAAACAGCTCAATACAAGCAGAGCACATGAGTCTTCATGATGCTAGCAGCTTCTGATCACAGCACTCAGACTTAGACAGTTCAGAGGAGCGCAGCGTCCTCAGGAAGTCGGCATGATGTGCTACATAAATAAATAAGCAGTCCGATTGAAGAGCCGCTGCGGGACACGGGCGGGTTTGCTTTTGTTCAATGATTTTCTCACATCTCTGAGCTCTGCAGACTAAAAAAATAATGTTTATGTAACTATTCCTGTGCCAACTTTTCAACACTGTTGTACATTAGTAAACAAGAAATGATTGCTTCATTTAGCACTTTGGAGAAATGTCAAAATGGGTTTTACACTGACCTTAATCAGACTTTATTCTTTACATACATTTGAGTAGGATTGTCCTACATTCAGGGTTTAGTAATTAAATCTTAGTCATTGTTCACAACATTGTTCCCTGCATCAGTCACTCAATCTTTATTTATATAGCGCCAAATCACAACAAATTTTAATTCAAGACCCTTTCCAAACAGAGCAGGTCTAGACCGTCCTCTGTTATATTAACAAAGACCCAACATCAAGACAGGAGAAGATCCAGTCCCATCTTACAGACAGGACTCAGTCTGATCCCATCTTAATCCACCATGAGCAGAGCACTTTGCAGCATTTAGCAAGTTACAGTGGCAAGGACAAACTTCCTTTAACAGGCAGAAACCTCCAGCAGGACCAGACTCATGTTAGACACACATCTGCTGAGACCAAGGCCAGCTGTCACTCACAACCACAGCACCAGGGAGGATGAAGGATGGAGAGACACAGTGATCGACTGGAGCAAGTAGCTCAAAAGTAGGACAAGTCAAGTGATAACTGAGGGGAGTTCTAGTGCTGATTTTAAGAGGAGGGTAATCAGTGCAGCAGAGACATTCACCATCTCTTAACCAGCTGAGATATATGGTGTCAGAGTGTGTAATTAAAGAGCCATAATGTCTTTAATTTGTTGACAAAGCTTGATATAGATCAGATGAAGCACCAGGAGTAGTTTGTTGAATCATGTGACCTCTGTTAGAAAGCCAAAAAATGTGGCGCCGGAGGCCTAGTGGTCTAAGTGCCTCACATACAGAGGCTATAGTCCTTGTCGCAGAGGTCGCCGGTTCAACTCCCAGCCGTGACCATTGGCTGCATGTCTACCCCCGCTCTCTACTCCCCACATGTCCTGTCTCTCTACAGCTGTCCTATCAAATAAAGGCAAGAAAGCCAGAAAATACAACTTTAAAAAGCCAAAAAAACACCAAAAGTTCAAATAAATTCAAAATGACTGACTTCCTGTTACGTTCACACTATGGCACAAAAAGGTAAATGTTGATGTGATGCCTGTCCCTAAAGAATGTCGTACATTTGGGCCAAAAATGGTGGTACTATGAAGCTAACTTTCAGCATCCTTCAAACAAAGTAAATAGAATATTAGTTCAAGCTATTTCATTTCAGTAGGTGTCCTTCCAAATATAAAACACACCACAATGAAGGACAGAACAAACTCAAATAAACCAAAAACACAAGACAGGGATGCTGATCTTCAAAAAAAAAAAAGTTGATATATAAGCAGCTTAAAACAGCCCGAATAATGTGAACAAATCAGATTGATTGGGAACAGGATTTCAGAGGTTTACGGCGAAAACAACTGAGGTTGGATCACCTCTTGTTTTTTTAGTTCTCATGACCTGTGGGATGGATAGAGGGCTGAGATTTGTCTGAGACTGAGGGAAGGGAGATCAGACATGTTACTCAAGGCAAGGTCACAGTGTCTTGTTTCAGGTTGTACAAGTATATAACCACTAAGTAATAATTCCAACAGTGATATCTCAAATCAATGATGTAACCTTAAGGGGTATCTGTCTGTCATAATAGCGTCTCTTTGTCCTCAAGTGGCTCTTACATAAATGTTTATGGATTTATTCGGACCTCCACAGTAATCAATAACTGACTGAGTTGATTGAACATGAACTAATCACTGTAACCAAACTGGAAACTCAATAATAATTGGTCTATTGTGACATTTTAAGTCTCAAATCAAAACATCAGAAGGATGCAGACTCTTTAATTTGAGATCTTTTTGTCGTGTCGTGGACAAATTGAATCCCCTTAGTCTCCAGGAAGTTGCATCATCACTGTTCCGTATGCTTTACAGACTTCACAATTAATCCGTGTTTGGATAATAACTCCCAATAATTGATGATAAACCAGTGCATCCGTTCCAGCTCTGGCCACAGTGGATTCTTTGGAGAGCAGACACTGCTGGTGGTGTGTGCTGCTTTCTAACAGTCAGAATACATGAACTTTGATGAATTTCCTGATACATTCCCTCATGAATAATGAATAAGAACAGAGATTTCCATGGCCTATTTTGCAATGCCCAGTGAGGCTTTAAGTTGTGACTCTTAATTTCCCTCCTATTTGCTCACATGCCGTCGAGTGTTTTGCTGGAAAGTCATGAATGAACATTGAGAACAGAGCGAAGAAGTAGTGCTCTGATTATTATTAGACTCTGAATCATTTTTAGATCATGCAATTAGTCGAGCGACAGATAATGGATCTCCAATAATTAAGATCATTACATAAAAGTGTAAGTCACCATCTCAAATGTCAGTATTTACTGCCTTTCTTCCTCATACATGGTAAATTAGAAAGATGTATTTTGATGCAGTACACTTTAAAATCCACATTATTTTAATGGATGTTAACTGAGAAATAACAGGAGATATCAGAGCAAGTCCTGGTTAAATGAGAGCCCAACATTTATAGAGGTGCCACGATTACTCATCAAAATTAGCCACCAAAATGTTCAATAATATATTGGTTACATCATCATGGGTGGTAATGTATTCATAATTAAAGTATCCGTTAGCAGCAGTCCCCTTTGTTATTTAGTCCTCACATGTTTGTTTTTCCTCCTGACACTTGGCTCACCCTGCGAGGAGAACAAAATATTTTGATCGACTGATCCGACATCAGAAGAAACGCCTCGGCAGCACCTCGCTGTAAAAAATGTCTCACTCTGTATTTGGTGGGTTTTTATTAAACTGGTGCATAAGAGATGATAACTGAGCGATACGTTTTCTGCAGCTAGTCTTAATAAGGCTGAACATGAAGTACATTTCATCTCTCACAGTTTAATTCTCCTCACGCTGCTGCAGCCTTTATATCACCGTGACAGCCTTCACTTTAGGATCGTGTTGGAAATGTTTCCCGGCTAAACCGAGTACGACTGGTGTTGTGACAGACTGAAGTGAGACAAATGTCACAACCTCTTTAACATTAGTGTTACTGCAGCTTATTGTTTAGGTGACTCAGATCAGATCAGAGATGATCTCACCAGCTCTGCTGCTGTTACCTGGATTGCAGACAGGATGATAATGGTGAGATATATATATATATACACAGGATACGTTTCTAGTCTTTCTGACCACTCAATGCATTTTTACACCACTAGCCACATTCACTTACTGCTGCTATATAGTAAGAGACCATCAGTGTTAGCTTATCTCATTCATACACATTCACACACCGCTCAACAACAGAGTCTTGCCCAAGGACACATCGGCATGTGACTGCAGGAGCTGGGATCGAACCGCCAACTAGGGATGGGCATTTCAAGCCAAAATACTATTCGATAATCATTGGCATCTATTAGCCGATTATTCGAATAATCAACCCTATCCCACAGAGGGAGAGCTCTCTATCTATCTATCTATCTATCTATCTATCTATCTATCTATCTATCTATCTATCTATCTATCTATCTATCTATCTATCTATCTATCTATCTATCTATCTATCTATCTATCTATCTATCTATACATGCATGCATCCATCCATGCATCCATCCATGCATCCATCCATGCATCCATCCATGCATCCATCCATGTATCCATCCATCCATGCATCCATCCATCCATGCATCCATCCATGTATCCATCTATCCATCCATGCATTCATCCATGCATCCATCCATCCATGCATCCATCCATGTATCCATCTATCCATCCATGCATTCATCCATGCATCCGTCCATCCATGCATCCATCCATGCATCCATCCATCCATTCATCCATCCATGCATCCATCCATGCATCCATCCATGCATCCATCCATGCATCCATCCATGTATCCATCCATCCATGCATCCATCCATCCATGCATCCATCCATGTATCCATCCATGCATCCATCCATGCATCCATCCATGCATCCGTCCATCCATGCATCCATCCATGCATCCATCCATCCATTCATCCATCCATGCATCCATCCATGCATCCATCCATGCATCCATCCATGCATCCATCCATGTATCCATCCATGCATCCATCTATCCATCCATGCATTCATCCATCCATGCGTCCATCCATGCATCCATCCATGCATCCATGCATCCATCCATCCATGCATCCATCCATGTATCCATCCATGCATCCATCTATCCATGCATCCACACATCTATGAATTAATACATGCATCCATCCATCCATCCATCCATCAATCCATCCACCCATCCACCCACCCACTTACTGCGCCCCCACCCCCCACCCCAATATGATGGCTTCTCAGGCTGCTCTCACATCTGTGCCCGCTCTCTAGACCAGCCTGAGACAGACACTAACATTTTTGCCACAGTGTCAACAGGTAGAGGTGAAATGTGCCAAAACTCTACAGATTGATTTGATCTGTCATGTGTGATCAGATTGTCCTGAGAGACTGTTAACACAGAAATGTATTTAATAGAAAACGGTTCGCTAGTGTCGCTGTGTGAGCTAGCAATAGCCGATCCTGTAAAAACTGAGCCTCATTAGCATGCGTGTTACATTTGTTGCATTCACTGCTCAGAAGAACGCCGTTTACAGTTGATTTAGCAGAACCCTATGTGCATCGTTTTCACAATGTGATGATACGAACACTGATTGTTTTTAAATCCCACAGAGAAGACTTTTTATGTTTCTAATGGGGCTGTTCTTGTCTAAACAGGGCCTCAGTCACTGTTGTTGTGTGTTTCGACCAATCAAAATCAAGTATTTAACTCAGTCTGGTGATAAAAGAGAATGAAAAGGACTGACATTACAAGGAAACAAGATATATGGCAGAGAGAGAGGGAAGAGATTTATGTTTTTTTGTATATTTCAGGCAGCCAAGTCAGGAAAAACAGAGAACTTTTGGAACTTTTTTCGACTTTCTTCTGTTCACTCTTATGATGGATCAGAGGGACCTCCAACAAAAAGGATGTCCTGTTCTCAAGGAAAACAAGAGACCACAGATCACCCCGGTTGTATTTTAAACAAGCTGCTGATAAACAAGTGAGAATGTCTCGGGCTTATTCAGCGAAGGTCTCGGACATTTCAAACTCTTTTCCATTAGTAACCAGTCGGACCGATGGCCCTGAAGGTTACAGCTTTGAGCTCGTAAATCAATTTAATCCATTTCATCTTATTTGGGGCTGAAAAGGCAGGGACAGAGTGTTTCTCGCTTTCTCAGAAGGAAAGTGTGATGTGACAAACTCCATCTCCAACAACAAACGGTGAAGAATCGGCAAGAAGAGGAAAGAAGTCATGTTTGGACCAAGTTTTCCTCCTACATGTTTACTTTCATTTCTTTTCAAGGCACAGATTGAGGCTGATTTCGATGGCCTCACTTTGAACGTATATTTTTGTCTTTAATAGTCTCAGAGGACAGTGGTCGTTATATATAAAGGGATCTCCATACTCCTGATGTTTGACATTTTGTCTTAATGCTCAAGTCCGTTGATAAAGGCCTTCCCTCATCCCTCCTCCTCCTTCAGCGTGAGCCACAATGTCTCAATAACCTTCTAAGTCCGAATCTGTTGCCTGTCTGCACCGTCCACGTGCTGCATGTATCCACAGGGCTGCGTGACAAACCCCCTGAAATGTTGCACTATGAATTCCCTCTGTTTCTATTTGCAGAGGAGCTCTTCACTAGATTAAGTTCAATTCCAAAATGAGACATCAACCATTTTAGAAATGCTTTACCTACCATTGCAAGATGATAGCTTTCCTGGAAGAGGGAGGAGATCACTCTGGATTATCACTGAATCCATTAGCGAAGTCAAGACCTCTGTTGATTAACAGAACGCATATTGCTGGTTCACATTTCTCCCATCCAGTGAACACGTCAGGAATGACGGCGTTGCATTGTTGGGATAATGGGTTTCGTCCCCTATAGGGCATTCCTCTTCCTCCCTTTGTTGAACTCTGAGGTTGCCCAGTTTGTGCTCATTATGTCTCTGAACATTATCTTGATATCTGGACCATTAGAAGGGAATGTGCAACACGCCAAACCTTAAATAGAGTCCTAATAGATTACTGTTCCCAGATTATTCTTCTACCTGGTCGCATGTCATTTTCTAATCTTCGGCGGAATGAACGGAGAGAAAAGTCGGGCAGCTTTCCTATTAAGGTTGTCAGTACGGATCAGATCAGAGCAAGACGTTGGACCATGTACTCGGGATGTGCATGGTTAGTCTGCTAAAGGATCAAACATCATCCTCGTTAGCTGGCACCAGGATTTCCAGTCAGTTAAACAAATTCATTTTGTATATTTGGCTTTATTTTAATTGTAGTAAACGGAGATGAAGTTGTATGTATCTGCATCTGGTTAAACTGGCATGTAACCACTCAACCAGGGTACAAACATGTGGACGTTAACCTGGACTGAAGGCTGGTGGTGCTAGCTCTGCTAATGTTAGCTACACTTAACAAACCAATTTGGCATTGTTTACTCGCAAACTACTAGACTAGGAAACCTGTCGCTTTAGGAACATCCCTACCAGGTACTCAGTGTCTAAATGGTTCATCCCTATCGTCACGTGTCTGGGTAACCTTCGCTGATGAAATTGCAAAATGAGGACTACGATGATGGAGACTTTAGAAACAGTTAAAACTCCTCGTTGGAGAGCTCCTCTTTGGACAACATACCTCTAAGGGCTTCTCTTTGTTTGTTAACCTTGGACCTTGCACTGCGATGAAGTGACATCAGTGGAACTGGCTCCAAAGCAACCTCACTTCAATGTTAAAAAAGATGGTGGACATCTTGGTTTGAGCCTTGTGTTTGTGTGTTGCAGCTTTAATGTTAAGATTTGAAAAGTATATGTGCTTTTCAGTTTCTAGTCCTGTATTTTGGTCTATTTTAAAAGGGATCCTATTGTAAGCTTTTATTCTGTCTAACTCAAGTTCGACCAATCAACTCGGGCTGCAGTTTCATTTTAAATGCAACAACAACATTTGCTATAAACACATCATAGCAGTCTTAAAATAACACCGTTAATAAGAGGCATTGTTCTAAGTAAACAATCAACATTTTCTCTCTTGACGTGCACACATTGTGCCAGTTGGATGGAGCCCTGGGTGTGTTGGTCATGCTTTCACCCTGTTTTCATGCAGTCAGATGAAGCCAAGGCTAGCTATCAGCTGTCCTCACATTAACTGGTGACAACTTAGTGATTAATAAAAGCTTATTGGGTTTTATTTGGAGGATGAGTTGAGTATTGTCCAGCCCTAACATTATTTACATTAACTTCTGGATCGTTCCCATGTGTTGGAAGAGTAACTACTTTAAAGACCGAGCTAATAAAGTCCCTTGAAGTGAGGATTTTTTAAATTTTGCACAGAAAATGTTAAATTCTGTAATATGTCTAAAATGAAAGAGCACAGATATCAGGGCATAGCTTTCAAGAACTTTTATACCCTGAGGGAAAAGATTGCTGGAAGTATAAATCTCTTAAAGATCTCCTTTATGTGGATGGATGAGAAGATGGATACACAAGCTTTGAAATATACCCGTAAACTGGGCCTTTTTTTAATAAATAAACACGCTGCTGTTCTGAAGGAGATTTTTTAATTAGAGACGGAGATCAGCAGCTCATTAGGAAAATATTTATTGAAGTAAGAAAGGTTTATTGCATTTCTGTTTTGGCCTTATCCTCTCCTTTTATTAAAAACACAGAATTCCTGGAGCTGCTTTCTATCCCTCTTCAACATCAGCAATTATTAAAGCTCCTGCAGGGAATTTTAAGTTTGTGTTCATCTTGGCGCCCCCTGTGGACAAAGTTGTACCTCTTATGTCTTTGCTGACCTTGTCCTTTGCATGCAGAGATGATATTTTTGGAGGGCTCTTTTGACTTTTTATGAGGCAGCTGAAGAGAGACAGGAAGCATGGGGAGTAGAGAGATGGGTGAGACATGCAGCTAAGTCAAACCAGTGACTACTGCAACGCTGAATCCTTACATGTGGAAAATCATGCAGTTAATCTTTGCATCTGACTCCTACCCTGCAGAGTTTGTAGGCCATGAAAATACTCCATCATCTAGTTGTTGCTCTTGTTTGCTTCTGTATGTTGTGTCGAGAAATCAGTATTCATTTTCGTCTCCGTCATAACCTGCAAAAATCTCCCCACAGGAGCTTTAACAGTCTGATAAAAGCTATATTTGCATTTTAACCATCTCTCATTGCAACAATCAGAGTTTAAAAATGCTAGCATAATGGTAATATCTGTACAAAATGAAAATCTTTCCCTGCAGAACCTCGAACTGTTGCCTAGTTTCACCTCACTGATCTCTGTCCTTCTTTGTTTTGCTCTCTCCTGCAGAGGCGCCTCCCTCTGGGATGTCCAAGAATGGATACTTCTTTCAAGAAATGGGTGAGTCCAGGCCACCGTCAGGATACATGAGGGCAATGCACACAACATTTTCAGCCATGGAACGAAAGAGTTACCTATAATATGAGATCTCTGAGATGCAGACAGAGTTGAGGAAAAAGTCGAACCCTTATCGTGATGAGGGAAGAAGTAGAGGGATTTTTCTTTATCCTAATTCTGCCAGTAATGTGAGTCGTACAGTACATTCATAGTGAAAGATGAGATTTCAAGATTAGAGCTGCGGCACAGACGCAGGAGAAAGAAATCTCCCACTCTCACACTCCAGTGCATTTGGATAAAAATAATGAACTTTGCTCCGACTGTTATGATAACGGCAGTTTCATTACCTTCAAGCCAAGGCGAGTCGCCCAATTAGTATGAGCAGCACAAGCAGACAGGACCGAACACGCTTGCATTGGATCGCCCTGCCTCCCCCCCAGCCAATTATTCCCCTCCTGCAACACGCCGATTCACTCAGCCGATTCACAGGAGGCCCCCCTGCTGCAGCCCGACATAACTGTCTTTATTAGGAAACCTTTTATCACCATATAAATGCAGTTACATTTCTGTTGGCAAGTAAGCACTATTCAGCATCGCCATCTCTAAGGTTCATTAGTGAGGGTCAGACTGGAAGCCAAAACGCTCTCTGGGTGCACACCAGAGGCTGCGAGCAGGATGACATGAAAAATGATATTTGTTTGTCCTGCTTTTGCCTCTTCTTTCTGTGCACTATGTTCTTCACAGGCTGATAAACCCTAGTCAATTATCATCTGTTAATGTGCTCATGCAGTTAGTGACAGAATCTGATCACAACCTCTCATAAGGTGCATTTGGACCAAGAGTTCCAGGGTCTTTTAGTCCCCCAGAACTACTTTACCCTGAACTAAAAGGTTCCTGTGCCCCCATTGTTGTCTGTGTTTCAACCGTGGGCTGAATTCCATGGTAGATTGTGCAAACCAGAACAGTGACGTATGGAGAAAAAAAAGTAAATGCACTACACCACCAGACCAGTAGAGGGCAGTAAAACAAAGACGAATGTCATTCATCACAGATGACACCATAGAAGCAGACGGACAGGCCGGTATCATTATGAGCAACACATCAGTTAGCCTGTTAGCATGAAGAGACTCAGCTGGCGCTGTTTTACATGGTGCTATATTTCATCACAGATGGATTCACTGAATCAACACGTGAGAGGAGATAAGCGCGAGTAGCAAAGACGTTTCAACACGGCTTTAAAATCCTTTTGATCTCAAAAAGCCGTGGCAGAGATCAGACAGTGTTTTGATAAAAATTGAGCAAAAAAAAAATGATTTTTTTTTATATAAAATTTGAAAAACAAAATTGACAATTTTTTTTTTTGAATTTTTTTTGAAAAAAAAAAAACTTAAAAAAAAAATTTTGAAAAAAAAATTGAAAAAAAAAATTTTTTTTTTTTGAAAATACAAAATTTGAAAAAATGGACAAAAACATTTTTGACTAAAAAAATTTGACGAAAAAGTTGACCCGGAGCCTGTCGAAAAAATTAATTTTCCTCAATTTGAAATTGTCCACCAAAAGCAGAAAAACATGAAAAAAGTGAAAATTTTGCACCTGCGGTTAAAAACATGGAAAAAGCAATAAATGAATCAACACATGAGAGGAGATAAGCACGAGTAGCAAAGACGTTTCAACACGGCTTTAAAATCCTTATGAACTCAAAAAGCTGTGGCAGAGATCAACCGGTGTTTTGGTTTAAACAGCGACCCTGTTAACTGGAGACTCTCAGCCGGATGCATCCCTCATAAATGTGTTTAGACGATCATTAAATATCTGATGAGGATATTTTGAAATCTTAATAAAAACTAAACTAGTTTGCATTCCCAGGAACTCCCTCTGTGTTTCAACAGCTGTGTAAACTCCACAGACACTGACACGTTCAGATGAAAGTCTCCAGTTTACAGGGTCACTTTCAAAAACCGTAACACAGCGAGAGATGCATTCACGGTGGGCTGAGAGAAGACTACTGTTACAAGCTGCTAAATCAAGAGAATCACAGCTTCTTCTTTTGAAAAGTACACACACATACAAAAATGATAGAACAAATAAAAACTAATGAAAGTAAGAGAAATCAAGTGAATCACAGATGGAAAAAACAATGACTCTGAATAGTTTTTGGAAAAATTTGAAAAAAAAAAAAAAAATTGACAAAAAAATTTGAAAAAAGATTTTTTTTTTTAAAACAATTTTTAAAAGTTTTTTTTTAATTTTTTTTGAAAAAAAAAAACTTGAAAAAAATTTTTTTTTTTAAATACAAAAAAAAAAAAAAAAATAATCACAAAAACAGTTTTGACTAAAAAAATTTGACGAAAAAGTTGACCCGGGGCCTGTCGAAAAAAATTATTTTCCTCAATTTGAAATTGTTCTCCAAAAGCAGAAAAACATGCAAAAAAAGTGAAAATTTTGCGCCTGCAGTTAAAAACATGGAAAAAGCAATGACTGAATCAACACGTGAGAGGAGATAAGCACGAGTAGCAAAGATGTTTCAACACGGCTTTAAAATCCTTTTGAACTCAAAAAGCCATGGCAGAGATCGACCGGTGTTTTGGTTTAAACATCGACCCTGTTAACTGGAGACTTTCAGCCGGATGCATCCCTCATAAACGTCTTTAGACGATCATTAAATATCTGATGAGGATATTTTGAAATCTTAATAAAAACTAAACTAGTTTGCATTCCCAGGAACTCCCTCTGTGTTTCAACAGCTGTGTAAACTCCACAGACACTGACACGTTCAGCTGAAGGTCTCCAGTTTACAGGGTCTCTTTTAAAACCGTAACACTGGGAGAGACGCATTCACGGTGGGTTTAGAGAAGACTACTGTTACAAGCTGCTAAATCAAGAGAATCACAGCTTCTTCTTTTGAAAAGTACACACACATACAAAAAAGATAGAAGAAATAAAAACTAATGAAAGAAAGAGAAATCAAGTGAATCACAGTTGTGTGTGATGTTATTGTGGATGGCAGGCAGAATAAAAACACTGCGGTTAATCTACCAATCAGACACGTTCAGGATTACAGGCCTTGCCCCCTGAAAATCCCAGGACCTTTGAAAAGTACTACCCCACTTGCAGGGCTTTTCAGGAGGGAGATTATCTACCCCTTGCTGATGATATCCCACCCATTGGTGTGTACACTGTCAAACTCCAATATGAACTTCCCATGCATCCACTTCACAATGCATTATTTGATGATGTTCACGTTATTCTATTTAAGTTAACGTTCAGATTTGACGCCCTCTGAGTGGGAGTCTTCTGGGTGTCTCTGAGGAAGCTGTTAAGCAGCAGCTCAGCAGATCCTGTTCCACCTTTAACATATCATACCTCCAATAACGCTCTGAACAATAGCCACACTCATTTAAAATGTCAAATCTGCCTCGTCAACACGTACCGCAGTGTTTCCCCCGGAGCGTCTTTGTCTCGCTTTATGAATGTGCATTATTTCTTTATGAGTGGAGGTGGCCTGTCTGTGTTTTAAAACACTGTGGGGAAACCCTGTAATTTAGCTGTCATCATCAAGTTTAGACCTGAGAGGTTCCATGCTGTGAGAGACGGCCTCCTTTTACACTCACCTCACCTCGGGGTAACAGTTTGAGAGGAGTAAATTACAGTATTAAAGTACACTAATGTGGCTGTAATGGATTGTTATGTAAAGCTAGCCGTGCCTTATTTATACAGGGCTTTTCATACAATGACATTGTAAGACAAAGTGCTGTACATAAAAACAACTTCAAATAGAATAAATAAAAATATATATATATATGAAAATAAGAAATAAAAAGACCACCTGATCTTAATCCCAAATCCTAAGGTTAAGAACACAATATATGCAACAATAAAAATAAAATAAGTAGATAAATGAAAAATTTTAATAGAATAAAAAGAAAACTGAGAAAACGCTCTCATGATATCTTAAAGGAGGAACACTGGAGGAAACATAAGATGTTAAAACTCAACACAGGAAATTAAAATCACCAAAATAAAATACATTTCTAAGACAATAAAACACTAAAATATTAAACTATTAGAAGAAAATAAGATGCTTTACTTTATTATTATTTAGAATTATTAAATTAATACATTAATTAGTTTATTAATACAATTAAATTAGATTAAAAGTGACTACAATTTAAACTAGATAATAAATAAATAAATAAAGTAAGTTTTATAAGAACTCAGTTAAAAGCAAGACTAAAAAGGTCGGTCTTGAGTTTGCTTTTAAAAATGTTGATGCTCTGCAGCCCTCAGATCTTCAGGTAGGGTGTTCCACAGACCTGAGGGCCATGATGATAAAAGGCTGCCTCACCGTGGGTCTTTGTTCTAGCTTTTGGTACAGTTAGAAGTCCACTACCTGAAGACCTGAGGGCCCTCACTGGCTCACATGATGAAAGCAAATCTGATAAATAAAGAGCAAGACCATTAAGAGATTTAAGAACTAATAAAAATGATTTTAAAATCTATTCTAAAAAGATTCAAACATTTTTATTGTCAATTTTCACTATATATACGAGACATACAGGAAAAACGAGATGCTGTTTCTCTCTTCCAGCTCTTAAATATCAAAAATGTAAATATGAAATACAATAAAATTTAATAAAATCCAGTTATAAAAAGAAGGATGGTGTTTAAATATCATTTGATAAAATCAGGCAAAGATTAATTTCAAATAATTATTTAGAATCTCTTTTTTTCCAGCTTCTCGGAGGTGAACATTTGCTGCTTTTCTGCCTCATATCATTGCAAATTAAATATCCTAAGCTTTCATATTGGGCTCTAATTAGACCTTTTTTTCAACACTATAAATTATTTTCTCTCCTAATCATGATAGTTTTTCATTTTACAAGATAACATAGACATCAGAGAGCTCATCCTAACTTACCCAGCGTTGGTTTGATGTTCCTTTTTTCTAGAATGATCTTCAACTTCTCAACTAAAATGCTACAACTAGTAAATGTTTGTTATTCTAACTGAAGAAATGATCAATTATCTATTAACAAACACTTACTGTAGGTCTTTGTCATATTGTAGACAAATAACCAGAGAACAATAATGGAGCCGTCTCTCTCTCTCTATGAAATCAAAGGTTCTCTGCAGCCTTGGAGAACAGCGCGGTGACAGCAGCTGTGTATCGTCTTGGAGTAACTCTCCGCACACAGAACATCAAATTTTAACCACCTTTAAAGATGCAAACATGCTCTCTCCGCTTCTGTTTGTAACGCTGAAGTGTTTTTGTGTGTCACAGCTCCAAACAAACCTGAAAGGCTGCTGCAGATCGCTGCACCCCCTTTGAAGGAAGCACATCAATCATTTAGTGTTTTTCATATCAAATATCCATCTTCCCCTCTTCCTCTCTTCCTCTTCTTCCCCTGTTCCTTTTCTACATGTTGCATCTTTGGATCGACTCGTCCGGTAACTGAAGCATTCACCGATGCACAAATAATACAATCTATAATTAAAATGACACGGTGAAGTAAAGCAGGTTCTGAGTCTTATTATAACATTAAAGTTTAAAGGCACAGTGGGGAGTTTTGAACTGATTTGAAATAGTGTCACTCTCACGCTGACGCCTCTCCGTGACCTATAGAGTGATATGAGATAATCAAGGACAAGATTATTCCTTCTTATTGAATCGAAGTGCTTGAGTTCGGGGTGGAGTTCTGCAGAAAAAGCTGAGTCGATTTTCATCACTTCATTATCAAGCAGGACAAGTTTTATTCCTTCAATCATTTTCTTTAGACATAATGTTTTGTCCTCATGACTGATACTGGAGCAGGATGAGCAAACAAATATGCATTCTCTGTTGAAGTACTCTTTAAGACAGAGAAACTCTACAACCAGGGCTAGCTAAAACAGCTAACAGCTACATGAGCACCACATACTTGTGCGTTGATGTGTCCGTGTCGCCTGCTTCCGGCCCCGCTACGATCTCTGTTTACTTTTCCACAGCGATTCAGAGCGTGTGATGTTAATCTACAACTGATACATGTTACTGTTTATCATACAGACAAGTTATCTTACAATGTTACAATGTCATTTAGCAGACTCTTTTATCCAAAGCGACGTACAGTAACAAAGTGCACAAAGTGCTTCAAGTCCATTTGGATGCAGGTCCTGCCAAGCAGTGTTAAAGCTATGCACAAAAGTAAATAAGGATGCTGATTAGGCTGAGCACGTTAGTTTCACATGATTACATGAAGAAGAGAGAGGAGGAGATCAAATACAAGGCCGATGTGCAGCTGATGAGCCGGGATCCCGGAAGTGCTGTAAATGTGAGTTATACAATGCTGCCGAGCGGACCAATCACAGGGCTTGCGGTCCGTGTCGATTCTATGCGTAGTTACATTTTGGAGGAGGTGCACGTCAGCTATGTGCGTTGGCCTCTGCATAGGTACGGGAGCTGCACGGACCTCCAGCTTAGGATACGCCGTCGATTCAACGCAGAAGTATAAATCAGCCTTTAGCCTTCCTGTCCGAACTGGAGACGTGATCCCACGTGGTTACCCAGAGATGAGAGGACATGCAATGAGGGACTCAAACACTACCAAACTTTCACTTTCACTTTTGGCTCACTGTTTTCTTCCTTGACCGGCATCCAAACTGGCGCACCTATGACGAGTTTGAAGGTACAGGAGCTACGCCGTGGATTCGACGCTGAAGTATAAATCAGGCTTAAGGACAGTTGATGATGGTGCTAATGGGAGATGTAGTCTTAATCCCTGAAAAACAGTACTGAGTTTGTCCACAGAGGTCGCCAGAATCAACACATGAAAACTCCTCACAGAGCCTTTAATATAAAAGAAGAGAAAAACATAGCTTGGTATGAAAATGCAGTAAATAAAAGGTCAGCAAACAATATCCCACATATACACGGCCACTTAATAAATTCATCAATAATTTTACACCAAACATTGATTTAGAAATGGCTTTAAAGATTTTAAATGAGTATGTTTGTAGTCTATTACACTCACAGTCTGATTTGCATCCATAGTAGCTGAGAGAGTGTATTCTCTATAGCAACAGTCTGCTACTGAGAAATATCAGACTGTTGCTATTGACCAATCAGAACCAAGTATCTAACACAGCTGTGTGACAGTAGGTAATAAAGGGATTTCCAACCAAACAGTAATAAGAAGTAAAAATGTTAAATCTTCACCACTGACTCTCGGACTTTGCAGCCGTTGTTTTCTTTGGAGGTGATTTGAAAGTCAAAGCCCAGCCGGTGAGTCTGAAACACGGAGGGACGCAGGCGAAAGCGACGACACGGTCAGGTTCAAATAATGTCAATTACAGAGAGATGATCCTGATGCAGGACAAACTGAATGAACTGAATTTGGGGGCCTCACCACGGATAAGGTCAGCGGATAAAGAGCACGAGGATGAGATATTGTTCTAGTGGCATCAGCATGATATTTGGGAGCTCACTGGTGACTGTTGAGTTGGATTTAAGAGGCTGCTGTGTCAGGATGAGAGAGAATTGGATGAGTCACACAAACAAGCTCCAGGCTTTCTTCCATACAAAATCCTGTCCATTACACACCAAAAGGAAAAAAACCTGCTGGAACCCTACTGAGTCATGAAGTACTTGTCCTCACATCAGAACAAACAGTGACATACAAATTTATACAGTTTCATGAGAGAAATTCAACACAGCAGCATTTTTATATCAATCAATATGTTCTAAATTAACAGATTTAAAGACATTTAAAGAAGTCACCATACGCTGTACTTCCTGTGATTGCCTTTTTTGGTCATATCTCAGATGAATTAAATGATTATTGTCTAATTGAGGAAATAAAATGCACATAAATCCATCTTTAATTTTAACAGGCAGTAAAAACCTTTTTATTTACCACCTGAACAGACTGTATTTTCAAAATGCCACATGTCAGATGACGCTAAAAACAACATTTACATATAACTCAGAGGATTTCATTTGAAGCTCCAGATGTTTGTTAGGGTGTCAGGATGGTTCATTGGCTCTCAAATAAGCTGTCAGAGAAAAGCATAATTTAAACTAATGATATCTTGTTGCTGTCTGCTCTCTGTGCTGACAGGATTTCACTCACGGGAGGTTTCTAGTTGTTGTTTTTTAGGTCATAATAGGTGTTTTTATAAATTCCAACTGGCATATTATGAAGAATAAATATGTGTGCACATAAAAGTAGAAATAGCAGGATGTCTTGGTACACATTTTTTGAATAAACAAGGTATCTGTGAATGAAATTGATTGAAGACAGCAATAAAAATGCATTATTGTCATAACTGATGCTTTTTGGAAACACTCTCGACTTTCAGATGGGTTTAATTTCACGCTCTGTGACTCTGATAGTCCATCTTAATTGTAGCATAATGCTCTGTAATGTACCTGTTGGATATCTGGACTTCCTGGACAAGCCATTAGCAGACCATGACTGTGATACAGGTGAGTTTGTCAGCCGCCGAGGTCCAGGAGGTGACCCTGTGCTGTTGTGTCCCCAGAGCAGCGGGAGGTGGAGCAGGAGGAGGGCAGCGAGGGCCGAGAGGAGGGACAGGACTCGCCGATCGCCTGCGGAGATGACATCCACCTCTATGACAACCAGATCAGCCCTGGGCCAGGTCAGTACACGGAGAAAGACAGAGAGAGGGCAGCAGGGGGGGGCTGGAGGAGGAGGAGGAGAGGGGAGTGCAGCTTGATAAAGAAAATGGAGAGGGAGACAAATACAGCTTGGGAAGAGCGGTGAGATGGCAGAGAAGTTTAGGGAGTAAGATGGAGAATGTAGAGAGTGGGCAGCACTGTTTTACTCTGTCGTTTTCACATATCATAGTGCTTTGTCCTCCCAGTCTTCACACAGACATGTCGTACCTTGTTGTGGCCTCTTGACTTGTCACTGGGCTTGCTCCCAAAGGTCAACGACAAGTGAGTCAGGTGTTGATTGAAGAAACAGACAAACTAAGCAATCAACGATACTGGGATGGGCATTTCAAGCCATGTTTTTCAGGGTGCTGGCTGAACTTAGTTGGACGAGCATGCGCCACATGTACAGATGCTGCAGCAGACCCTGGTTTGACTTAAAACCAGCAGCCTTATTTCCCCATTCCAAGTTTCAAAGTGGCCCTTTACAGAAACCCTCCATCTCAAAAAAGCCAGTATGACCCTGTGCTTGATCTAAGTTTGAGTATGAATGTGTGTCATAATCAGCAACCCAGTCACAAACAGCTCATAGAAATGTTTGCTTGCTTTCCTCCAGTCAATAATCTCCTCTCCAGTTCAACCATTTGATCAATATCAGTGCTAGTTTTGCTCCTTGCACTTTATGGAGATGCTGCAGATCATAAAATGAATCACACTCTTCAAAAGCAGAGCGTAGTACCTGCAGTCATGGCCGATCTCAAAGGCGTCATTCAAGAAGAAATCAAAAGACAAACGTCTGAATGTTAAAAAAATAAATAAACGATGTACCAAGTTCTTTCTGAGGAGGTCTGCTGGAGTCCAGGTCTGTCCGCAGTCTGATGGCAGGTGTTGACTTGACAGACGGCTCCCTCAGCTGCAGGTGCAGATGATTTTGACCCCATCACCAGAAACCCCACCAGTCAACAGGTGACCGTTGCTATGGCATCAGTCACAGGTGCACCATGGGGAAAGACGGGACGAGAAGGAGAGAGAGAGAGAGAGAGAGAGAGAGAGAGAGAGAAATGTGACAGGTGACCATGTCACTCGGGCTGATTCTCCATACATAGTAACACTTCAGGCGTCTGACAATAGAGCAGGAGTGATGCAGGCTGGGAACAAGTTAGAGGAAGAACACAAAGCTCTCTCTGGTGAACAGACCAAAGTGTTACGGCCAAATTCCACCAGAGCCGGTCTGTCTCTGATCCGTCACGGCACCGGATCTGATAGGTTTCTGTTCCAGCCAATGTGTTAACTTCCACTGGATCCGTTCCGTCTCTGAGCCGGCAGGTTGGAACGCAACGGATCAGATACGCAAGACTTCTACTTTTGCAGGATGCCGGAGCACGACGCATCAATATGCACAGAGCAGATGGAGCAAGACAGGAAGTCAGGCACTAAAACCAAATGAAAACATCCGGTTGATTTTCAGAATAAAACACTCTGTGTTATCACCAGATCGTATTTCACTTAACTACAACAACAAACCATCATGATGAGCGGAGCCAGGCCTGGAGTCAACAGGTCAGAGGTTTTCAGAGGACCAGAAAGACAACATGGATGAGGAGAGGAGGAGGAGAATCCTTGATCCAGTGATTTTTTGTGGGAGAACCTCGGTCACATGACTCCAGCTGTCCTGCGGTCCTGACAAGAGAGCACGGAGCCTGACCGCAGCGGATTGGAGACGGACCAGACACAGATCTGATGGAAGTCCTGTGTTAGAGCGTAAAATACCAGAGAGACATAACATGTGGACTGCTGTAGGAAACCTATCATATCATGTTGATTACTAAAATGTTAAAAAGGACAAACCCCAGCCTATTCTTTTACATTAAGTTAAGTATTTGGACCGTAACCCTTCTCCTCCTGTGTTCGACGGGCCAGGATGTAAAACTGAAGAACTCAAAACTTTAGGAAATTCATGAACGGCAACTTCAGCATCTTCAATCTTTTAGGAAATATGTGCCACCTTTTATTATACACTTTATTAATCCCTGAGGGGGAGTTGAATTATTCTCTCTCTTATTGAGCATGCCGCACACTTAAGCTGGAAATGCACACATATGCCCAAAGAGGATCTTCATGAACATGCAGTGATGGAGAGATGCATGGGCAGTGAGGGCAGTTGCCTTGCTCAAAGGCATTAACTGTTTAAACTGGCACCTCTGCAGCAACCAGTTCCAGTTTTCGTACTTTGGTGCATGTTAGGCCTTAAAATAGATCCCAAGTCAAGTCCCCACAGACTGCTACCCTCTACATGTAGTCAATGCATGCTGCTTTTGACCTATACAACATCAAATTACAACACTGTGTTCATAAAAAACAGCAGATTTTGCAGCTGCAGCTAAAGTATGCAGCAAACATCCCCAACAACTGCAGACATTTTTTATGCTGCATACCTAATTAAGGTTGAAATCTACTGTTATGTCAAGTGACGGATGCTCCTATAAATATTAAAGGAGTCCCACCATATCAACTGTATGACATAATCTCTAAAGGTGAATAGATTACATCATCACAGGGAATAAAATCTCCATATCACTTACCTCCAATCAGAAGACATTAAATCAAACCTCCGCTTCAGAGGAACCTGATCCCCTAAAAGCTGACAGTACTTTGCCCACACTCTTCTCCTACTACACAGCTGCATCATGTTGAATCCTCACTGCAGTCATCAAGCAGAAATTGTCACCCACAGGTGCAGACTGTTTGTCATGCCCAACAGTGTCTTCTCAAAAATATTCAGTGCATTATTCATTGAGAGCTCGGCTGAATGTCGATTAGTGTGTTTTGTTTTTGTGCTTGCTTCCACCGAAACTCACTCTGCCACATACATATATTTAATCCCAGTGTGGTTACCTATTTGCAGGCCTCTTTCTGTCTGTTATAAATGTCACAAATTGTTGTGTTATTTTATTTATTCCACATCAGCAGGCTACTGTGGAGTATACCCACTAGTGGTGGGAAGATTAACTGACTCTTATTGATACACGCACCACAGATGTACACTGTTGTGTTGGAGAGTAGCGTAGGAGTTGTGCAAAACAAACATGGCAGAGGCTTTGTGAGTGTACCCACCACCTGTGAACTTCAAAATCCAAAGTCTGCGAACGGGACAGATGGACGACTTGAGGTGTTGGATGCAATTTGCAAAGAGTGGTGTGATGCTCTTAAGTAAACAGGCAGACTAATGAACAACCTTATAACTCACCTGAAGTGGTGACATGGTGTGACCGTGGGTGTGACTGTGGAGGCGTCTACCAGCATCTCCTACCTTGGGTTTGGAATCAGCTCCGGCTGCTAGCCCCAAAAGTGGAGTGAAAAGTATTGCAAGTTTTTTCCATGCCCCACCGGCAAACAACTCCTCTTGTTCTCCTCTTGTCTTGTTGTGAAAAGTTTATTTAAACTTTATCGTTCACAATATAGAAATTGCTGCCCACTGGTGAGCCTCCCTGCTGCTGAAAGGGTTGTAAACATATAGTTTTGCATATGAATTGTTCTTGTTAATCTGCAGCATCCTCATTCCTGTGACCCTGAAGCATTAAAAGTGTCCTCCACTGTAAAATTATAACAAAGAAATATAAGAAAGAAAAATTGTACAATGTCAGCTGTTAGAAAAAAATTGCTAATCAGACCAAAATATTTTTTGTACCAAGAAGTGAAGAAGTTTATTTTAGCTGTAAAGATCTGCTTCTTTGAATGAGTGTGTATGTGGTTTCCGGTACTTCTGGAGCCAGCCCCTGGTGGACAATTTAGGAACTGCAGTTTTTAGCACTTCTACATCAGATTCACTTTGCAAGGCCAGAGGTTGCCGTTTGGTTAAACCCCACTGTGTTGAATCACACTGCTTCATAATTGGGATGTGATTTGTATCGTATAGGTAGTTGCTGTGTATGTGTCTCAAATGTACCAGATCATTGAAATGTATCGTATTGCCTCACATCAGAGATGCCACCATATCAGATCAGCATAACAGATTGTATCATGTTCTTTCTGCTTGCACAAACTGTGCTTTGGTAAAGTAAATAGCATAGTGAGAACATCAGATACAAGAACTCCTATCTCAATCTTTTCAAAACATTTCTACCTTATCATGAATGTATTCTAATATTTACTGTCGTTTCATGAAAACATGCAGTCCTGCTTTGGGAGCTTTTTAAATTCCTCTCTCATCCCAGCCTGGTTTCTTGGACCGTATTCAATTTTGACCTTAATGCTAATGTGCTTTTGTATTTAACTGCACCACAGTAAAGATATATTTCATAATGACTTCCAACATTCCTGTTATTTAAATAGCAATTTGAATTTAATCTTCCACTTATGAGTTCAGCCGCCAATTATTGCAGTAGTTGTATTTTTTTATCATGGTGCCATCATCATGAAAGCCAAAATGGGATTTCTTCTTTTCTTCCAAACAGAGAAGGTATTTCTTCTTATCATACCATCACTCCTTTTATACAGTCAGCGGTAAAAATTGTTTCCATGTCTTGAATCCTCAAACATAAGCTTTCATTTTCACCTCCTACAAATTGTGTTCACATACTACTGCCAAACGTAGAATGTAAAAATAAGACAAGCGGAGGCAGATTAAGACACGAGAGAAAAACAAAGACATACGGAGAGGTTATCCATCGCCTTCACAATAAAGGAAAACTGTGACAACTTTGATAAATGAAGGCAGAAAGTGTGAATCTTAAGATTCGTAGGAAAGTGATGCCATGTTTCACTGTGTTCTGTTTTGTTTTTATTTGTTTTAAGAATGGCCAAACATGTTCAATGAGACCAAAATGGACACATTTGGTGATAAAACCATTTAGAAAGAGATTGTCACGAAACTGAAACTCAGGAAATTAAAAAAGAGCTCTGTTTCGTTGTCCTTGTTAGAAATTAAGTTTCTGCATTTTACCATCTTAAGTATTTGAATGCAATGCCCAGAGACTAACTTGAGCTTAAAGTAAGCACTTAAGTAAAGGCCTCATGGAAAAGTATCTTCTTACTGGCTGCTTGGCGTTAGGGATGAAAGTATTGTTCATGTTTAGCTGTGAGTTGCTTTAAGTTTCTTTAAAGGTCCCAGAGGTTAAAGCTGTCTTGATGTTTTTATTTCTAGTGAGACTGCTGAATAACTGCTTCATGTGATGCCATGAAAATTGTACAGATAGTGTTTGTTCTGAGAAGATCAGACCTATAGAATTTGGTGTCCCTGATTCAACCAGTTCCAGTTTCCACTTAACCAGTAAAATTTCCTTGGATGTACTCATGAATAGGTTTAAAATCTTGAACTTGTAATCTAGTGTTCTTGGAGTCCCAGAAGTTACACCTTTAATTGGATGGATTTCTTTTAGAAATTGGTTTTGACCATTTAGTGTCACTCAAGATGAATTTAAGTCAATTTTCTGGCTACTTAGCATGAAGTCCTCACCACAAGTCAGATCTCTTCCTTTCATTTTTTGCACTATGATCTTTAAAAATGTAAGAAAATATCAACATGCTAACTCCCAAGTGAGATGATTTCCAGTTAAAATAAGCAGGCTTGATCAAAGAACCAACTGGATGGTAGTAATTTTTATTCTCATAATCTTTCTGGCTGTTGATGGATTACAGTCTTACTGGAGGTGTCTACTAAAAGCCGTACCGCCTTCACTATAAGAGTCAGAACAGTACATTCTTGTAGTCTGTGTTGAAGTAGCACCAGACACAGCTTAAACAAAGTGGTTGATGACAAATATTTGAGTGTTGAAGATAAGCTTTGAAGGGCTTATTAGAAGTCTTGTCTGCTGGTAATACAATGATGTTTGTTGTTTTCTGTCTCAGTTTTTTTTTTTCTTCCGGTTTTGACATGATCTTATCCATTCTTCTCACTTCAGAAGAATTTGTCATCGGGCTGTCAAACGCTCTCCATAAATAGAATTGATTTCATGATTATATTCCTGCCAGTGCTGGGCTCAGTTCCATGTCAGTCCAGTCAATTTGGCTGAAAACTGAAGTGGAAAAGTCACGAGGGAGGTCAGGCGTCTGTCACGATGGCAGCTTGGGGATTTAGGCTCTGACCGATGACCAGTTGACCTTGATGATGGTGCGTGGGGTTTGTAGCATGAACATTGTGTTCAGAGTGTGCAGAATTTCACGACGAAATACAGAGTTTAAAACAGATCATGCATGAGCAATGCAGATTTGTACCTGATCGTAAAGAGAACCAGCTCTTTAGCCTTGCAGGGATATTGAAGGACTCATGGGAGTTGGCCCATACAGTTGACAAGTCCTTTGGGGACTTTGAGTAGGCTTACAACCATGCCTCACAAGGGAGTCCTGTGGGAGATCTGCTGAAGTACGCAGCTTTATGGATGTTAATAAGCAATCAGATCCTTATACGCTTGACACATCCCTGTGTGTATTCAAAGTCAACCCATCGGAATGAGAAATGACACCTTCAACCCTGAAGCCGTTATTCTCTAGTGGGAAATGATGGACTGTACCTATTTGGTTGCGAGTGAACATATCTGAGCCAGAAGCCACCGCTTTCAACTTATTAAATCTGCATTACATCCCCCACTTGGGACTTGAGCTTTGGGCAATGACAGAAAGAAGGAGAGAGAGAGGGAGAGGATACAGCGACCGAAATGATATTACTCCACAGATTGGCAGGAACCGACCAGGGGAAAGAAGTCAGACAGGGACTTGGATTGAAGCCACTGTTCCTTCACAGCTGATTTGGACTGGGCAACTGATCAGGAAACCTCTTGATGCCTCTCCTCCATGCATATCCAACTACAAGGAGATCACGAGGTAGCAATAAACACACTGGAAAATTATACTGTTACTGTTATTTAGCTCAGGAACTCCTCGGGAATCCCCTGAAGGACTTTGCAAATCATGCTGGGAAGAAGGTTGTCTTGGCTACTCCTCTGATTCTGCTGCCAATACAAGAACACAGATAGAGGAGGGGTGGAAACAGGGAAGCCAGGGCAAAAAGCTGTTACATGTGAGATGTTTTTGACCTTTAAGAGTTTGTTTACCCAATAAATATTCTGTTTCTTGACTTAGGAATTCAAATTAAGAGCAAAAGTAACATTACTTGCTCCTGGGGTTAATGTTGAGCACTTACAGAGGGATTTACAGTTAATGAGAATGTAATAGCACGGCACTGTTTAAGATAAAGATAGCAATCATACATCAAAGTGTATTACATTTACATACTTGCTCTCTTGTGGCAAACTCAATGGCTGCCTGAGTAGCTGATTTATAATTTATCGCCAAGGACGTTTGTTTGATGAGGTCAGTGTGTACGTTATTTCACAGCCTATGAACTGACTCGCTTGTGGAGGAAAATATGGAACTCTGTGAAAAGAAGTTGTAGGCACTTTGTCAGATTTTTCCCAATCATGTAATGGTATTATTAGCTGTTTACAACATGTCCTTGTTGTCCTTGAAGCAAGGTTTTAAATCCAGCTGTAAAAAACATCGCAAATTCAGCCTCTGGAGGATCTGCAGCCTCTCAGTGATGCAGGGATGCTATTATAAAGGGTTTTATAATGAGGTGCTGCACTGATTGACTGCATGGATGTCGTCTAAGGAGGGAGAGTGCAGACAAGTGTAGGTGGATGCAAAGGCAGAAAAACACCCCAAACAAATATGGCAAGCGCTCCAGGAGAACCCGGTATACTTCACGTATGAGGAGGAGGCGGCGAGTTGTATCTTGAAATGTGAGTGTTATTCCTACCTGCTGTTATTCCTACAACATCAAGGCAAAACCACAACAGCAGAGGAGGATGCAGAATCACTTGAGTGAGTGGTTATGCAAATCACTCCTGTTGTTGCATCACCACAGGACACAGTTCAAACTGCCTCACAGGAGCGATGTGTTCCCTGTTGGTGGGCCACAGAAACAATGCAGAGGATTTACTGCTTCCACACTGTCAGGGTTCCTCGGCTGGTGAATGACTACAGTTTATATACACAAGGGAAAGTGTGTTTTTCATTACACGGGCCCTTTAATACCCTTTAGCTTTAAAAATGAGGAGTGCAGGACTTTCAAAGAGCATTGTTAAATGTCTACCCTGAACAATAGCTTAAGTCCATACAAGATTGGATCACGTGAATTAGATTATACAATATTAATATAACAGCTTTTTGTCCACCTCTTCACTGACCTTTACTTTTTTGAGTTCATGTTAATGGATAAAAGCTGAAAAGATTCTGTTAGGGAGCTGTGAACCAGTTCTAATAAAGTAATATCAACTGAACTCTCACTCCAGATACAAATTCTGATGGCAAGAATTACATTTTCTCCATTAGCTTGACATTCAATTTAAATGTGTAATCAAAATACATTATTTTAGAGTATAAGTCTGTTATCTGAGGATGAATAATCTTATAACACATCCATTCAGATAATATAAAGGGTCAGAGTAAGTCATGCATTTGCATAATAAGGGTAATTGGCTGAGTTGACAGACAAGTAGGTGTGTGTTGTAGCTGATTCCACCTACTTTCCAATATGGTGCCCGCCATCGTTTGGCTTCAAACGCCTCTCCTGAAACCGTTGGGTGATTTCACAGAGACTAGGTCCATGTTTTATACAGACTAAGGGTCAGTGTCAACCCCAGATTGGTGCAACTCTGTTGATTTAACTGACAGAAACCAGTGTGATAGACTGGATAATTAAAAAAGTATGCTCTGTTGTGTTAAGAAACCTATCAAATGATTTTTTTTTAACTCTACTAAACCATTAAAAAAAAAAATTCAAAATGCAACCACAGTTTTAAACACACTAACGAGATCAAGGGCACTGAACCCTGTTAGGATGCACTCATACTTCAGTACTACAGCCAGTGTAAGTCACCAACCTGCAACCCTGGAAGGCCAAAATAATACCACACCCTGCTCTGATATTACATAACACTTGTGGATGACCGAATATGTTCAACAGTTGTGGGCCACAATGATCAAACAAGTCAGGGAACAAGTCCGTGTCACATTATGGCACTTCCTCTTCCTAATCCCTAAACCTTGAAATTGTGCAGGATTACTTGGAACCACACAGTATACCGAGACACACAGCAGCCATTAGAAGGAGGTGATCATTGGGGACGAGGTAATCTTATATGAATATATGAAAATCTCCTTACAGCTGCAGCCTGACAGCAATTAGAGCCGCAGCTCCCTCTCTCCTCTGGGAGCGGATAAGCCCAGCCGTGTGCTTTTTGATTGTGTGGCTTTGATGAACCAAATCCAGTGCACACGACACGTGCCCCCCTGCCATCTTCTCATCATGGAGGTAGGGGCTGGGGTGCTCTTTTCTTCCTCCTCTGCCTGCAGGGCTTTATTATGCCAAGGTGCTTGGTGTGGCGATCAAAGCTTCCGCTTTCCTGCAGACTTACATTTAAACATGTTTACTTGTGGCTGGATTATTGATATTATGATATCCTGGTGTTTCCTGAGGCTTAGTGGCTTATTAGAGGGGGGTTTTCTTGCTTTTCTATTGCTGCAGGGAGGGGTTAAGCTCTGATTGATTTCCAGACGGAGCCGACATAGTGCATCACGCGGAGCAGAGGAGGAAAGCCCATGGTAACCTAATAACGTCCTCCCCACAGTAAACTGCGATAACTGTGTTATGCAACACGGCGGTGGACTGTTTTATGAGAGTCAGCAGGGTACTGCCAGTCTGCTCGTTTAAAGACTGAAGTGCGTTGAAAACCTCATTCCCCCCCCCGGTTTGTCCCCCGTATTGTTTCCCCAACACAAAAGGTTTTTCCTCCTTTCCCTTTTGACGCGACACTGGGAAAATCCAGACCTTTGTACTTTATCTGAGCACTTGCCTCAGCTCCACAGACGTGTGTATTAAAGCCTTATCAGCAGAGAAGTTCCAATCCCTGTTCAATGAGAGCATTTAGAGACTTGCCTCTTGACATTTTCATCACTATTAGAAAAAAGGTCTCTGGGTTTTTTTTTCTTTACTTACTGAGTCGTTGTTACTTGTGATCTTTATTTCAGAGTTTGAACTGTCCTAATAAATGTTCAGTTTCTACTGAATGCAAATGCAGAACAGTATAATCACCTTGTCACTATAGATTCACATTTAAACACTGAGCATGTTAGCCTCAAATATTCAGATTCTACAAAAATGTATGCTTGTATATTTTAAAAGGAAAAAATATACAAGAAAGGCCTTTATGCGAGTCAAGGCATGTGTAGCAGGATGCACTACATGTTTGTTTTTTTAATTTGAGACTGTCAGTAAAATATATGTCTGTTGAGTTGTTATCTTCTTCCTGATAATTTGATAGAGGTGTGATTAAGACCCCTGGATCGTGCAGTATTCTTTGGTATCACAAACTGTGTGTGAAGCCGACATACCAGGGAAGAATCCCGAATGATTTCCGATACCCAGCAGTGTTTGATCGGCCAACTAGTGGGCGTCAGCAGTGCACTGTTTTCTTTGGTCTCCGCTGAGTTACTCAGTGGTTCACTGTGACCAAACAAAGGAAATATTGAATTCTACAGTAAAGCAACTCCCTCCCCTTCCCTCCAGAAAATGTACAAAAAGCTGATTCATTGTTTGAATTTTAGAGGCACATTAATAAAACACGCAGCTGTGCAGTCTGAATTAAACAGAATACAGTCAGTGCTCACCATAGACTATAAGAAGATGGATGGCAAAACACATAGAGCTCCCCCTGGTGACTGGCTTCAGTATAGATCATCAAAACTTCTTATATTATAACAGCTGGGACTAAAATACCCATATAAAAAATTCTTCTCTAACATAAGTCTGTCATTGAATGAGTTCATATCATGCTGGTTTATGTTCAAGTGTTCTTTAAAGGAGAAGTTCACTTTGAATTAACTCTCTCATGCTAAATAGAGGGGATGTGATGTCATGACTGACAGCTCTGTTGACAAATGAGACGTAACAAACTACACAACATCTGAGTCATTGAGCTTTTCACAGCTCTGAGTGTCCTCTTCAAACCTTTACAATAATCAGATATGCAGTCGACTTTACTGACTTGAGGAATCTTTGTTATTATTTCATTGAGAAGTTAACCCTTCTGTTATGTTCCGGGTCAGATTGACCCATTTCAAAGTTACATTTTATTTTTATTAAAAAGTATTTTTTCAGTATGAAACTTCTTCTGCTTGGCTTAATTAGTGTAATCAACATATTTAAAAAAAAAATGGTTCATTTAACATATTTGCAACCCCCCTGCATGTTTATATTACATACATAGGCCTACTGTTCGGGGGTCAATTTGACCCGGCAGTCAAATATTGATTTAAATGGTTGGTAATGGAGTTAATAATGCAATTAAAAAAAAAATGTTAATTGGGATTTTTTGGTGTTCTGACACTTTTGGATAATTAAATATCCCCCGGGTCAAATTGACCCAGGAGCATTATTGCTGTTTCTGAGAAACAAAATCAATAAAAATAAGTCAAATAGATTAAACAAAAATCTAAGTAATGTAAAACTATATTTATATTTCTTTATTTAATATTTATTTTTTTAAAACGAGTGAGTTATCCTCATTGAACCATGACCTCTGAGAAGTAAAGACCACCATTGCACTAAATATTGATTTAAAAGGTTAGTAATGGAGTTGATAATGCAATTTAAAAAAATGTTAATTGGGATTTTTGGGGGATTCTGACACTTTTGGATAATTAAGTATGCCCCGGGTCAAACTGACCCAGGAACATTATTGCTGTTCCTGAGAAACGAACATAACAGGAGGGTTAAATACGTGGTTTGGTTAGTAGCCGGATGAGTGTGACGTCAATCCAGTGGCTCCACTAGCCAGGCAGTGTCTACCCAAGTCCTGGCTCCAAAGTATTTCCCAAGCATAATATGACAGCGCCTATTGCAGCAGTATTTTGTCTTCACTTTCTTACACCAGGTGCGCTGTCTATATTTATACACAGTTACGATACACAGATACATTTCAAATGTCTAACTGTACCTCGTTTTGTTTCCCCTCAGATGCTGACGACTCTGGTTGTGTGTTATTGAACACATCAAGAAAGGTAAGCATAATCAATTCCCTTCATTCAATATAACGTGCAGTAATTATGATAGTGATTTTTTTCCCACAGTACTGATAACAAGTGCAGCTGTCTATCAATACAGGTCAGCTCAAATCAAGTTGTCAATGTAATCCGACATTGGAAGCAAGATTAAAACCCTGTTGGTCGTGTGCATTAGGATGGATTATGAGAAGATTTCCCCACAACAATAACTATGATATCTATTTAATTTGAACCTGATGCTCGCTCACTAGAGGCAGAACTCTGTGAAGCAATTCAGCGGTTACGTTTCCCCAAAGTAGATCAGAGAACATGTCCTTAAGACGCTTAGGTAACCCTCTGTAACATGTTTATAGTGTGATAAAGTTTGGAGGTAGAAGCGATTAGAAGGGGCAGCACAAGAGAGATTAGAAAGAGTATTTTCGTAAATGACATAGTCCTCCTCGGGCCTTGGTTATAATTAGTGTCTCGCTAAGCCTCATTACATTTCAGGATGTTCCGATCGAGATGTAACCACTTTCACTTCTTATGTTTCCCTTACATACTGTGGTGGTAGACGGGTCTGTGGAGCACATTTAGAGCTCACTGCAAAACTGATCCAATTTTTGTAACGTATATTTGACAGCTGAATATCTGTGCTGTCACTCTGCAGTTTATCGCTTCATGCCACTTCACTGCTGACTTGTTCATAACTTTCCCTGTCAGCTTGTTTCAGTGATCCTGTGAAGGTAACAGCATTATCATGACACCCATGCAACAGTTGGTGCATCCAGATGTTGATCTTAAAGCAGATGAGTCTTGTGATACCTTTACTGTTTTCCAACATTAAGGCTGAAATCGTGAGTCTTCTAAATCTGTGATAGTTCTGCCCGTTTGATGATCCTGCAGATCTGACGGCTAGCCACAGGTGCTATTTGTTTGCCATTTCTTATCTTAATTGGCTTTCTGTGTCGACAAACACTCTGCATTAGGGGCAAAAGTCCTCACTCACAGACACACCTGTTTAATGAGAGCACTTTGTCGTTCCAGACAAACACAATGGCTGCTGATTTCATTGATTGTCACATGTTTGGAAAAAGAGGAGAGAGTGGTCAGGGTTAAAATCGTGTTTGCATGTGTGCACCCCAGGAGGAGTAGTTGTTACCATGGTAGAGGGTAAAGGGGACTCAAACACATAAATAGACCTTTATTTCTAACATTGAATTACAGATACATGAAAGGATAAAGCAGGTACATTGAATTAAATCAAACAGATCACTTAAAAAGTCACTCTGAGTTAACTGAATTCTTCATTTAAAATATTTCAGGTTCATACAGACTCTCAGCTCCTCTTATTGGCGAGCACAGGACGAGTCTAAGTCTTGGCATGCAGACCATACAGTATCAGAGGAACATACCAGACACTTGAGCCTTACTTTGAATCAGTTAAACCACTGAAAGAGCAGTAACGTCATGTTTGTCCTCTACCTTTAGACTCGGCCACCACACCTGCTGCTGTTTTCCTTATCATCCAGATTTCAAGGATTTCCAGTCAGACCAGATAAGAGGGAATTACAGTTATCAAGTCTGCTAGTGAGGAACGGCATGCAGACATCCTCTTAAAGATTTCTGCCCTACAGAGGAAGAGCTTCCACAATATTAAATTTAGAATAAAAATGATTTAATTCCCTCTCAGGTTGTCTGCACTAATAATTCAACATTTTAGGGCTGGGCGATATGGCCTAAAATTGAAATCCCTGATTTTTCATAGTAAACTTGAATTTACGATTTCACCACTGCATCAGTAAGAGCTTTCCATCATGTCTCTTGTTGTACTGTACGTGATGCAAAGGGGAAATTATTCTCCTAATGTTGGCCGACTATAAGTGGGTGTTTGTTGGCGGTAGCGGTCTTGTGCATCTCGTAGTAAGACACATGTCTCCCACTTGGCTGCATGCCTCTGTTTAACATGTTGAAATAAATTAGCTAAGCTGCTGCCTTTAGCTACAAGAGCCTCTGAACAAACTTTGCAGCAAACTGTGGTTTGTTCAAGATCTGTTGCTGAAGAACCAAACCAGTTCCTACTTCCTAACGACACTGCCTTTTTTAGTAGAAACTTCTCATTAATGCTGGCAGCCATGTTGTATGGTGTCCAATTGTGTAGGAAGTAAACAAAAGGGAGTGGCAGAAGTTAAAGTCAAATCAAGATTTTTTGTTTTTTAAATTGTCCTTTTTTATTTAACATTTATTTAACCAGATAAAAGACCCATTGAGATTGAGACCTGTTTCACAAGGGTGACCTGGCCAAGAGAGGCAGCAACACGTCATAGTAAACAAAACAGACAGATAGCAACGACAACAAACATTAAAATATAAAATACAAGCATTTACAAACAATTTATCGCCCAGCCCTACAAAATTTTAATTTTCTATGTCTGTTCAGCTGCAAAAACAATCATGATATGATTCACGCAGTCACTCACGCAGGTTTATTCTTCTAATTTATTCGGTGATGTAAAGCTGTGTATCATCTGCATAGCAATGGAAACCAGTCAGTCCACTGGTATGAATTCCACTGGTAGCAGGTAAAGTTGCAGCACATAAATCCTCTTATGTTTGAGTTTTGCCAAATGAAATCATTTAAATTTCATAAAACACCCCCAACAGTGACTAAGAGCTGAAACATCCAGAGAGAATAAACAAAACTTGGACACCAGCAAGTATTTTGCAGATACATTTATTTAGAAGAAAGAGACATTTTAAGTGATTTCAGTGTAAAAACCAAGCATCTCATGCACTAGTGATAAATAGAAGGTTATATGAGTCCACAAGCTTGGAGGGAGAGAGTCAGAGGGCATTAGTTTAACACAATGATCAAGGGTTAGATTGCTTCAGTACAAGCCTGTAGAAGATTTTTCTTTAATATATCAGTGTTTTAGTTTGTTGTGCTTTACTCCTGACAACAGATTGCCTGGTTCTTCTCACTAATCTTCCTATTCTGTACAACAGTTCTGTTTATTTGCTCTCTCCCTCTGTTTTTTATCAATTTCACATGGTCACATCTTCTCTTTGCCGCCAAGAATTCTGTTGTGGATCTGTTTATTTGCTCTGGTCTATAAATAAAATCAATCTAGATGTGTCTCTGCTAGCTGACATTTCAAGCTGCATAGTTTTCCCTTTATTAATGAATAATCATGACATTTTTTTCAGTCAAAACATTTTTTGTGATAAAAAATTGACCTGAAGAGATGCAACATTGGACTAACATCAACTCTGTAATCACCTGAAAAACACAGCAGACCCAACTCCTCAAACATTCATACAAACAAAACAAAATCAAATGTATTTATAGAACACTATTCACCGTTTCCCCCAAGGCTTCGGTGCAATGCTTGTGCTTTTTTTGTGAAAAGAACAGCAGGGTATCCACTCTTCTTCAGAATTTCTGTCAATCACACGTTCAATGAAATCGAAGACTGGTGGGTGTCTGGGCTCTTAATCGAGCTGTGTTCATCTTTCTGTCCATTCGCCCGTCTCTCTCAGGTGATTCTTAGAAACCGCTGGTCAAATTTGGACGAACGTTGAAGGGGAGATTGGGTTCAGCTCTTTAATGAAACTACACCATTTGTCTCAGAGGTGCTGGTGGTGATGATGATGATGGAGACCTAAAGGTTGAAAGTCCAGGCGCTTTCACCAAGAAAATTTAAGCCCAATCTATGACCAATCTATATGAAACAATAAGATACAGAATGATATGATGTAGTGCGATGTGATGAGATCCAATAAGATACAATATGACACAACAGGGCATGATATGATACATGATAAGAATGCAATACAATACGATATATAACAAATGGACATAAGATATCATACAATACAATATGATACAGTACAATACATTACAATAAGATACAATATAATATGATACAACACAGTAGGATATGATACAATACAATGTAACACAAGATGATGGAATTCAATAAGATACAATATGATACAATATGCTATGATACAGTACAATGGGATATGACAGAAGGACATAAAACACCATACTTTACAATAAGATAAAATAGCTTTATACAATTCAATATGGCTCAACATAATAAGATATGATACAATGCAATGTAACACAATATGATGGGACTTAATAAGACACAATACAAAACTATATGATACAATGAAATACAATGTAACACAATATGATGGGACTTAATAAGATACAAAACAGTTAGACACAGTAGGTTACAATGTAATGCAATAAAATATGACACAATACAACACGATACAAGACGTGACATGATAGGTGTAATACAGGTTGATACAAAACAATACAATCTAATGCAGTGAGACAGAATAGGATATTGCAATATTATATACAATACAGTTTGATATATGATACAATACCATACAATCATTTGATACAATTAAACTTAACATGATATAATACAGTACAAAGGATACAATGAGACGTGTATACAATACAACACAGTCCAGTACAATGCAATGTGATTAAATAGAATATGGTACAATATAACATAGTAGGCTACAAAGTAATGCAATATGACACGATACAACAGGAGATAATACAATCAAATATGATACAATACAATATAATGAAATAGAATAGGATACAATATGAAATATAATACAGTTTGATATATGATACAATACCATGCAATAATTTCATACAATAAGATATGATAATACAAAACATGATGTGATACAATAAGTTACTATTCAACACAATATGATGGGATACAATGTGATACAATGCAGTTCCACACAATAGGTTACAAAGTAATGCAATAAAATAAGACATGATACAATAAGACATGGCATGATATGATATACAAGTTGATACGACACAATGCAATGAGATAGAATAGGATACAATATGATACAATAATCAAAAATATTATATAGTTTGATATAATATGATACAACACCATACATAACATGTGATACAATAATAAAAAAAACATGATATGATACAATAAGTTACAACTCAACACAATATGATTAAGTAAAAAGGATACAAGGAAACGTGTATACAATACAACACTGTATGGTACAATGCAATATGATTAAATACAATACAATTTAACACAGTAGGCTACAATGTAATGCAATAAAATACAATACAATACATCTCCCTATAATGTTACTGTAGGGAAAATGTATCAGCTTTCATGTTAGTATCAGTATATAAAATAAACATAAATAAAAAACACATCTGTGAGTGGATTCCTTTATAATATGATCATAAACTGCTTTCTAAAATTACCCTTGTGCTGTATTTGGGTCCTATGATTCTGTCCCTTATTTCCCTTATGACGTAAACGCACAAACCCAAAGTCTTTAAACTTACACTGGTGGCTTCGGTTGCCCGGTTACAGACCCCCGAATCCATGCTCTCAACTCCGAGGTATTCAGCAATTCATATTAGTCAGGTGCTGGGCTATTTGACGACTGCTTCTGCTGTTTTGAAAAACAGTTTTTCAATCACAGCTTGATTGGGGATATTGACGTCTTCCTGCGGCGCCGGCACAGTAGCGACATCAATGAAAAATACAGACAGAAAAGTAGTCACGACAGCGGTGACAAAGGGCTCGGATGCAAGTTGAAAGTTGACGAGAACCGGCAAGGACATTTAAGTCACTCTTCTATCATCTTTTAGAATCAGAATAAAACTTTATTAAATGAGAATCATGCATTGGGTCAGATTCTGCAGAAACGAGAGTACATCCATTTTCACAATGCTCCCCAGCATTTAGAATTACATTGATTGGCATGAAAAGCACAAAAAAAACATCAATGACTGTTTCATTTTTGGGAAAATGTCATTCTTTTCACAGTATGTGAAGCTGATGAACTTTGAAGAGGAAGTTCGGGCTCACAGGGACCTGGATGGCTTTCTGGCGAGGGCCACTATCCTGCTGGATGAGACAGCTGCCTCCCTGGATGATGTTCTGAAGAGAATGTTGCACCATGTGGGCCAGGACAGCCTTGTATCTGAGCCCGCCTGCAACTTCGAGGAGGTGATGAGTCTGCTTTTCACCGATGCGGGAGCTCAGGAGGTCAACGGTAAGCAGAAAAGCTGTCGACATGCATGTGTAAACCAGGATAAATGTGTGATAGACACAATAACACAAGAGTACCTGTTCCACCTGTGCCTTCACCCAATCAAACGAAAACCCCCAGAACACATGACACCTGACCTGAAAACATCTGACGTCTGCACATGTCAACACCTACCTGAAAAATAGCTTCACCCCGGGCTCAGGAGCAGAAATGTCAGATTGGCTTGAGAATGATTCAAGAAGCTTTTTAGACCCAAAGGAAAGTTTGTGATTTCTGAATCCAGGCTGTCTGTTTGCCCCGTGGCTTTTTGTGCTGGACACAAATAGAGCTCAGTGTGCTGGATCGTGTTTCCAACCATGTGCACACATCAAACAGTTCCCAGGAGAGCTGTCAAGTGGCTATACTATACATGAATGCACAGGCATGAGACACAAGATCTGTTTTCATGGATCTGATCAAAAAGGAAGAAGCTTAGTCAGGAAAAATTATATTTCAACTAACGTCCAGGTCAACATTTCTTCAGATAATCCCAAGGTTTTATCATCAGTGATTCTTGTCCCCAGTATTATGGAGAAACTAGCTGCCTGTTGTTCATGAAATTTGGTGGAACCATGGAACATGAGCCTAAGAATAGTTCATTTAATTTGGGATCTGAATCATGATCCAATATGGCGGTCGCTCTTGCAGATTTGCATATCATGGAGGACTTGACTATTGGCACAGTGGAAGTCTGTGCTTTCCAAATGTCTTTCTTGTTGAAAATGATGTCATTTGTTTGTTTGTTTCTTCAAAATGTAACCTTGTGCCTTGTTATAATGGTAAAAATGTTCATTTATAATTAATTTAAAATTCAGAATCCAAATTTAATAGATTTAAAGATCAGTGGAGTTGTTCTAAAAGTGATATCAGTATCAATATTGGCCCCTGATACAGACTGTGACACAGGCTGTATTATGTGTTATGTATTATTTATTATAAGGGGTATAACAGTATCATCATCATCATGGTAATGCAAGAACAAAAGCCTCTTAACACCGTTGAGGACATGTGACGTTATGAAGCGGTAGGTCTTCAAAAAGGGACAAAAAAGTGTAGTTTTGAGACCATTGTCCAATCTGTGCCCATCATCTTCTGCGCCCTCCTCGCCGCCTCAGTTTAGTCCAGTGAAACAGCAGACGCCATCATTAAGAGAACAATTCAAAACTTTGGATGCTCCGGCAGCTTTTAAATCTGACGTGTGGAAGCATTTCTGTTTCCTCAAGTCAACAAAAGATAACAGAGAAAAGGTGACAGACAAACGAAAAGACGATAGATACACATCAGGCAACACGAATAATATGAGAAGCCACTTTGCAACTTCTCAAACTTTTCAGGGTGATAATTTGCCAAGACAAAAATCCAGACAGGCCCAAAGACTCTAAAGGAGACAGTTACAGCCTCACTTCCCCATGACAGTGTGAGAGCTCCAGATGAATATATAGCCACAGACTTATATATATTCTCTGTGGTCGACATAAAGGATTCACACTGGAGTTAGATAAATTCCCATTATGACCGTACTTCAGTCAAACACTCTTCCCAGCTCTAAAGCTAAAGCAAGCAGAGTGCATCTCACTCCCCGTGGAAGGATAGACTTCACGAACTACTCAGACCTACATTACTATCACAGCACGAGTTATGACAGTGAATGGAAAGTGAAAGGTTTTGTCCTGCAGACACGGACTCTCTTTCAATCACACACTGGATCCAACGTAGGCGAGGTGTTAAAATCTGCCCGTGTACCAGTGTGATACTGTGAGTCTGACTTGTTTTGTTTACAAAGTCCAGCTGGTGCCACTATCTTATTTTACAGAAGGGACTGTAAAGGTAATTTGACCCATCTCAATGTTCTTTAGTTCTTAAATAGGGGGCACTTCTTTGTCTCTCTTATCTTTATTTATAAAGCGCCAAATCACAACAAATGTTATCTGAAGACTCTTTCCAAACAGAGCAGGTCTAGACCGCACTCAGGATAAGATCCAGTCCCATCTTACAGACAGGACTCAGTCTGATCTCATCTTAATCCACCATGAGCAGAGCACTTTGCAGCATTTAGCAAGTTACAGTGGCAAGGACAAACTTCCTTTAACAGGCAGAAACCTCCAGCAGGACCAGACTCATGTTAGACACACATCTGCTGAGACTAGGTATTTAAAAGAGTATATTGAAGGTGAAAATAGTGCCAGAACATCAATATAGAAACCTTTTTCTTAAGTGTATTGTTCCATCATCTTACTGTAATGATCATTTCTGAAATGTGTAATAGTTCCAGGTTCAGTGTCCATATTTGGGCGTACAGATCCCTGTCACATTAGTTGAGTCTCTTCAGCACAAGTCCTTTTGGCTGAGGAGCAAAGCCTCTTGGTTAAGGCGAATCTCCTCAGCCCATTAGAGCAGGAGAAATCCGCCCCCTTACATAACCGTATGAAGCCATTGTTGAAGCCCGACTCTGCCTCCAGCTGAACTGAATACTACATTCAAAACACTAATTATTCAGCAAATCAAACTTCACTTTTTTTTTAAATGCGGTTACAAAGAATCGGGGACATGTTTCATTTAAATAATCAGTGATGAAGACGCGTCGGCTTCAGAGGGGTTTTATCTCCCCACAATGAGAGCATGTGGAGGTAATAGCAGTGTAAATGCTGCCTGTCATACACTCATGCTCCAGTGTTTTCCTGTCTGTCTGCGCCGAGGTCCGCAGTTGTTGATGGTTAGTCGGAGGTGGGTGGTGTGTGTGACGCTCACCCTGCACAGCCGCCTCTGACAGATCCGCGAGGTGATAATTGACTTCTGTCATCGATCACTCACTTAGCTTTTCAAATGGCTCTCAGAGACTCTTGAGCTGTGGTGGCTGCTGCTACTTGACTGTTTCCCTCCCAGAATACCTCACAAAGAGGGAAAGCAAGAGGGTTTTTTTTTTTCTTTCTTTCTTTGCGGCTGCCATCTTAACGGAGAGGCTTCCTCTGCAGGTCTGAAATGGTGTGAAAATCAATTTGAGAAATCAGGGGTTGACTAGATTTTGAAATTCTATAAAGGAACTTCACCAAAAAGAGAAACGTTTTTAAAGATATTGATTCTTTGGTATAGCTTTATCTAGGGCTGGGCAATAATTTGATAACAATAATTATTGTGATATACATTTTCTCAATATAAATATAACAAATTTGATATATTTAAACCTGTAATTACACCCCTCAACCACTGGATACTGAATACGCTTTAAGGATGCTGGTAAATTAATCTGATGGTACAAATTATCTCAACCTGAGAAAAATACGAATCTACAAACTAAAACTTCACAAAAATCTCTTCTTACACAAAATACCTGCTTCCTGATAGCACTGTCAAAGAATGAGGGATTCAAGAAGCTCATCAGAGAACTAAATCCAGATACAAGCCAACAAACCGTCTTCAACTTTCACTCTGGAGTAAAAATCTGCCTTTAAATTTAAAGGAAATAATGATTTGATTTGTATCATGATCATTATCTATATAAAAAATTAGCGTGATAACATATTTTGTAATATCTCCCAGCTTTAGCTTAATCTATCATGTTGTTAATCACTGGAACAGTCAATGTACTATGCAGCCAGAGAGGAAATGATGGATTCAAGAAGCTTATCAGAAAACTAAATCCAGATACAAGCTAACAAACTGTATTCAACTTTCACTCCTGAGCAAAAATCTGACTTTGAATTTAAAGGAAATAATGATTCAAGTTCTATCGTGATAATTATCAATATCAAATGATATATAAAAACTTCATAACATCTTGTGTAATATCGCCCAGCTCTAGCTTTATCTACTATATTGTTAGGCACTGAAACTGTCGATGGAAATGCTCCAATGGGTTAAAAAACTAAAGGAGAGATTTGTCTTCATTATCAAATCTTCAACTTGCTTCTTTTTGTACCCACATATGTAATATCTTTAAGCAAAATACATAAATATGTGAATATGCAAAAAACAAGACTTTAATTGAACATTTTAAAATCTGTATTTATTTTGTGGTCGCATCGCCTGACTTCAATATCTAGTTGGGAAAGTGGTCCAATTGCATGTTTTAAAATGCTCTTTATGCTTAATATTAGCTTTATTCAATTAAATGATACAACAGACACGTAAATCAAATTAATGGAAATAGTGTTGTTGCATTAGAAGTAGTAAATACAAGCATTTAATCTTAATACAGACAAGAAATAGATTTCACATAAAAAGTAGTAATAAGGCCAATGACTAAAGAAAGACATGGCGATAACAAACAAACAGTAATAAAAACAAACGAAAAATAAACAAACTAAACTAATTTCTCGCAGGGAAAGCACCTAGCTGAGTGCATCGCGACCACTCACACACTCCCATCACACTCACAAACAAAGGTAGTTATTCCATAATGTATTGTATTAATCTTATATTCTATAGTTACTCTTCAATCAGAGATTCAGAAATAATATACAACCAGGATATTTTTCCAAAGTTGTGCAACAAGCAGCACAGTTTTGATTAAAGTAAAGACATGAGTTATCACTCAAGAGAAAAAGCATCAGCTGTAAGCAGAATAAATTGGATAATAGTAGAGGAAAATTGGGTTATAATTAATTGCATGGAGGCTGATGTAAGAAGTCCCAAATTATGCAATAGATAGAGGAAGATTTACAGTATGAAAATGCAAATGAGCCAAACTACTGTACTCTGGCTGTTAATTATATCTCCAGATGGATGTAACATGAGGACATATTAATAGAATGAGCAGAAGTGGGACTAATGAATTGGAGGAAAATGGTTCATTAGACATTCTAAGATGCATTCACATCACAAATTCAGTTTTTATTCAATCTTTAGATTTCAGGTACTTCTGATTTGGTGTAACTAATAAGACGGTTTGAAACACTCCTTTTTGCAGAGATGTCCTCTCTCTCAATGAGGAGCCCCACATATGGGATCTCTAAATTAAAATCATGAATAATCACACGTGAGCTCGTATCAGAGCAGTGTGGGGAGAAATATCTCCAGGAGGAGGAACAAAGGCTCTTCCCAGTGGAATACATTCATATTGCACCTAAGTATGCTATCATGGAGACATATCTCTTCAGGTATTAATTTCTTGCCGTATCTGCGTTCACAGTGCCACAGCGGGGTGATCCGGCTGGCGAGCGGACCAGCTCATTTGGAGTGTAATACTGTACAGCTGTGAGATAAAGAGAACAGGGCGAGATTATAACAGGCACAGGAAGAACAGAGAATTACAGAAATGAAAAAAGATGAAAGCCCACAGAGATAATTAGTCCTGCTCCAACTCGTACGAGAGGAGTCGATTCTGAAGAGGCCAACTTTTTTGTGTTTTTGCTTCATTTTTTTGTCCTGGAGTTTTGGAGCAGAGGATCCCTTATGTACCGAGGAATAGAAAAAAAAACAACATCAATGATAACAGTATCCCTCCAACCTTCCTCTATCGATTCAAACACCAGCAAGTACCAATTAAAGATCACAGGAGGTCGAAGATTACGGCACTGTGGAAAGTATTGACGAGCAGCTGCTGCAAAATGACTTCCAGGTGCATTTCAATAAATCAGAATATCCTGAAAAAGTTAATTTTCCAGTTCTAAAAGGTAAACTCTCATATATTCTATTTTAAACACATGCAAAGTAATAGTGATAATAATACATTTTATTTATACGCGCCTTTCCGGACACTCAAGGTCACCAACAGTAAAAAAAACAACACTCAACAGTTTATAAATACATAAATACAACAGAATAACAATGTAATACTAGAAAATTAAAATGAAGGTGAAGTCCTTCCAGTCCCATAGAGACAAATTAAAGCAAGTAGGCTTGAAGGAAAAGGTGAGTTTTGAGGCGGGGCATTTTTTCAACCTTTTGTCTTTTAATTTTGACAATTATGGTTCATAACTTGTGAAAATCGGACATCCAGTATCACAAAAGCATTCAAATATAATAATAATAATAATACACTTTATTTATATAGCACTTTTCTAAACAGAGTTACAAAGTGCTTCACAGAAAGTAAACAATAATAATAATAAATATAACCCCAACCCTTTTTTATACACATTTACACATATACATATGTACACACATGCACATACATACATATACACACACAAACATACATACATACGTATAAATAAAGGAACTCCAAAGTAGGAGAACACATAACAAGACGTCCAGGGCATAATAACATGTTACAAAGTTATGAAGGCCTTTTTGAAAAAAAAAGTTTCAAGAAGTGATTTGTGTCCTAAAATCTTTTTTTTTTTAGAAATGATTTTCAATACAGAAATGTCCAGCTTCTGAGAAGGATGTTCATTCATTCACTCAATACTTGATTGAGGCTGATTCACCACTAATTACTGCATCAGTGTGGCGTGGAGGTGATCAGCCTGTAGCTCTGCTGAGGTTGCTGCAGCTGTCTGTATTTTTGGGTCAATGTTTTTCATCTCATCCTCTGGACAGTACTCCTCAGATTCTCTGTGGGACAGCTCAGTAATATCATGGTCAGCAAACAATTTGGTAATTTTGGTGTTGTGGGCAGGTGCCAAGTCCTGCTTGAAAAGAAACTCAGCATCTCTGTGAAGCTTGTCAGCTGATGAGTCTGGCATAGAGGTGTGAAAAAATATCAATACAGCAATATATCGCAATACTTTGACCTCCAATATGATATCAATCAATCAATCAATCTTTATTTATACAGCGCCAAATCACAACAAACGTTATCTCAAGACGCTTTTACAAACATAGGAGGTCTAGACCACTCTATGTCAAATTATGAACAGAGACCCAACTTCAAGACAGGGTAAGACTCAGTCTGACCCCACCTTAATCCATCATGAGCATTGCACATTGCAGTATTTAGCTAATTACAGTGGTGAGGAAAAACTTCCTTTAACAGGCAGAAACCTCAGGCAGAACCAGACTCATGTTAGACAGCCATCATGCCTCGACTGAGTTGGGTCTGGAAAGACAGATAGAGGGGAGTAAGAGAGAGAGGTGATAGTGATGAGACGAGTCGTAGAAGCTGTTGCCACTGGAGTCCAGCACGTCCATATCAGGAGGACGTCTACAGCAGCTCAGAGGAATCTACGAGACAATGGAGCTCAGGGACTCCAGAAAGGTCTATGGTTAGTAACTTTAATGGGACAGGCAGAGTTAAAGTAAGTGATGGGGGGGTTGGGGGGAAGGGGGTGAGCTAGGATCCCAGTGTGTCAGTGTGCCAGTTCCCCCGGCAGTCTAGGCCTATAGCAGCATGACAAAAGCTGGTCAATATCAATATTTCAACTCTTAATATCGATATTTTTGTAATAATAAAAATTCACATTTTAGCCGAGCTGGAACTAAAATACAACTTCAGTATTTCAAAAACAATAAAGTGGAAAAGTTGTTTTCAATCAAATAGATTTGACTCAATTTGTCCTTCAATTTTTGAGTAATATTGTGTGATTTACATTTACACCATCTCATATTCTCTTAGTTAACTGTGTAGAATATCACAATATATCACAATATAGTGATATCGTGATATATCGTGATACTATCGTATCGTGACCTAAGTATCGTGAGGTTCTTCTACTCACCCCTAGTCTGGTAGTAGTGATATATTACATTTTCACTTTCTTAAATAACTGATGGAAAAAAACAGAACTTTTTCACTATGTTCTAATTTATGTTGATGCAGCTGAATTGTCTATTTCATGAATTAAGTCATTTATTCCACTTTTTATGCTTCCATATGCAGCAACAGGTCTCAGTTCTGTGTGCACCGCTGATTGTGTGCCCTATTTGCGATGACTGTTCCATAATTTCTCCCCAAACTGCTGTCACCTCTGATCGATCTCAGCCGCACTCCACTTCATCAGGATTTGCATAATCCTCCCGTGTGATTCTTTGGATTTTTTTTTTCTTATTTGCAAACTCAAATCAAACAGAACGACCGTCACGTATTTATGATTGTAAAGTTTAAACAGAAAATTGACAAAAAAATGTACACAACCATTTTAACAGTCTGGTCAAAAGAACAAAACAATAATCAAAAGAACAGGAGCATCTCAAATCAGAGGGGTTCTTCCTGCTTTGTGTTTCTAATCAAGGTTTTGTGCAGGTATTTGTTTATTTCCTGACAGCAGGTACTGTAAATATTCTGATTATAAGCTCTTCTCAACAGGAATAATGCTCTCTGTGTACTTTTGAATCACTCCACTGTGCCTCTCTGTTATAATAATATATCTCTTCCAGGCCGGCGGCGTGACTCTCACTGTGAACGTCTCTTGTAACACTCTGCAGGACTGATCAGAATACTAAATTGGAGCCATTAATTCAAGCTCTTTACCCCATGAAAAACGGTGGCCACACATGTCATTTTTTCTCCTCTTGATGTCTTCATTGACGTCTTTGGGTTTCTTGCCAACCACGCTATCAGTGATAAAATCCAATTTCTGTAATAGCTTGTAGACGGTAATCAAGATAAGAATGTCTCTGTGCCCAACAAAGAAGAGACGTTGAGGGATTTTCTCTGGAAAATGATATTTAATATGCATGTGGTAAAGGAGGGCAGGAAATGAAGCTTCTGTTCTGCAGAGATATTTATATGCGTGCATGTTAACCAGGAAGTGTGTCTTTATGTGTGTGTGTCTAATGTCTGCAAAGAATCTCAAACTGCCCGCCTGTTCATCAGAACAAGGTGACTGACTCTGGTTTTTCTCCTCTGGGTCTTTCTCTCCCCTCCTTTTCTCCGCATGCAGACAAGTCTCAAAGTTTCGTTTTCTTTGATGACGGTAAGCTGTGCTAATTGGATGAAAATGTCAGCATCAGCCGCCACCAGTGCTGCAATCAGTGCTTTTTGCTTCTGTCCCAATCACCATCAGTATGCCGTTTGTGCTCCTCTCTCGCCACGCTCAGGACTGGGTCGATCCATTGAGTCATCAAATAATTACAGACACATGCGATCCCTCCGTGTCACAGATATCGATGCCCTCTCCAGCCGGCGCTCAAATCAACGCCTCCTCTGTCCATTTACGTTCCAATTCTTCTCCTGAAAAACTTTCACTTCTGTCAGATTTCAAGTGCTGTAAAAATTTCAATCAATTTGATGGAGATCGAAACAATTTGTCCTCTGTAGAAAAAAAAAAATACACCCTCCTATGTTTCAGAGATTATATGTTCAAGTGAATTGTATTCCAGACTGGTTATATAACCAGAATTAAGCCTGCCCTGTATGCAGCACTTGACTTTGATAGCGTATCCATGCAGGGCTTTGCTTTATTTAACATTAATATAATTTGTTTTTATGCAACCCACCAGAAGATTAGAATTGACAACCTCTCTAGATAACAAGGTTTCAACATTGACCCAGTCCTAGTAGCCCCCTCATCACCATGTGACATCATAGCATCTGTGTTCTGCATGGTGATTGGCTGTGATGGATACCTAATATACAGTAAGTGTTTCATCTGCCGCTGCTCCATGGAGCCCTCCTATGTTTTAATCACCTCCTTCAAAGTGCCCTCCACCTCCCACGCTTTGAAGGAAACCACTCATTTTTCCTCTGTGTGTGTGTGTGTGTGTGTGTGTGTGTGCGTTCACGAGTGTGAGGTGTGAGGTGTTTGATGGCAGGTCTACCAATGGTGGACACCGCAGTTAATCTTTAGGGGCAGCATAAGATCAGGAGTTTTATCGAGGTCACCTCTGAGCGTAATGTAAGGAGTCTCCTCGCCAAAAAGGCCTTGTGCCCTTTTCGCAGAGAAACATCAATCCTTGTGCGTTTTGCTTCCCTCACATCTCGACAGATCTTCCCCCTGCTGATGTTTTTTGACTGTTTTGTCATATTTATTGATTCCTCTCTCCATTATTTGTGACTGACTGCATTATCTGCACATGATTTTTTTACACATATTTCAATCTAATGTTCCTCCTTTCAAACCAAACTGTGTGAATAATGCAGTCAAAAAAAATCACCAAGATCAAAAGGGTGCAATCCAGCCATCCAGTGTTGCCTCCTTTTATTTGTTTTCATCACTTTCCATTGAAGTTTGTCACATTTGATACGCTGTGTGTGAGCATCTCTGTCTTTATTCCCTGTCTGTGCGGAAACAGCCGTGTTTGAACAGCCCGAGCTGACGAAAGCGTGAAGAAACCTTTACATAATTGACAAGTATCTAATGTGCATGTCTTAATTAGTGTCCCATTTGATCAGATCAGTGACTTAACACACACTCACACACACAGGCCTCCTCCCCTCTTACATCCAAGTCACGTTTGTGGAGCTAAACTGGTACTATAGGAAGGACATGGTGTATCCTATCGTCCCATACATGATCACAGCTGTTTAAAAGGAGGGTTGTGTTGGTGGAGGGGACATTGCTGGAAATATTGGATGCCAAGGAAGTAAGGACGCAGCTGCAAGACGCAGAGCTTTGCATTGATTTCAATATGGAAGTAGGATTTGGGATTTTAAGACACCACAACGACCAAATTGTGGTCCAATATTTGAATAGTGCAGTTTTGCTGTGGATGCATGAGCCACTAGGGAGCGTACATTAATGATGAAGTGAACTTAACTTCTCAGTTTGGGAAAAGGAGTTCTAACAATCCTCAGCAAGGTCTTAAAACCCTCTCGTAGGCGATAAACGCACTGTCTTTGTGTTTTTATCTCCAAAAGGATATATCATGAGGGAATCCTAAAAAATAATGGAAAGATAACATAAGCAGCACTAGAGGAGTGCAGTGATAGTGAAAGTAAAGTGTGTGATTAGAAGCTTTGTAATTTACAGCTCATGCAGTCTGTTTACGACTCGATCCCATACCAAGCTATTAATTTTGGGCAAAATCCAATCAGAGGAATCCTGACAAGTGAGAAGAGTCGAGCAGGATGTTCACCGGCTGGCTGAATGCTTGCTCAGCTAATTCCTGTGCAGCCTCAGTGCTCCTTCTCTGCCTCAAATTAAGCCACACTAATGTTTTATTGCTAAGAAGTGCAAAACCATCCAGTACATCACATCGAGATACAGTGATGAAGTACAGCCTGTTTTCCCTGCAAACATGCAATTAACCCGAGTACGGAGCAGACGATCACCAACCTCTGTTTTCAAAAATACTCTCCTACATGTGGACGAGGCTCCAGTGAGACTTATTTAGCACCCTTTTACTTTACAGGGTCTACTGCGTTGAGTGTAGGTCACACACATGCTCAGAGTGCAACATACAATCACTTTAATTACACGCCTAAAACAGACAAAAATAGAGGTTATAGAGAGTTCAGGGTGAGGGGACGGGTTAGCGCCGAGCTGTTATGCAGCCCGTGTAGACGCTTTAATGATTAGGAGAAGGGGTTGTTTCTTCTGAGCGATGCACGTCACAGGAACCATTAAACGTGTTTCCCTGTCATTGCAAACATGATGGGATCACTCAGGGAACAGAATCACATAAATCTGAACCCGTCTGTACGTGATCAATCAATCAGTTCTGGTTTAGATAGTTTCAAATAGGAACAAAAGTTATCTCAAAGTCTGTCTTCTGTACGGAGACCCAACATTAAACAACAATGAACGAACCTTTGGAAAATATGACAACTTCTTATAACAGGCAGAAACCTCGAGAAGAACCAGACTTATTGCAACTGGCCAAGAAAGGGTGATGGAGGAGGAGATATAAAGAAAATGAGAGATGGATAGAGACAGCCATGAGGCCAATAACAGTAGTAAAAGAACATGCATTATTAGCAATAACAGCATGATTAAATAACTTAGATATCAATAGTTCCAGCAGCTAAAGTCAGCAGGTCCGTTGGAGTCGACCATGTCCACGGCAGCAGGTTGTCCTCAGTGCAGGGTTTTGGGAGGTATTTTGGCTTCACTCTTAACAGGTGAAGGTGGAGTCCTGTTGACTGTCTTTCTAGTTCTTGCAATGATCACAGCTCTAAACCTCACAGATCAGATGTCATTAAGGTGATAGCTGACACCTTAAATAATGCTTCACCATGGTTGAAAAGAAACTCTCTTAGAAAGGACGTTTGTGACTGGAATGTAGGGATGTGATGATTATTATTAGTAAGTTGAATTGGTACCAAAGCCATCATCAATCCAAACATATCAATTCCCACATCATCCACAGCCTGCATGCTGTGGATGCACTAATGTTGAATCTTCTCTGCTTTGCTGCGACAGGGAAGCTCTCGTTGACCGGTGTTCTGGTTTAAAGAGCGACCCGGTTATGCGCAGACGTTCACCCGAATACAACAGCGATTGAAAAGTCTTCGATGAATGCCTTCAGGTTTTCATTAAGGAGAAATATCACCAATATATTTTGTCATTGCATTGAAAAATAAACTAGATGCCTGCGCAAGGACTTTTCGTGTTTCAACCTATAGCTTTGTGACGTCATCATTTTACAGAATTAAGTGGGAGGTGTTGATAAGTGAGCCGTTAAGCATATATGCAAATGATGTCGATGGCTTGAACTGGTTGGAACCGGTTCTCATCTAGACCTTGTTCTGGATTCCTGTTGAAGGTGATGTAATATGAAGACTCACAGCTCGTATTGACGGCCGTGATTTCCTCTCTGATTGTCTGACATTGGCCACCGACCCTGTTGGTATGGAGGACACACATCGTCTCCCTCTCTCCTCCTGTCTTCACTTTGCTCTCCTGTAACCTCCATCCCCTCCTCTCCTCCTCCATCCCCTCCTCTCCTCTTCCTCCTCCTCTCTTTATCTTCGCATCTTCCTTTTGTTACGTTTGCATCCCTCTTTTTCTCTCTCTCTCTCTCTCTCTCTCTCTCTCTCTGTCTCTCTCTCTCTCTCTCTCTCTCTCTCTCTCTCTCTCTGCCTCCTCTCCTCTCCTCCCTGACGTCAATGAGAAATTGGATGGTTTTTGATTATTACATGGCTGTCAGGCTTACTGCTATTAATTGAATTGAATCCCAGTCCATCTCCTTCACTTCTCTTTCGCTCCCTCCCTCTTGCTCTTCTTTTTTGTTTCGTCTCTCGTTCTTGCTTCTCGTTTGTCACATTTTTGTTTTTTTCATTCCCTTAGACTAGCCTGTCTTTTCCCCTGTTCTCTCGCTTGTCTCTCTCTTCCTGCCTCGTCTTTTTTTTCCTCCCTCTCGTGTCTCCCTTGTTCCTCCTTTTCCTCTCCTGTCTCCTTGTCATTCTCTTTCCCTACATGCTTCTTTTCATCCTTTCTCCCCCCCTTTCACTCTTTACCCACATGCTCTCTTATTTTCGTCTCTCTTGTCTGTCCGTCTCCTCTCTCTCTCTCTCTCTCTCTCTCTCTCTCTCTCTGTCTTATTCTCCCTTCCCCAGCTCTCTCACTCCTTGAGCACTGTGATACTGTTGTCATGGTGACGCCCATCATTTTCTGGCATGAATGGAGGATACTTTATTGATGAGACGGCATGGCATAGAGGGAGAAAGGGAGAGCGATGGAGAGGAAGACAAAGACTGACAAAAAAAAGAAAGGGAAAGAAAAGGAGAAACCTCTGGCAGGGAAATCAGAGTGATATGGAAATGATCGTCCCTGCTGCTCATGATACAAAACATTTCCACCCTGTAATTTGCTCAATACTCACGAGGCACCGAGGACGTAGCAAGCGAGAGAGCGCTGAATCTCCTCTAGGAGTTTAGGGTAGTCTGAGCTGCAGGAGAATATCCCCTAAAACACTATTATTCATCTCTCAGCGTGAGGGGAGATTCCTCTTATTAGGAAGCATCGAGCTGGTGTCGGCCGTGCCCCTGGCTGCCCATATTTAATGATTGTTCCAGTGTAAACATGCTTGCATAATAAAATGTGTTTTTTTTATTTTTTATCTTTTGACACGAGCGTTGGTGTTTTTCAGGCTCGGATGGACATCGTTATAAGTGTGTGTCGTGGTGTGGTGTGTTTGCACAGTTCAGGCTGGCATCATCAGGGTCCAAAGCAGAAGGCGAGCTCGTTAGACTCTTGTGATGTAGACATCACATTGGGAGGATTGGCACAGCAGATAAAGCTCAAGATTTCTATTGAACATCTGAGGCATTTGGCTGACACCATTAGGATAGATAAGGAAATCAGGGCCAGGATTTAGATGTAAATACATTAATATATAAGACTCTGTTTTATCTCGTACCAGCTTTACATCATTTACAGCTCAAATCATTCTTTGCTTATCTGAACCCCTCGTTTCAGCTTCTGTCTGAGATGCCGTTTCAGGTACTGTCTCTTTAAGACTCCCCTGAGAATTCAAGAACCCAGCATTCTAGAAGCCTCCTTCACTGTTGCCATGCAGCATAGCTGTGTTCTCCCTTTAAAATGACAATTTTTTTTAAAGTAATACTTTTGGGGCATTTTCGCCTTTATTGATAGGACAGCTGAAAAGAGATAGAGGAGACGTGGGGAGTAGAGAGTGGGGGAAGACATACAGCAAATGGTTGTAGTCTGGAGTCCAACCAGTGACCTCTGTGACAGGGACTAGTGTCTCTGCATATGGGGCGCACTTAGACCGCCTAAAATTTGCCCCTTTAAGGAGATTCACCAACTAGTGATGTCACAGTTTGGTCACATCTCGTGTTGATCTCGCTGAATTCTCATGGGACTTTTTGAACATGCGGCCTGCAATCTCATCTAGGGTTCACTCTGAGATCTTGAACTCTTTATGTGAGTCCATCCAGTGACCTCTGCCACAAGGACTATAGCCTCTATATATGGGGCGCGCTTAGACTGCCTGAAATTTGCCCTATTAAGGAGATTCACCAACTTGTGATGTCACAGTTTGGTCAAATCTTGTCTGGATCTCGCTGAATTCTCATGTGACTTTTGAAACATGCGGCCTGCAGTCTCATGCAGGGTTTACTCCAAGATCTTGAACTCTTTATGTGATCATATTCGCCAAGAGTCCATCTAGTGACCTCTGCGACAAGGACTATAGCCACTGTATATGTGGCGCGCTTAGACCACAAGACCACCAGCACCCGAAAATTGCCCTTTTAAGGAGATTCACCAACTTGTGATGTCACAGTTTGGTCCAATCTCGTGCTGATCTCACTGAATTCTCGTGGGACTCTTTATGTGATCATATTCGTCAGGCACAGCAAAACAAGGACAAGTCCAAGTTAGGCTTCCAGAGAGCCAATCAGGAGAAAGTAGGCTTGCAGGGACACCAGTGTGAGAAAGAGTTGTAAATCATGTATCCCAGAAAAGAAATGTAGAACTTAAATGTCTTTGCAAGGAGGTCCTGGCCAAGACAGCAGCATAAAGAGCCTGTATTTAGCAGGATCAATAGCATCTGTAAATTAGCATCCTTCAGCAGTTAGACATGTGCAAAGGCTCCTGTGATGGAGCTCCCACTTTGTCTATTTAGCAACATCTGTGGAACATCTCCTCACTGATGTTAGTCCTGTACATGTCTAAGTGGTTTTTAAACAATCATACTTTCTTAAGACAGTCAAATAAATTATTAATCTTGAATGTTTGCAGTGGGATATGTGCAAATACGTCTGCTTCGGCAGCATGCAAAAAAGAACTATGTAGAATTAGCCAACCTTCCTCCCAGTGGTCTTTTTATTTGCTTTCGTAGCTCGTAAAGAAGCATTAGTGTTAATTCAAGTCTATTTTATGAACAATTAAAACCCCCTCACAGGAGCTGTGAGGCGACTCTGTAAGCTCAAACCAAAATAAGAGAGAAAAAGCATGAAGATCACTTTAACTAAAGAGAGAGGGAGTAAGAGAATCAACAAATGCATCCATGAAACCAAAAGTTAAGGCTGAGCGTAAGGCTGAGAAAGATGCACCAATGTTCCCTCCTCACAAACCAGCTTTCTCATACATGAAACAATAATGTGTGCTGAAACTTAAACCAGGGACAGATCTCAAACATCATCAGTGACATACATGAAGTAACCACCATCATCAACTTCTGATAACATGTGGAAATGAACATAAGATATACATCTAGGGTTAGTTAAAGTGTTCCAAAGTGGGAGAAGGACATGCAGTGTTGGAGCAATTAGGGCTCACACACACCAGAGAGAGTTCAACGCTGTGCAGCAGGAGAATAAGACGGAGAGGATCAGACTAGACTCCAGGTCGATCTCTGTTAACCTGTGTCTGACCGCTGACTTCCCCCTCCTCCACAGTCCACCTGCTGTCAGAGACGATCCAGGGAGTGACGGCCACTGCCACCGGGGTCCAGTATCAGCAGTCATGGCTCTGCATCCTGTAAGACATAGTGTGTGTGTGCATGCGTGCGTGTGTGTATATGTATATATATGTGATGTTTAAATTCCAATCAATTCAAGTAAAGTGCAATCATAAAAAAGCAAACATCAACTGTTTTGATTATTTGTATGCAATGATTAAACTTGCCTCTTTGTGTGTGTTCGTATGCAATCACGTATACAGGATGAGTGAGTGTGTGTCGCTCATCCGGCACATTTGAATACCTGTCGCTGCAGAGAAAGAGGTTAATCTTCGGAAATGAAGGGTGCTGCTGTCGAGGTGAGCCGTTGACATTTATAAAAAAACCTCCTCCTCTCTCCTCTCTCTCTCTCTCTGCTCCAGCTGCAACGTGAAGCATCTCCAGAGGCGTCACGTGTGCATCTCCCGCCTGGAGAGGCCGCAGAACTGGGGGGAGAACTGCTGCGAGGTCCGCTATGTCATCCTGATACTGGCTCCACTCAAAATGGTAACTGTCGGCCCCCGAGGGGAGAAATGACACTCCTGATTTATCGGTGGATTACTGATGCATTCACTGTCTTTCTTACATTTGTTCACCTTCCATTCATAAAGATATCTTTTCTCTAATCTTTTAATATTTACTGTAGGTGTCCTTGCTTGTGGCTGACTGTTCAGCTGCTGCTAGTCTTTAACAACAAACTCCTCCTCTTTAATTTAGTGAAAGCTGCCTGCAGCGTCTGTCTCAGAATATACTGTAAGGGGATTTATTTGCATTTCCACGCCATCATTTTGCTTTTAAATCAAACCACTGTGCTTAAATTAGAATTCCTGTCAGATGTTTTAGCTACAGGTGAACGGATGAGTAAAAACTAACTCACCATGTGATCAGTTTTTGCATCCTGCTGCTGCAGCACAAGTAATTGATCATTTGCATACCATCCAGCTCTCCTTCAGCTGCTTAATTTAGAGAGAAATGTATATGAGGTTTTAAAGGCAGCCAACTGTAGTGAGGCCAATCATGACTGGTTTTCATGAAGACGCAACCTGTGTTAAGATGATCTTAGACTATAAAACAAATAAGGATCACCATTTCTTGTATTCAGATATTAATTCTTTTATTTTTGGGGTCTTTAACACCTTTATTAGAGAGGAGAGGATCTGGTGTTTCCGGTTTTACCAGTGGGTTCATGAACACACCATATTTCCATAATGCAATATGACAGCCGAGGCATGTCCGATCATGACATGCCTCGGGTTCAATGTGGAAACTTTAGAAACAACAGCATGAGGACTGACCAACATCCCAAAACGTTCTGGTCTATGAACCGGGGCGGGTTTTGCCCTGACATGCCACAGACTACCATGAAAACAACGCTCCAGTTTGACCCTATATTATGTGTTGCTAAAGAAGCTAATGGAAAATTACTCCCCAACGTTTATCAAAGTCAGTGTTTCTCAGTGTTATATTTTGGGCTCTGACACTGCATGACATTTGTTCGACATTTAATCAATATTTTATGGAGTAGAGCTGTAAAAAAACACGTTAAAAGACGGCCCATCATGGGTCTGTTGAAACTCAAGCAACCGAAACCACAACAAGTTTGAGTGCAGCGCTTGGGCGGAGGGATACACTGCACGCGACCACAGTGGATAGAGCTGCAAACTGGTAGAGAGAGTTCGGGGATCACATGCAGGAAGGGGGCTGCAGGCCAACTGCGACATGGGTGCGCATTTAACCATTAGGCCAAATCCACGCCCAGCTTTCAGATATTTGAACCCTGACTTCCCTGATTGATTTCAGCAAAGATTTCATGTCACTATGCTTTCTCAAAACTTCATTTTTCTCGCTACTAGAGAAGACTGATCCTAAAATGTTTGGACCTCAACAACTCAGTTTTTTTGTTGTTGTTTAAAGTAGAAAACAAAAATATAGCAGGGGTGTGTTCAGACTTTCTAACTGGGGTGGTCCAACTTGGACTCTGGCATAGGCAGGGGTGGCCAGGATATGCAGGTGCACACACTCATCTTCACTATCTACATTAACAACTACCATTTAAGAATCTCACAGCTGTTACATTCATGTGTATATTTATTTATTTGACTTCAAAGAAACACATCAGAGTGGCGACACACATTTTCATAGCTTAATTCTCTAAGGGCTCACGGTCACAACTGAAGGCACTATCAAAAGTAACTGTGCTAAATATAAATACTGCCTGAAAGGTTTATTATAACACAAGACTCCACTCTGAGAAAGCAAATATCCAATCATGTTCAAGCACCTGTTCAGGATATTGGGGTGGCCAAACAAAGGTGGCAGTGTCATCCCTGGACATCATCTGGAAACGCCCCTGCAAACAAGCAGAAATTACATACTAGCAGCTTATTATGATAATCTTAAGGTATAGGAATTAAACTGTTGCATTAAAATATGATCCCTGTTGGGAATTTTTTAGAGGTTGTCTTTCAAATTCCAACTAAACCACCTCTCAGCAACCTTTTTCAGAAAACTATTTTGGTTTGATGACTATAAAGGGAATTTTAACACAAGTTTTCCTTTTAGAAACAACATTTTAATTCAGATATTGATGTTTTTTACACTTAAACAAAGAAAGGATGTCAGTAAAAAATTATTCAACTGGGGAATATATTAGAGAAGAAACATAATATTTTACATGTTAGACTTATGAAGCGAAGGAAAAGCATCAACACATAAAATACTCAAAAGCGCTGCAGTTTCAAGATTATTGATTACCTTGACATTGAAGGAACTCCGACAAAGACCCTACTGCTCTTACTTAAGTTGTGTATATGTCAGCCTCATAAAAGATGCCGTCTCCTTCACCCCTACATGTATCTATGGTTGAAATATGTGGCTGCAGAATCATTTGCCAGTGGAGGTTCATTGTGTCCAAGCCTAACACATTTTAAAGGCTTTTTAACAGATACAGACGCTCAGCTGCCAAATGTCTGATGAACTGAAATCCATCCAAGAGCCTCTCAGTATCTTGTGTGGGCACGAGTGTCCTGTTGGCTGAACCCGTCAGGTCACTGTTGTGCTCAGGATTGCGGTTTTCTCCAGCTCTCAAGAGCTTTCTGAAGCCGGTGGAGAGCGCGCCACATATCCTGTAATACCCTTTCCATCCCATCAAAACATGAACTCTTTCTACTTCCCCATCAAACCACTCGACCCTGCTGTCCTCCACTGCCTCATCCTGAGCTTTCAACACACACGCAATAAAACAAGCACGGACACACATCTCTCCCTTGTTGCCCGACTCCCGCTGGAATCCCCCAATGGGTTGTCTTCAAGTTCGCCCTTCTCTTCGCGTGGTATCCCTCCTTAAGAACTACATTTTCACCACCCAGAAGGAGGTTTGGAGAGAACCTGGCAATCAGAGACGCCTCAGCTCAACTGCATCATGTTTTCTGTGCCTGTTTGTTTGGTTTCTGTCTCCTTTTCCCAACATAAACCCCGACTTTTTGTTTGCGCCCTGTGCAATGCTTCCATCGCCTCCTTTTGCCAGTCTTACAGGCAGCAATCACAACCACTAATGGCATTCTCAGAGACATTAATCTGAGCTCCAAGTAAACATAAAGCCCCATTATGTCTCAATTATCCTTGATGGTGACTGCTTCTGCCAGCAGAAATCTTTGAAGGGGCATGATGATAATGATAATAGGAATTCCTTTGGTTGGCAAATGTATGTAATCTAGCGTGTGTACGGGTGGACCGTTTCCATCACCCACCATTTAGAGAGCTTTACAGCATTTGTGGCTTTTTTTTCTTCTTCTGTTGGTTACCCAGCATGAGCGTGCTGAACAGACATGACCTTTCTTCAAAAAAAGGCCTCTGTTTCTCATTCACTCAGTTAAAGACATACCTGGGAGCGTCTGTCAACATGTTCATGTACCGGTGCCCTCAAAGGAACTCCTCTTTCGCTGGTTAGACGAGCCGCCCTCAGCCTTTGAAGTTTGTGGCTCATTGTTACTCATTTTTTACGCCCACGATTCCCCAGTCGGCCTGGTTAATCAAACCAGTGACCTTCACAACTTAAATAAATCCCATGATGAAAATCTATCTCCTGAGCATGCAATACTTATTCTTTGTTGGCTTCAAAGGTGGTGGTGAAACGTCTGCCGGTCCCTCTTGTATTGAGGGTGTCAGCTGGAGATGGAATAACAGCGGTTACAATGGATACAAAAAAACCCGGGGTCAGAGTAAAAAGACAGCAAAATAACATTCTGCAGCTCTAGTTTGGTCGGATCATGTATCACTGTATATATGGAGTGGAAGTTGCCAATGTGACCATCACCTATTGGTTTGTCGATGGTCATTTTGAAATCTGAAAATTGGTGTGATGGCCATTATCATCTTGTTTGGTCTGGAGGAAGAAGTGACCATATTTGGCAAGAAGGTGAAGCTTAAGAACTTTGAAGCCTGAAAGAAGCTATTATTGCCATTATCTGTTTGTTTTTTAAAGAAAGAGAAGGAAATGACCATATTTGGAGAGAAGGTGGAGCCTAAGCCTTAAAAATGCTATTGAAGCTATTGTCAGCTTGTTTGTCTGGAGGAAGAAGTGACCATATTTGGAGAGAGGGTGGAGCTTAAGCATTCTCCAGCCTGCCATTGTTGTCTTGTTTGTGTTAGAGGAAGAAGTGACCATATTTGGAGTGAGTTTGCAAATTAAGAAACTTACAGTGATATTTGGCATCATGACAGTCTTTATTGTATCAGATTAGGAGGAAAAAGTGACCATATTTGGACAGAGGATGGAGCTTAAGCATTTCCAGCCTGAAAATTGGTATCAAGGCCATTGCTGTCTTGTTTGTGTAAGAGGAGGAAGTGACCATATTTGGAGAGAAGGTGGAGCCTAAGCCTTAAACATGCTATTGAGGCTATTGTCAGCTTGTTTGTCTGGAGGAAGAAGTGACCATATTTGGAGAGAGGGTGGAGCTTAAGCATTCTCCAGCCTGCCATTGTTGTCTTGTTTGTGTTAGAGGAAGAAGTGACCATATTTGGAGTGAGTTTGCAAATTAAGAAACTTACAGTGATATTTGGCATCATGACAGTCTTTATTGTGTCAGATTAGGAGGAAAAAGTGACCATATTTGGACAGAGGATGGAGCTTAAGCATTTCCAGCCTGAAAATTGGTATCAAGGCCATTGCTGTCTTGTTTGTGTAAGAGGAGGAAGTGACCATATTTGGAGAGAAGGTGGAGCCTAAGCCTTAAACATGCTATTGAGGCTATTGTCAGCTTGTTTGTCTGGAGGAAGAAGTGACCATATTTGGAGAGAGGGTGGAGCTTAAGCGTTCTCCAGCCTGCCATTGTTGTCTTGTTTGTGTTAGAGGAAGAAGTGACCATAGTTGGAGAGAGGTTGCAAATTAAGAAATTTACAGTGATATTTGGCATCATGGCAGTCTTTATTGTGTCAGATTAGGAGGAAGAAGTGACCATATTTGGAGAGAGGATGGAGCTTAAGCATTTCCAGCCTGAAAATTGGTATTAAGGCCATTGCTGTCTTGTTTGTGTTAGAGGAGGAAGTGACCATATTTGGAGAGAAGGTGCAGCCTAAGCCTTAAACATGCTATAAAGGCTATTGTCAGCTTGTTTGTCTGGAGGAAGAAGTGACCATATTTGGAGAGAGGGTGGAGCTTAAGCATTCTCCAGCCTGCCATTGTTGTCTTGTTTGTGTTAGAGGAAGAAGTGACCATATTTGGAGAGAGTTTGCAAATTAAGAAATTTACAGTGATATTTGGCATCATGGCAGTCTTTATTGTGTTAGATTAGGAGGAAGAAGTGACCATATATGGACAGAGGATGGAGCTTAAGCATTTCCAGCCTGAAAATTGGTATTAAGGCCATTGCTGTCTTGTTTGTGTTAGAGGAGGAAGTGACCATATTTGGAGAGAGGTTTAAAGTTAAGAAATCTAAATGCATCATGGCAGTCTTTATCTTGTCAGTTTTGGAGGAATAAGTGACCATATTTGGAGAGAGGGTGGAGCTTAAGCATTCTCCAGCCTGCCATTGTCATCTTGTTTGTGTTAGAGGAGGAAGTGACCATATTTGGAGAGAGGTTGCAAATTAAGAAATTTACAGTGATATTTGGCATCATGGCAGTCTTTATCTTGTCAGTTTTGGAGGAAGAAGTGACCATATTTGGAGAGAGGGTGAGACATAAAAGACTTGAAGCCTGAAAAAGTGGTAATATGGTCATTGTCATCCTTTTTGTTTTAGAGGAAGAAGTAACCCTATTTAGTGAAAGAGTATAGCCTTAGAAATCTGATGTCTGGAAATTGGTATAATGGCCTTTGACACCTTGGTGGTTCAGGGGAAGCAGTGACCATAATGGCAGGGGTGGTTGGAGCTTAGGAGTGATGGGTTTTTAAATGCTAAGTTTTGAAATTTTAAAGTTAATACCCAAGGCTTATTCATTCGATGGTTAATAGGATGTTGAATACTTAGTCAAATAATGAATTATATATGTGTTAGTAACTCATCAAAGCTGTTTATTCTTTAGACTTCTGCTTTGAAATCTTATGAGATAAAGGAAAGTGAGACATTAAATCTAATGGCTTCACATTAACTTAGCTAGTAATTAGCTAGTTGTGAGTGTGGCTTCTTTAGGGTGTTTATAATTACACTTGAGATCTTGCAGCCACTTGCTCACACACATCTCAGGTGGCAGAGGGAGTGATGAGAGTTTTCATAGATTGGCCACAGAGAGCTAAGAGATCTTGTGAGTCATTGTTAACTTGCTCACTCACATCTCAGTGAGCGGTGGGGAAATTAAACAAAAGGGGATACTCGAGATGTGGAACATGGTTTCCAGTAGATGCACAGAGGATTTTGAGGTAAAAGTCTCAGCACTGATATGATTGCCTTTAATCCAGCGCCTCAAACTGCATGAACGTCTACATCAGGATGTGTTTTTAATGCTGCTGGGTCTCTCCTGGAATCCATCGCACTGCATCTACTTTCTCTGTAGCAGACATGTTTTTCAACTTAAGCTACCAACTGTTCTGAGCACACAGAGTACCAATGAAGGTAGGGTATCCTGTGCTATCACACACAGAAAAAAGGCTTTGTTTATTCTGTTTGCTGCAGCTGCCTCTGTACGCACTGAGACCGGCTATGTTGGTATCATCACCACCTGGATAACAATGCTTCCCTGGCACCGTGCTGCGGCAGAGCCTGCCAGGCCATTATTACCGTCTCTCTGTGACTTGTGACAGCATTATTTGTAACAGATGTGGGATTATTGACAAAAGCCTCCTAAAACACACAGCAACAAATACACCTCCCCCTCAACCCACCTCTTAGGTAGACTCACAGCTCTAGGGCGGTGTTTGACAGCAAAGAATGAGATGGTTCCTTTTAGAGTCACGATTACTTTTATTTTGAAATATTATGATCCTTGAGTAGCAAGTTACAATCACCATATCGAGCAGACTATTTCTTCCCGCTGAATTACATCTGAAGAAGTAGATTGTATATTTGGGGTGTAGACTTTTAAATGCCAATATTTGTTCACAACTACAGCACCTAGGGATGAAAGATGGAGAGACAGGTGATTGTCCGTAACAAAGAGGCTCATAATCAGTTCACCAACAACTCTTATTTTAAAACAAGGTGATCAATGCTGCAGAGACAAATGTCACTGAACTTAAATATGTTGTCTCAGAGTATAGCATCCAAAAATGTCATGCCCAAAAAGAGTCAGAGAAAGTCTTACCCTGGTCATTCCAGTCCCTGCCTGCAGTCTGGGTGTCATGATTGACGACCAGCTAACCTTAGAGTACCATGTGGCCTCGATTGCTCCGTCATGCCACTTTGCACAGTATAACATCAGGAGGATCAGACCCTGCCTGACAGAGCATGCAACACAGCTCCAGGTACAGGCTTTCATAATATCATGCATTGACGACTGCAGCTCCTCACTGGCAGGCTTCCCTCCATGCACATTTAAACCTCTGAATATGATCCAGAATGCAGCAGTCTGGTCAACTCTGTTGTTCATTTCCCTCTGCCCTTGAATCAAACTCAAACCCCTTCTTCTTGCTTACAAATAAGCCTGGAATCCCTCATCCAGGTCTACACCCCTCGAAAGCCTGCTACTCTGCCAAAGAAAGGTATCTGGTTCACATGTCAACAGAGTCCTAAGCCTCTAGCAAGACTCTTCTCCTCTATTGTTCCCCAGAGGTGAAATAAATTACCCAACTTCATTTGATCTGCAGCCCCCCAAATCTATAGAAGTGAGAAACTTACACCCTGCCTTTGAACATCTTTACCATCAAGTGGAAGTTGTCCTTTCAAAATAAAAGCATGTTTGCACATAACGTATCATACTGTGTGTTGTTACATCCTTTGAACAGCCAAAGAGAGACAGAACATGTGGGGAGGAGAGTGTGAGTTAGACATGCCTTAAACAGTTAAGTATTGGGGTTGAACCCAAGGCCAATGTGTCAAGGACTTTGCCTCTGTATAAGGGGCGCCTGCTGTACCACCTAGATAACCTGGTTCCCCTTATTCCACTGTTCTAATGCCAGACTTCCCTCTGCCCTCCCACAGAAAAGCACCAAGACAGCCATGGAGCTCGGCAGGACGTTCGCCACCCTCTTCTCTGACATTTCCTTCAGGCAGAAGCTGCTGGAGACGAAGACGCAGGAGGAGTTTAAGGAGGCGCTGGTGCTCCAGAGGCATCAGCTGACGGCGACCAACCAGCAGCCCACCGCTCTGGGGAAGGAGGAGACCGACCCCCGCAGTCACAAACCCCTCAAGGTAGGCACGAGCGTATCCAGTGTGCACGACCTTTAGGTTTTTTTCGGCAATTCCACTCATTCTGGGGCGGCGTGTATGCATGAGATGGCATTATGAGTCATTCCTGGTGCCCTAATAATGGTAACTGAGGCCGGGTTGCACTCTCCAGTTTCCCTCCACATGTCAGAGTTGTGGTACTTTCTGAACTTTCCCATCTATTTATATCTTTCCCTCCTTTCACTCACTTTTTCCTCGTCTTCCTCCATGGCTCGGTGGAGAAATGAAGCTATGCACATTCATGTCCACATTTTGGATATCTTTTTATAACACCCACCACCTCTTCTTCCTCCTCCTCTTCCTCTTCTTCCTCTACGCTCAGCTTGCTTGACTCTTCCATCTTTTCTTTTCCCCCTAATCAATCAGCATCAACTCCTGCCAGGCCTCCTCAGTGGGTAAACGACCTTACATCTCTCACAGGCCTGTCAGAACTCCCCACCCCTTAGCTACACATGCACACACATGCACACACACTCACACACACCTCCAGAGGGTTTCTGCTCAATGCCATGGACCAACATCTCCTCCTAATGTTGCAGTTGACAGGCCAGGGCTTCCAGACATTTCCCCTTGTGTTTCTTTTTATTATTTTTTTTTTATAGAGGAGGATTTTGTTAGGTGTTTATCCCAGGGCTTGAAAGGCTCAGTGCCACTCAGTGAGAGAGGGATATGGAGACAGACAGATGGAGAGGAAGAGGGGGAAACGAACGGATGGTAGACGGGTAGATAGAAGGCAGGTGAAATCAAGAGGAAATGATGAAACGAGAGAGAAAAGAACAGAAAAAGACAGACCACCCGCCTTCTCTGCCTCCCTCCCACGTCTAAAATTGACATCAGACCACCTGCGAGAACACACCGCTTTCTTCTACTTTCAAAAAAAAAAAAAAAGAGGAGGCCAAATTGTATTTTTATGTTTTTTTCCTTCCCGTTGCCTCGCTCCATCGACCGTTCGCAACGAATGGCAAACAGGTGGACGGTAATTCCTCTCCGAGACTTTTGTTTATCAAACCTGAGCCAAAACCTGGTGATCAGACCTCACACACACACACACACACACACACATTCGCAGACAGAACACACACTGCCTCCCTTGTAATAATAAATGATTCCATGATGTATAGGGATTTAATGGATGAGCGGTCCTTATTGAACAAGCATGTGCAGGCTTCGTAAAAACTCTGAGAGAAGAAAAGAGACGTTGATGCTGTTGTTTGTTTTCGGGGTTGTTTACGTTGAGGTCGATGACTTTGTTCTGCCAAAAAATGTCAAAACTTCTCTTTTAAGGAGACAAATGAGACCGGAATGATTTTCCCAAGGGCAATCCTACTCAAACGGCGCTCTGTTTAATTACGTAACGCTGTGTTCAACAAGAAAGTGAAACACTGGATAATTGGGTAGTTGACTTAATAAGTTCAGTAAAGACTGCACATTCAGTCCCTCTCTTCTTTCACCTGCAAGCTTAACTCTTAAAGAAGAACATCATGTCTCTCCTTTAAGTCACTCGTCTGTTTTATCTGCCGTCCTTAAAAAAGAAATCAAATCTCCGATCCCTCGCCGTCGCTGTCATCACTCTGTCATTCACGATCATTCGGGGAAAAACAGAGATCTCTATTAAATGTACATCCAAATGTCACCCAGCTGATCTGCTTACTTTGTTTTGGCTTATGCAACTGAAGCTCCTCTCAGACTGTGTGGTTCAATTCGATGATTCAAATCAGCTTACAGAGAGCCTTCTGCTGGAATCGCCGGTGTATTTGCTGAATCATCAAATGGGAAATATTTAATCTAGAAATGTAATTGCTCGCAGTAGAGTGCATGATGGAAAAAAAAACATTTCTAAATGTGTTACATCATGTGGCTTTTTGTGCTCTGTTACCTCACTGAGGTTAGGTTTTTTGACCGCAGGAACTTTACCCCGGAACTAGGGACTGTACGTCGGAACTATGTTCTATGTTTCTACCGGTGGAACCAGGGTCTAAATCCGGCTGAAAGTCTCCAGTAACAGGGTCTCTGTTTGAACCAAAACACTGGCCGATCTCTGCCACGGCTTTTTGAGTTCAAAGGATTTTAAAGCCGTGTTGAAACGTCTTTGCTACTCGTGCTTATCTCCTCTCACGTGTTGATTCAGTCATTGCTTTTTCCATGTTTTTAACCGCAGGCGCAAAATTTTCACTTTTTTCATGTTTTTCTGCTTTTGGAGCACAATTTCAAATTGAAGAAAATTAATTTTTTCAACAGGCCCCAGGTCAACTTTTTCGTCAAATTTTTTAGTCGAAAATGTTTTTGTCCATTTTTTCAAATTTTGTATTTTTTAAAAAAAAAATCTTTTTTTTAAGTTTTTTTTCAAAAATTTCTTTTTCAAAAAAAAAAATTAAAAAAGTTTCAATTTTTTTTTTTTTTTTAATTTTTTTTTTTTAAATTTTATATTAAATTTTTTTTTTTTTAAGTTTTTTTCAAATTTTTTTGTCATTTTTTTTTTTTTTTAAATTTTTCCAAAAAACATTCACAGTCATTGTTTTTTCCATCTGTGATTCACTTGATTTCTCTTTCTTTCATTAGTTTTTATTTGTTCTATCATTTTTGTATGTGTGTGTACTTTTCAAAAGAAGAAGCTGTGATTCTCTTGATTTAGCAGCTTGTAACAGTAGTCTTCTCTCAGCCCACCGTGAATGCGTCTCTCCTGGTGTTACGGTTTTAAAAGTGACCCTGTAAACTGGAGACCTTCATCTGAACGTGTCAGTGTTTGTAGAGTTTACACAGCTGTTGAAACACAGAGGGAGTTCCTGGGAATGCAAACTAGTTTAGTTTTTAATAAGATTTCCAAATATCCTCATCAGATATTTAATGATCGTCTAAAGACGTTTATGAGGGATGCATCCAGCTGAGAGTCTCCAGTTAACAGGGTCGCTGTTTAAACCAAAACACCGGCCGATCTCTGCCACGGCTTTTTGAGTTCAAAAGGATTTTAAAGCCGTGTTGAAACGTCTTTGCTACTCGCGCTTATCTCCTCTCACATTACTTTTGTTTTTCACAATCTACCTGGGACTTCAGCCCACTGTTGAATCACAGACAACAATGGGGGCACAGGAACCTTTTAGTTCAGGGTACAGTAGTTCTTAGGGCTAAAAGACCCCGGAACTATTGGTCGAAATGCACCTTAAAAAGAAAATATGGACTTAACGGGAACAAAACAGATCAATGCTAAACTCCAGAGTACATGAGTTTAGTTAGTAATCACAAGCTTAATTAGGTACTCCCCGATCCAGATAAACATTACAGGATGAAATACACACCTGCCAACAATGTCTTTGCACTAATCAGGTTCAAAGTGTAACATTGCATCATAAGCCACAGGTGGAAGCATCAGATTTGCAGCAGCTATTACTCTCCTCGCCTGCAGGTGGCTCTGACAGACATTTCTTCATGTCCATGATGTTGTTAAGAATCCTTGGCTGTGTCCTTGTTGACAGTGTATCCTTCTCCCCTCTGTCCACAGTGTAAAGATTTCTTCAAAGCCGGTCGGGGGATTTACGAGGACTTGTGCCGCAGGCTGCCTTTCTACCCCTCTGACTTCACAGATGGTAGGCTTGGACGTGGACTTGTACTGAGAGTGAATCATCGTCCTTATTATGCCGCACCGGGGTGCCTCTGGCAGCTCTTCATTTGTCTGTCAGCCCTTTGCCTCAAATACATCTGTGTTGCATCTGTGTCACACCTGGGGTCGTCTCCTGCTCAAATGACTGTCTCAGATGTCTCACCGCTCACATATGTTCCCTTACTTCCAGTTATTGTAATGTCCCGAGTCATCAAAAAGGGACATTGGCTTTTACATTCTCATCGCAATCTCAGCACACTGTGGTTTTATTGACTCATCAAATCAGTCTCTTTATCAACACATGTCAAAGAAATGAAGACATGCTTCTCCACCTTTAGTTTTAGATTACTCACAGGACAGAAAAAATACCTCTGAGTGTTTTTAGTTGCTTGCACGGCCAAGGCTTCTTGTCTTACAGTTGACCTTGATCATAACATAATAAACAGTACAGTGCACCAGAGAGGGTTTTTAAGGAGAGTCTTCATGGTGGTTTCCCCCTCCATGCTTCTCCCTCTCAGTCATTCCTGCTTCCTTATAGCCGAACACATTCATTGGCGTGTAACAAAATCAAGATATTACTGTCTTATGAGTGTCACCAGATCATGATCATCTGATGAAGGTCACAGGACCAAAATCACTCACATCACATTAGAGCTACATTAAACTGTATTATTCAAAATAAAGAGCCAGAAATGACGGAGCCACAAACCCGACACACATTCTCATAAAAGAGCATCAGGTAGCATAAGACTTCACAGGAGAGTCAGTGAGAGTTCGTACTGGATGTTCCATGTTGCAGAAGCACTGAATGATGTACTGTCAATGTTTTTGTCATTTTGAAATCAAAGTGTTGATCCTCCTCTGCTCTGCGGTGAGGTGAGGTGAGTGTGACTCATGTGTTTCTGTTTGTATTCCCTCAGGTATAGTTGGCAGTAATAAAACCCTGCTGAAGTACATGACCACAGCCATCTTCCTCTACATTGCCATCCTCCTTCCCGCCATCGCTTTCGGCTCCCTGAATGACGAGAGCACCCGTGGCGAGATAGGTACGAGCACATACTTGATGTTGACGGGAAGGACACTTCACAGGGGCCTGAATGTCTTTTCACTTCAGAGGTTTCTGAGAATTATGTTTTTACAGTAAAGACATAAAACAAAGAAAACAAGCCAAATTAAGGCCATTACAAGGGATGTAGCAGTACCTCACATGATAGAAATCTGTATTGTACCGTATTGTATCATATAGTATCGTATCGTATTGTGTCGTATCGTATCGTATTGTATTGTACCGTATTGTATTGTATCGTATTGTATCGTATTGTATTGTATCGTATTGTATCGTATTGTATCGTATCGTATTGTATCGTATCTGGTCGTATCGTATCGTATCGTATCGTATTGTACCGTATTGTATTGTATCGTATCGTATTGTACCGTATTGTATTGTATCGTATCGTATTGTACCGTATTGTATTGTATCGTATCTTGTCGTATCGTATCGTATCGTATTGTATCGTATTGTATCGTATCGTATTGTATTTTATCGTATTGTATCGTATCGTATTGTATCGTATCGTATCGTATTGTATCGTATTGTATTGTATTGTATCGTATCGTATCGTATTGTATCGTATCGTATTGTATCGTATCGTATTATATCGTATCGTATTGCACCATATTGTATCGTATTGTATTGTATTGTATTGTATCGTATCGTATCGTATCGTATCGTATTGTATCGTATCGTATTGTACCATATTGTATCGTATTGTATCGTATCGTATTGTATCGTATCGTATTATATCGTATCGTATTGCACCATATTGTATCGTATTGTATTGTATCGTATCGTATCGTATCGTATCGTATTGTATCGTATCGTATTGTACCATATTGTATCGTATTGTATTGTATCGTATCGTATCGTATTGTATCGTATTGTATCGAATCGTATCGTATCGTATTGTATCGTATCGTATTATATCGTATCGTATTGCACCATATTGTATCGTATTGTATTGTATTGTATTGTATCGTATCGTATCGTATCGTATCGTATCGAATCGTATCGTATCGTATTGTATTGTATCGTATCGTATCGTATCGTATTGTATTGTATCGTATCGTATCGTATCGTATCGTATTGTATCGTATTGTATCGTATCGTATCGTATCCTGTTATATCGTATCATATCGTGTATTGCTACATCCCTAGCTGTTACAGTTTTGAAATAATGTTGAGTTGATACATTATTAAGACCAAAGTTGACCTTTGACCTGAGGCCTTACTGTATATTCTTCACAGTTTGATCCTTCAAGTCGAGTTGACCTAAAGAAACAAAACACTGACACAAAGTTTTTATAATTTTTGCCTTCCCAGGCAAACTGAAGAAAACAATCTATAAACCTTGATACAAACACTTCCTCCTGGCTGTCTCACAGCTCAGCTTCTTATACAAAATGTTGACTCTGCTCCTCCACGTCCCACTTTTTATACGCCGGTTTCTAACTTTGTCTGTATGTGCATTGGCCTTATATAGATTGGCTTCTCTAAAAACAGCTGCATACTTCTGCCAGTGGCATGCCCAATGAAAGTGTCAAAAACACACAAACAAAGTCTAACACAGAGGCTTTAAAACTTTATTTATACAGCACTTTTAAAACAGAATTTAAAACATGTTTTCATGGAGAAGAAAGAGAGACAGATGGAAAACTAACAAGAAGAAATGAGTGAATAATAAAAGCTTGAGACTACAAACAGACTTTAATAACTCTTTTTAAGATGTGGACTAGTTTGTTTTTCTAAGAGTGGTGGGGTTTGAGAGAAGTGAGGCAACTGTAGCAACAACATGCTTAAAACCTTTAAAGTAAAGGTTAAATGAGGGTGAGAATCAAAGATCTCAGAACCTTCATGTATAGGTGATGAATCTGAAATGTGTCTGAAGAATTGAAGCTTCAAATTAGGGTTAAAGAAAAGGTTTTGCATCATATTATCTCCAGTTTTTCTCCAGCTCCTCAAAAGACCCCGAGCAGACGCTCGTGCAAATTAATTGGAACCCATCAGAACTTCCTCCTGAGTTTTCTCTGTGTGTGTCCTCTCTGCCCAGATGTTCGCAAGACCATCATCGGCCAAAGCATCGGCGGGGTCATCTACTCGCTGTTCGCCGGCTCTCCTCTAGTCATCCCTCTAACCACGGCTCCGCTCGCCATTTTCATCAGCGGTAGGTTTCCCCCCTTTTTCTTCTGCAGCTCAGTTCAGTCAAAATACACTTATCTCCTCACAGTCTCTGCCGACGGGCGATTTTGAAAAAGGAGGCTGGGGTTGGGTGGAGTGCTAAGAAGATTACGTCAAAAATCAAGAGGAGGCACCCGACCGTGCAGAACAGCAGCTGCAAACTGTGGCGTCCTCATCTGCTCTCTTTCACCAGAAAACACCAGTGGAGCCGTTTAGCTGTTTGTTCACATGTATGCCCCCTAATGTGTGCTCCTTGTGCAGCAGAACAAAATGCATATCCTCAAAAACATGCATAATAATTCATCCAGGGTAAAGCAGCACATTGCATAAAAACATGTCAGCTTTATTTTCACTTCAAGGAGACAACAGCACAGAAACTCTTGTCTGCTACATTACCAAACATTGTTTTTTTGAGCTGGTAGGAATGTAAACGATCTTGAACGCTGGAAGCTGCAGAGTCAGGCAGTGATGAGGAAAAACATTCACCTCAGTGCCAAGATGTAGTTTTAATACCAAGGCTGTTTGCTGGATTTGTGGTGTGATGATCTTTAAAGTAAATAGGTCAGTATTGGGCTGAGCACATTCTCATGGGGATAATTGTAGGACATTTCTAACAGCCCGTCTGAGCAGAACAATAGCCTGTTTGTAGAGTCCCAACTCATCTGTGCACAAATCTGCTCAAGATTACAACCAAATCGTTTTGGTTTTAACAAACTCATTACAATTCTTCTTTGGTCCTTTTATGTTTGAATGAAAGCATGTTTGTGTGGACTTGTTTGTCTCTCTTTCTGAGGACCCGCTGGTGTTTTTTGTGCCGCTCAGCGAGGACATTTGAGCTTAACTTCTTCAGTGGTCTGTTTCTGGGTCAGGACGTGGTTTTAAGTGAAAGATTAGAAATAATTTTGGGTTAGGAGTAAGGGAAAGGGTTGTGTTCGGCATGTTTGATGGTTAAAGTAAGGGACTGGGAAATGCAATATAAGAACGAGAGTCCCCTGAAAGATAGAAGCACGGGTCTGTGTGTGTGTTGTAAGTTGAATCTGTCAATTTTAATAATCTCTTGCTTGATGAAGAAGCAAAAATAATCTCTCTGTTATGTTTTTATGTAACAAAACTCTCAATAATGCTGTTCCTCATTAACCTTTCTTATATTTTATCCATTATCTATCAACCCCTTTTTTTTTGGACCATTTATTGTTTGTCTTTCTGAGTCTGTTCCTTCGGTACAACTGATTCACCTCTAAGGGAACACAAAGAACACTAAGCTTATATTTAATAAATCTTTATTTTATTGCATTACACTGTTTTTCTATCAATGCAAAACACAGCTAAGACGATAGCATCACTGAATAATAAGTAATTAGTTACTACTATTTCAAAAGTGACTGAATTTTATTGGCCATTAGCCAGCTTATTACCCAGTTACTAACTTAAAATACAAACAAGTTGTCAAAAAACATTGATGAAGAGGTTATTTTATTGATTTAAAGTGATTCATGTTTACAGTTTTCTCAGGATTATGCTAAAATATATTTTCCCCAATTATATTTAAGTTCCCTATTAAGAGCCAACCTTCAATTTAGTAAATTCCTGGTTTATTCCTGTTTATTCCCGTTAAGAAATTCCTGTTAATTCCCATAAATTCCCATAAATTCCTGTTGATTCTCATGGAAAGTTTCCAACTTTGAAAATTCCCAGGATTTTGCAACCCTAGTAATAATATAATATTTTATTGATTACTTTTAAAATTTTAATTGGACAGGCCCCAAACTATTTAAGCAACCCTTTAAGCCCCTATGTGCCTGGGTGGCCCCTCAGGCCTGTGGGTGCATCTCTTCTGGTTTGAATCAAGATCCCTCCTTAAAACAGAAGGTGACCAACCGGGCCTTTTCAATCAGAGCTCCAAGTTTGTGGAACTCCCTGCCACTGACAATTCGACAGTCCACAACCTTAACTGCCTTTAAATCCTCACTAAAAACATTTTTATATAAGAAGGCATTTCTCCACCCCTAATTCTTGAATTTGCTCTGCATCCAGATGTCCTGTTTTGCTTCTGTCTTTTTTCTCCCCCCTGTTTGCACCATTTTTTATGCTTTGTAATTTCTCTGCTTTTTTGTTGTGAAGCACTTTGTAACCTTGTTAAGAAAAATGCTATATAAATACAGTTTATTATTATTATTCTATATAATATAAAAGTAATTTGTTCCGAGGGAAAGTAACTTTAGCACAGCTTCTTTTTGCCTCAGTACTCTTATTAATGAACACATTATTTTGCTTCATTAGTTGTCTGAAAGCAGAAGACTCAACAGCTGATATGTGAAGCACGACTCCAACAACATTTCTTGCAATCAGTGAGTTTAGTCCAGGAGCTGGCGTTCATTTGAAATCAGTTGACTGTTTGGATGGAGCGGCTCGTCCTCGGTCTGTTGAGGAGGAGCCGCTCCAGGCTAGAGGAAGTGTGCTGTTTGGGTCGGTGCTTTATGTGATTAGAATTACAAGTCTTGGCTGTGGATAAAGTTTCCTCTCCTCCACTGTGTTCTTGTGTTTCACGGTGACTGTTTCTATGTTGCTATCCCTACAACATGTACGAAGAAGTTTTACGGTGAATGATCAAGGCTATTAACGGCTGCGTTTGCAAATGAGCTCATCCCGACTTCATGCAGACTTTGTACTTTGAGAATAGCAGGAATAAAAAGCCCACATAATTCTGCATAAACATATTAGGCCATTTGCATTCATATATATAGCATATCAGGACAATTTCAGGAACTTTCCAGGAGTGCAGTGCATGAGAGAGAGCGGTTCGGTATGCTAGTTTGGTCATGTTAAATGTAAATTGGCAAAAAATGCAAATAATGTGTCAGTGAGCAGGAGTCGAACACAAACAGTACATTGGTAATAAGGACAAGCCACGTCTCAGATGTTACAGGATCTGTGTTTATTATTATTCTTTATTTGTCTCATTCCTGACACCCTCGCAGTGATTAGAGGAATCTGCGACGACTACAACCTGGACTTCCCAGCTTTCTACGCCTGCATCGGTCTGTGGAACTGCCTCTTCCTCATCCTTGGAGGTATCTTCAATGTCAGCCTCCTCATGAAGCTCTTCAAAAGGTATTTCCCCGTGCACGTACGATTTTTAAATTGAACTCACTTTAATTGTTTTTTTTTTTTTCACGTCGGTGGAATCCAATTTATTGAAACATTTTCTTTTTATCTTTGGGCGTGCTGCTTCCTTCTCTGTCAGAAAGGAAATGTTTTAAATTGGGTGGTCACACCGGTGTCTGCCGCACAATCACTGCACTCGATGGAAATTCTGTCTGCTTTGTACAACAAACACGGTTTTATCAATTTGCGGTGTGACAGCTCCTGTGTGTTCATTTTCTTTCACCAATATTTTAAAAGTTAGCAGTAAGTTGGGTTAGAGCCCGGATTTATCACTAAGATAAGGTTTAGCTTTGAGCTCTTCTCATGTGAAACATTTTTAGTTTTGCACTTAACTTCAACAACCTTAAATTCCTTGTTTATTCCTTGTTTTTCCAGGTCGACGGAGGAGGTCATCGCCCTGTTTATTTCCATTGCATTTGTTGTAGACGCAGTGAAAGGCACAGTCAAAAGTAAGTTCATCTTACTTTATTTGTTTATTTATTTAACCTTTATTTAACCAGGTGAGTTAATTGAGAACCAATTCTCATTTGTAATAACGACCTGGGCAAGAAGGCAACACAGGTGGCATGACAATAAATAAAAGGCAAAACAAAAAACAGAGAGGACACACAGAGAGACCTAGAGACAGAACAATACATTACACAAATATGACAGGAGTGAACAACTTAAAAGCAATTTAAAAGCAAGTGCAGAGATGTTGAGTTATGGGGTGTAATACGTTTTTGAAAGTGGCGAGTGGAATGACAGAGGTCATCTTTAGGGATTGTTGCAGGTGATTCCAGTCATTTGCAGCGGAAAACTGGAAGGAGGTGCGACCAAAGGAGGTCCGGGCTTTGGGTGTGATGAGTTTGATTAGTGACTGTAGATATCACAGGGTTTTACCAATGAGGGATTTGTAAATGAATAGAAATCAGTGTGTTTGTCTGCAAGAGTGGAGTGAGGGCCAGCTCAGCTGAGAGGACAGGTGACAGTGGTGAGTGGTGAATGGGGCTCCAGTGACAAAACGGATAGCAGCGTGGTAAATGACATCCAGTTTGTGAAGGAGAGTGTTGGAAGCAGACCTGTTGGCTATGTCACCGTAATCAAGAATTGGGAGGACTGTCTTCTTAACCAGAAGCTGTTTAGCAGAGTGTGTGAAGGAGGATTTGTTGCGATAAAGAAAACCAATACGGGATTTGACCTTAGTGAGTAGTGTGTTTATGTGTGCTTCAAAGCTTACTGCTTTACCTCTTCTTTTTAACCACTCAACATCGCAGATGAATTCAACAAACCCTCCATTAAGTCCTTATATATTTTAAACACATGAATTAGTGATTGTATAAAAGTTAGAATTGTTACAATAACTCACACTATATATTGAAATGTCAATATTTAGTGTGTTGCAAGATCATCATTATTTTAAGTTCGTCCAATCAGTAGTCGCCTGTTTGGACTTTGAATCAACTTGTTTTCACACAATCTTCTAGTCACAAGTGCATTATATAGTTTTCTAATTGTACGGCTGTTTTAGTAGTTAAAGCTGTTCAACTTAATCAGTGCTTCTGTTTGGTGTAATTACTTGAGCTACTTCAAAATGTTTCCTTATTCCTAATGGCAACAGATGGAGTGCCCAGTGGGGTAGGCTTCCCCTGGTTACGTCTCACATAGCTCTAAGTGTTGTGATGATGCAACATATAAAAAAGGTTTATAATAGGCACTGGTATAAAAGGTTTGAACCATGTTCCTGCATGAAGACTTCCGTTGCTGTCAGAAATGTGCAGGTTCTGTGCAGACGTGTAGCTCCTTTTAGTACCATCTGTTTTCGCCATCCTGTTCCCTATGGTTGTTGAACTCAGCATAGCTTTGTTACTGTGAGGTACAGACAGATTGACTGATCATGACCAACTTACCTGGACTTGTGCCGCCCACCTTTGCTGGTCCCTTTTTCATCATATACTGAGGAGTCTTTCAATGAAACCAGCACTCCACAAGATTTATAATAATAATAATTTATAGGACTTATAAAGCTCTTTTCTGGGTACTCAAATACGCTTTACATTAAGTGGGAAAAATGAAAAAAATTTGAACAGGAAGGTCTTGAGGTGGTTTTTAAATGAGTAAAGAGAGTCTGAATTGTGGATGTGTGGAGGGGGAGAGAGTTCCAGAGAGTCGGGGCAGCGATGGTAAAGGCTCTGTCCCCCAAGGTGCGATGCTTGGTCTTGGTGATAGGGGACAGGAGATTGGCATGGAATGATCTGAGGCGGCGAGATGGGGAGTGGGGATTTATGTCATTAATAGTGAACCATCGTTTTCTTGGATTGCATGATTAATACCTAACGGGCTAACCTAAACCAAAAAACTGCCTCTCACTGAATTTGAGGCGAGTGTGTTAGCTGAACCGATGTTTAGGATGCAGCTTAATTTATAGATGTCTGTACTCCTCAACTCATATCTGAGTCTTAAAATAAATCCTTCAAGAAATCCAGAGTCTTTAAAAAACTCTATTTCAGGTGCATTATTTAGTTTATTATTAGGTTGTGCAGCTTACTAATTAAAATGGCTTTCCTGTAATGAAGTGCACCTCTGACTGATTTTTATTAAGTCTTTATAAATAATCATTTAGTGTGTTCAATGAAAACTTCAATTTTGATGGATCTCTTCAAATCCAGAGCTTTTTATTTTTGAGCAAATCATACTTTTGAAAAATTAGATTTTCCAGTTATAACTAACAGACCTAAAAATAGACCATAAATGAAAGAATAAAAACATCTCTGACAAACAATTTAATCTAATAAAAGCAGCCCCCCCTCCAGAGGTCAAACCCCTGATATGTAATTCTGTCTGGCCTAAAAATAACTCAGAGCCTTTTAGTTTCCAGTCAGTAAGACAGAATAAAAACAGTTCAGATGTTACTGTGTCAGCTGACCTCGTGGCGGAGAGACTGCACGGCCTGCAGCCGTATCACGCAACCCCTGCCTTTAACAGCACCTCAGCTTAGGATACCACAAAGTTTAATTTCCCAAAAATGAAGCGACGATAGCAGGAAGTCATTTCCCTGGAATGGGATGTTGTCCTGTTTGGGAGATTGCCGGTGCTGTAGTTCAATTTTCAGAAACCATTTGTAAAATTACGCTCCAAGCTCATACGCCATTACCATAACATTAACCTGTGTGGTTCTGTCGACTCTCTTCCTTTCATAATATTTTGGAGTAACATCAATGAATACATTGTGAGGGTGCTTCAAGCCTCCTGAACAACTTTGTTTGCTGCATCACTCTCTCCTGGTTTGATGAAAGAGCCTGCAGAGCGAGCGAGCGGTGTGCAGGTTGTGTTGAACGCCTCCCCGGCACTCCTGTAGACTTTGGACAAGGTTGTCATTATCCAAACACAAAGAAGCATCCTCCCTACCTTCAACTTGATGCAGGCCAAGGGTGCAGACGCCATTATGACTGGAGGCTTCCTTAAAGTGGAACAGGACCAACACAGAGGAAAAGTCACACACTCATCCGCTCTAAGATGACTGTAAACATTTTGATATTAGCTGAGCCTGAGCCAAAAAGAAGTGCTGTGTACCTCCAGTATTTTATGTTCAGGTTGATCAGGTTTTAGCTGAGGTGTTCCTCACTTTTATGATGTTATATCTCCTTCAGCTCTGCCTGCAGGCTTTACAGCTTTACTCCCTCCCTGTTTTGCCCCCTCTCCCCATAGTGCCTCCTTCACAGACTTAACCCGGTCACTGACCCCCCCCTAAATCAACGCTGAGGTCTGTCATCCTCAGGACTGAAACGCACACCCTCACTTTGAATTTAAATTGCACTATAGAAAAGTTTTTTGCACTGTTTTAAACTGTATTTTATTATTTTTATTAACTTGCTAGGGTCTGAGAGAGAAACCCAATTTCAAATCCTCAGTATGTCTAGTGCAATTTATTTGACAATAAAGAAGACTTTGAACTTTGAACTTTTTTACAGTCCTCGTCAAACATGTCCCACTTTTAATCTGTTTGACTCTTTTTCTCTGCAGCAGGACACAAACAGTTTTGAAGTCTAAAAATCTGCCTTCAGTCCTTCAAGTTCTTGTGAAATCTTTGCTTTAAAGTCTGTATTAAATAATTACCTGGCATGTTGTGAGTCTAACTGATCATCGTGTTTCTCATTTCAGTCTTTCACAGGTACTACCACTCCCCAACACTGGCTAATAGTAGCATGGAGGTCTTCCCTCAAAACGGAGACCTGATCGGGGGAAACCGGAGCGAGACGGCGGCTCGGTTTGCCGTCAGAGTTCTCCCCGAAACCCTCATCCAGTGCACTCGAGAGAGGCCCGTCCTCTGCCTCCTGCTGATGCTCGGGACACTGTGGATGGGCTACACCCTCTACCAGTTCAAAAGGAGGTACGTGCAGCACTGCAGCACTTGTGAGATAAATCACTGGAGGAGTTTGAATTGTGTTTGGATGGGAGCACTCCCGGCTGGGACGGAGACTGCTGAGTAGGGCCTTGACTCTGTAGATTGTCAGGAATGACAGAGCTTGCAGGAACTCTTCAGGCTTCCACAAAGCTCCCTTTTTTTCCTGTCCAAGCTTCTCCTCCAGCCTGTTATTCAATAAGCATTAATATTCTACTTCTGATTGCTCCCGGTAATCAAATCAACCTTAAAGCCGGATTCAATTGTGTAAGCAGAAGGCAGACCCAGGTACTTAAGCAGTGTCAGGATTGCAGCCATTGTCCTTGTCTTGTCCACAGTAATTGTATTCCTCTATTATATGTTTCTCTCCACTCAATCCCTCTTACTCTCCCTCCCTCCCTCCCTCCCTCTCTCTCTCTCTCTCCCTCTCTCCAGTCCGTTCCTGCATGCCAAAGTGAGGGAGGTGCTGTCGGACTGCGCCCTGCCGATCTCAGTGCTCCTGTTCTCCTTCATCGGCTCCTACCTTTTCAGCGACATTGAGCGTCAGTACCAATTGTTGCTTCATACACCTGAGTGCACACAACGTTTTTCATGCCTGATACAACTACTCAGTCTAACCATGACTCGCTTCTTACTGCTTTTTGCCACAGTGTCAACAAGCAGTAGTGAAATGTGCTCCCTGGTTTGCTATTCAGAATTAATAACCATGTGAAGCGGTTTGACCAATCAGAATCAAGTATTTAACACAGCCAGGTTATAGGAATATAGGAATTAGGCTCTTCATCTTCTTAGCATCAGAACACTGCAATATTTTCTTGCTGTAATATGGTCATGGCTTTATTATTAACACTACTCACTAGTTCTTTTTTTCTAATTTGAAATGTATTAGTTTTTACAAACACTCAAGTAAAGACACACAAAATAAATAAGACAGAAAATGGACAATATAAGATTTTTAAAATAATGATAATAAGTATAAAAAGGGCAAATTACTAAAAATAGTACCAAAAGAAATAGACAAAATTAAATGAAAATGACATAATGAAATAAAATAAAATCAGTTCATTAACAATAATGAAGAATTTAATAAATAATAATCATCATTTAAAAAGGGGAAAATAAAAGAATCACAAAACAAACAGACAAAAAAAGAATATAAGAAAATAAATTAATAAATTAATAAATTAAAATAATAATAATTATTATTATTAAAGGAGGGGGAAATACATTTAAAAAATCCCAAAACAAACCAACAAAAACATTAAATTAACAGATTATTTACAGCAAGAAACAGTGTGAATATCACAACTAGTCTAATGAGAGAAACATATTATACACATACCTATACACACACATTTATGCACACATAAGAACATGTACACATATTAAAGACAAAATAAATAAATACAATTAAAAGATACTCACTAGTGTAAATCATACACCCTGGATTTTAAAGGAGCAGTGACCAAAATATGAATTAGATATTAAACTTGAAAAGAGTTGTGCTTTTAATTGTTGCATTTGTACTCAAATGAAAATTAAACACAAGTGCAAATATGGCCGCTGCATTGGCTTTTGTACTGACAATAATCCTCACCTTGAGTAACTATCCTGCCTTGAAGTGCCATCTCCTTGTTTTTCACTTATATCACAAACATACTGAAGATATTCTGCATATTTATGTTGATCATATCAGTTTTTTATCATCTCAACTCTTTATAAATCTCATTATTTATATATAAGATGTACATAAATCTTAATAAACACTCAGATACCCATGAACCTTTGCTATCATTGCATAAGAGAGACAGAGTCAAAGCTGTGGAAAATTCATCCATTTGCATCTTTAGATCCTAAACTGAACAGACTGATTGTGTCTCTTAGAATTAAAATCTTAAGTTTCATGCTCACAACAGAATTTTAAATTCTGTGATCGGACGCTTCTTGAGGAAATATTTAAGGCTCCACATTTACTTCAATCTTTATTTTTTTGTGTGTGTTGTATTTTTATCATCACAACAAGCTCTGCTTCTCAACCGAACAATCTAAAAATCTGACTCACGTATGCTGGGTTTAAAGTAAGAAGATGTATGGTCTTTTAATTTGTAAGTACATTTGAGGCAACAGTGGTGCTTTTAATCTAAGCCCAGCATCTGTTGAAGTCAGAGTTTTAAACCATTAAATGCAGATACAAGGGGAAGTAATTGTACAGAAAGTGTCTGTAATCAGCTGTCTTGTTTCTGCAGAGCCGTCCTGCAGGGGTTTGTTTCCACTTTGAGGTTTTAGATTCTTCTGAAAGGCTTCAAATTATATCCAGTTTACATCTGAGACAGCCCGCCAGATTGTTCCTACTTAACGCAGAGTCTTTACTGTCTTTCAAGCTCCTGAATCAAGGCCCACTGCAAAACACTTTGTATATTTCAGTTTGTCTTCTCTATTGTCAAGCTTCATTTTAAATCTCCAGTCACTCTTGCCAAGGCTGCAGCTGTTCTGCAGGGGTTGACTCAGAAAACACAGACACCAGCGCCAAAACCCTCGAGTGAATTTCAATTTAAGTGCCCGGCCAATTTTCTGTTCTTTTACCTCCTGGGACAATAAGTCATAAGATAATAGAGCCATTATTGTATTGTCATTCCTTCCTAAATTTAACCAACCGCACTTAATTCAGCAGCATTAGGGAGGATAGAGTCTTAAATTAGACATCCGGCATTGAGAGACGATCCAGCCACTCTAAGAAAACAACTGTTGGTGTAAAAACATGAATCATCACAACATTTAAAGACATAATTATGTTAGTGAGGATGGAATCTACTACATAGTCGTGTGTTAGTCAAAAAGTCTTAATAAGATGGTATTCCTTTAACCAGTTAGTCCACCAGGGGCCCCATGAAGCCCTTGAAGCGGACAGCGTGGGCTCAGATATGTCATCCCCAGTTTCCTTCTCTCTCCACTGTCTTATCCTCCAAATGAAAGCCCACCAAAAATAATCTTTAAAACATTTCACCCACTGGTATTTACAACTTGGCTTAAATAAAGATGTAGTTAAGTAGGTCATGTCCTAAACTACAGTTGCATCACATGCACTGCAGTCAAAGTATCTGGACTAATCTCTAAGTAGCTATGAAGATGTTTTTCATAATCAGTTAATCTGCAGAGTCTTTCCTGGATAAAATCAATTTATCAAACACAGAAGCCATGGAAGAAACTGCTAAATGTGACCACTGACTGTATAAAGAGTTGGACGACACGCCTTCATCTTCTTGCATTTTAAAAAAGCAAAGCCAAAGAAGCGCCTAAATGGTTGCTGACACATTGGGATGGTGACATTTTGCAGCCAGGGGGATGCCAAAGCAGTAGCATCAATATTTAATTGCAGATAAAACAGGAAACATGTTTAAGGATGTGTATTTTGATTCTCTAGTTTGACCCATGTCCCATCTGTTTCAATGGAGGAGTTTGGCTTTACAGCATAAACTGCAGCTGGTCAATAAGAGGAGCTTTTTAAATGTTTTGACTCCACTTTCGAGGAGCAGTTGTGCCGTCCTTTTTTTTTTTGTTAAGTTATATTTCTGGGCGTTTTTGCCTTTCATGGACAAGACAGCTGAAGAGAGACAGGAAATGTGGGGAGTAGAGAGAAGGGGTGGACATGCAGCAAATATTTAAGGTCGGGTATCGAACCTGCAACCCCTGCAAAGAGGACTCTAGCCTCTGTTTATGGGGTGCGTTCTTAGACCACTGGGTCAACGGCGCCTTTGCAGTCCACTCTGTAACACAGTCTCAGAATTTGGCTGAGAAAACAGCGAATTTTAATCATCAAGAGGCGAGAATAGGCGTATGTTTGTTTGAAATATGCTGATATAGATGGAGTTACCATTTGCTGTCAGTCCACCTCATAACTGGTTCATTGATTCATCCCGTCAGCTCCAGGTTAATCTTCTTCTCCTTCTTCTTGGTTCAGTTCCGGTGTTCAAGGTTCACGACCGCCCCGTCTTCAACGTGGCTCCGTTCGAGCGTCTGTCTGCGATGAACGTCCTCAGCGCCATGGGCCTCGGCTTCCTCCTGGCCCTCCTCATCTTCATCGACCAGAACATTGTCGTCTCACTGACCAATGCTCCGGAGAACAGGTAGAGCCATGAGCTTGATTTACCCGCCATGTTGTGTGTGTTTTTTATCCCCTTGAACATGACTAAAGTAGAAATGACAGAAAGAAAGAGAAAACAGAAGAGAGGGTGACTCATCCTTTTGCCTTAACTGGCTTAAACTCTTTCTATGACTCTTCAAAAAAAAGCACCAAGGACCTTTGGGGATCCACTCATCCCACTTTTAGATCTGCTGAAACCAGATATTTGCCGGTCTGATAAGGAGAGAAGAGGAGCTGAGCCAGAAACTTGACATCTGAGTCAAACTGTCAGAGTAAGGGAGCTCTGAAGAAGCCTCAGAGCCAAAACACAATGTTGAGCTTTTACCCTGTTCTGATGAATTTGCATTGGACGGGCCAATATCGAGCCATCAGCCATTTACTCGTCCCAGAGTGGAGATCTATAATGACAGAATCCAAACCCTTTTCATCTAATCTGCATTTTGGACGGATATTAATTGGATCTAAGAGTCACCGGAGGGCAAAACAACAGCTGCCTTAGAAAAAGTTCAGTTAATCAAGAGTACTGATCTGTTCTACACTCTGTAGTGTTTATACTGTTATCATCATATTTGTTCAACACTCAGAATTCAACCTGACATTAAACTCAACTCATTTTTATTTATATAACACTTTTCATACATTCAAGCGTGCAGCTCAAAGTGCTTCACAAAAGAACAGAGACAAAAAAAACAGCAACAGAAAAAATGGGGAAAAGAGTGATATAAATACTTTATTTAAAATAAAATAATTATGATCAATGAAATAAAATAAAATCAGAGAAATGTCAGAAAAATAAGATAAAATCAATAAATTTAAATGAGTGAAATATCAGAAAAATAAAATAAAAAAGTAAAATAAAATCAGAGAAATATCAGAAAAAGAAAATAAAATAGAATCAGAGAAATATCAGAAAAAGAAAATAAATAAAATAAAACAAAATCAGAGAAATTTAAGAAAATATTAAATAAAATCATTAAAATAAAATCAGAGAAATATCAGAAAAAAAATAAAATCATTAAATAAAATCAGTGAAATATCAGAAAAATAAAATAAAAAAGTAAAATAAAATCAGAGAAATATCAGAAAAAGAAAATAAATAAAATAATACAAAATCAGAGAAAATTTTAAGAAAATATAGAATAAAATCATTAAAATAAAATCAGAGAAATATCAGAAAAAAAATAAAATCATTAAATAAAATCAGTGAAATATCAGAAAAATAAAATAAAAAAGTAAAATAAAATCAGAGAATTATCAGAAAAATAAAATAAATAAAATAAAACAAAATCAGAGAAATTTAAGAAAATATAAAATTCAATTAATTAAATCAAATCAGATAAATACCGAAAAAAAATTTAATCAGATAAATATCAGAAAAATGAAACAATGTAAAAATAAAAGATATCTAAAATATTACATAAGCTATGATAAAGAAAAGCAAGAGACCCCTGTTTGCTGTAAGGGCAATAAAAAGCTGATGACAGTTTTCCCTATTCAGCTCTCACTAATTAAGTGTCATTTGCCTAAGAGCAGAAGTTGTGGTATTTTATTTTACTTTATTTTTTCCTCTATTTTATAATTTTTTCCACTTGCGCACATTTTCTTTGAACCAATTCTTTGTTTTTCCCGTCAGAATTTCAAATGAAAATGTGTCATTGTATTTAGAATTCACGTAGACTTAGATATCTTTCAATATATATACCACTCAAACATTTTTGGATGTATGTGAAAAGAAAAATATCAAGAAAGGTCATTTTAAACACAAACAGAAGTATCTCTAAAGGAGAGTCACAGAGAAATCTCACCTTAAAGGGCAGCAACATTTGGGGTCTGACATGAGTGAGAGTGTGGATCCTCTCCAGTATGTTCAAGAATCTTAGAACAAAACAAGTATGGCAAACAAATGAAACAAAAACAAACACTTCAGAGGATGTTCTTGAAGCCGGCTCAGTCTCCCCCGAGGATTATGTTCCCGCCAATCACAGAACCCATCTGCAGTCGCTTCATGCAGTGAGCAACTTTTCAGGGCTTCCAGTGCAGCCAGGGGTCGGGGATAAAGGACTCTCAGCCACTACGTCCTTTTGCATGTGATGCTTCATTTACGGTCTGATTAACAACATAAGAAGTGAGGATGGAGTCGGTGTTGAGAAGCGTTAGCTGCACTTACATGCAGGTATCTGTTTAAATTGTCATTAAATTGCTGCTAATGGGTTCCAAGATTGCATTACACTTGCTCCATTATGCTCTCCACATGGACTGTTTTCCAGCCAATGCTCACTGAAATGATGATGGGCCAAACTTCTATCACTACTCAGAGTAACTAGTACACATCTGATACCAAAGTCTGGTCCTGCACCTTAAGAAGAGAATTGTAGCCTTTCCGGACATTATTGGGCAAGATGCAGTCAGAGTCAGAGTCCAGTCAATCAGACTCAAGTATTCTCAGATAGAAAAAGCCCAGTTATAGTTTAAAATAAGGCCCATGTGCAACAAAATACCAAACATAAGTGTTCTAAAATCACCGTCCAGCTAAAGGTAACATCTGTGTGAACCGTGGACGCTGCTCTGTAAGATTAAAGAGTCGATTACAGAGCTGCAGACTCACACCTGCTCTCACACTGCGTATTGATAGTTTTTAAGTGAACCTCTACCTGAACTCATATTCAAAGGCTCATTTACACACACACACACACACACACATTCACACACAGCAGCACTGCCCTCCCCACAGACCCGACTGCAGAGGCAGAGGGAAGGTGCACAGCAGTGATCCCTCACTAACATGAGCAGAGAAAATGTTTGTCGGCACGGTAAAGGTCGCAGTCATCCTTTTTCTGTAACGCTACTGTAATGTCACGCTCGGCTTATGATGTCATCACCGCTGACATATCGGTCCACGATTGAGAACATGAAGGATGGCACGAACACGGAGGTGAATTTGAGTCTCATGTTGAACAAGTTGAAATAGTGAAAACATACGAGTGAGTTTATTCAGTTTGTGATGAAGGGCAGAGCGAACCTGAGGAGCATGATGCCCTTTGTTTGTGCCCATGTGTGTGTGTGTGTTGCTGCTGTCACATGTGTGTGTGTGTGTGTGTGTGTGTGCTCACCTCTAAACACTAGGGGAGAACGGGGTTGGTTGTCACACTTTTTACTGTTTCAATAGTCATTCCTACATTAAATTAAAGCTTAAGGTGTTTGCTTGAAATGTGTATCCCTGTCATTTTCCAACTCATTGTAACAAAGAGGCAATTAACTATCACACACTATGGGGTTGGTTGTCACACACTATGGGGTTGGTTGTCACACACTATGGGGTTGGTTGTCACACACTATGGGGTTGGTTGTCACACACTATGGGGTTGGTGGTCACACTATGGGGTTGGTTGTCACACACTATGGGGTTGGTTGTCACACACTATGGGGTTAGTTGTCACACACTATGGGGATGGTTGTCACACTATGGGGATGGTTGTCACACACTATGGGGATGGTTGCCACACACTATGGGGTTTGTTGTCACACTATGGGGTTAGTTGTCACACACTATGGGGATGGTTGCCACACACTATGGGGTTGGTTGTCACACTATGGGGTTAGTTGTCACACACTATGGGGATGGTTGTCACACTATGGGGATGGTTGTCACACTATGGGGTTGGTTGTCACACACTATGGGGATGGTTGTCACACACTATGGGGATGGTTGTCACACACTATGGGGATGGTTGTCACACACTATGGGGATGGTTGTCACACACTATGGGGTTGGTTGTCACACACTATGGGGATGGTTGTCACACTATGGGGTTAGTTGTCACACACTATGGGGTTAGTTGTCACACACTATGGGGATGGTTGTCACACTATGGGGTTGGTTGTCACACACTATGGGGTTAGTTGTCACACACTATGGGGTTGGTTGTCACACACTATGGGGTTGGTTGTCACAATGGTATTTCAATGGGAAAAATCTTTTAAAGAAGGCAAGTTTAATTAAATCTGAAAGTTTAATTGCACTGACAAGTGATAGGCCTTCATAACTTAATGCATTTTAACATAAAATGAGGACCATGAACAGGAAACACATCTTTAGGGCAGCCTATATAACAACATACAGAACAAAAGAAACAGGCCGAACAATAACGGCCTACTCAACTAGGCTACATGCAGTCACTGTCTGAGTTACAGTGATGGCAAATGCAGGGTCTGCGCACTCCAACTCATTCCACCATGCATGATTTTGCCAACATAGGGGTTGGTTGTTACATGTGACAACCAACCCCAAAGAGAATGTGACGACCAACCTCGACTGGATTTTTTTGCTAGCATCAAAGCTAACAACCATCTAACAACTATTTAGCTAGCTAATAAAAATCTAAACTATAGCTTTCCCCTCACACTTTGTAAGGGTAACACTTGTTTTGTTATAAACCCATCGTTTAAAAACCTAGAAGAAAAATACTGAGGAGCTGAATATTTACAATTTGACATGAAAAACACAAAAAGTCCTCTCACCTCAAGTTCAGCTGTCTTACTCCAGAGAAGACTATGTTGGTGAGCTCTGATGATCCTAATTCTGGAAATGTCCATACCCCAATTTGAGAGACAGCGCCCTCTTGTGGTGAGATATAACAAATGTGTCAACCAACCCGTGTGACAACCAACCCCGTTCTCCCCTACTGCATGCAAATTCTCCTTTTCCATCCATGTGTGTTTAAAATAATGTTTGTTTTGTCTGGTTGATGTGAGTCTTTGTGTTGTCGCCGTTCTGCCACAGAGTGTAACGGTTGCGTTGCTCCTCAGGTTGCTGAAGGGCACGGCGTATCACTGGGACCTGATGCTCTCCGGGCTCATTAACATACTGATGTCGGTGCTGGGGTTGCCCTGGATGCACGCAGCCTTCCCCCACTCCACCCTCCATGTGCGCCAGCTGGCTTTTGTGGAGCAGCGCGTGGAGGGGGGGCACCTCTACGAGACGTGAGTTTACCCGCCTTCTCATCGCCGGTGCTAATCAGACGCTCAATTAAAGGTCGTCTTCAGAGCACGCAGCGACTGTAATTTTGTGTTGCAGGCTACTGTATCCTGCGCTTCCCTGATTGCATGATTACTATGTAATTAACCATTTTCTCTCTGGGTGAAGGAGGTAAGGGAGTTTTTAAGAGACGAGAGGATGAGGTTCATCATTCCTCCCACATGGATACTTGCTAAAGCTATAGTTAGCATGCACTCAGGATTTCTTTAGTAATCAGGAGTGATACGTACGGCATAGGGTGCAATCATCCATAAGGAAGAGGAGGAGATCTGATTAGACATATTAAAAGTAGGAAAACATGTAATTACAAACTAATTGTATATGAAGAAGTTATCACAAGCAGCAGGTCACAACCTTTTTAATGTGTCAATGTTTAAAGAAGAAGTGGGGTCCTTTGTGCAGCAGGAGGAAACCCCGCACAGTGCTTCAGTGAGAGATTAGACAAAGATGAAAGAGGCGTTGAGAGTGAGACCAACATGAAGATGAATAAATGAAAGTCTCATGAAGGCGAGTTTTAAAAGATGCTTTTTGAGTGTGAGCCCAAAGGGAGAGAGACCAGAAGTTTACCTCCTTCAGTTGGAGAGTTGTGAAGCTTTCAGGCAGAGAGGTTGTTTTTATTAGATTTTTACAAGTGTGAAGAAGTATATCTGTTCAAATAAAGACAGAGTATAGGAAGAATAGTTCATAAAGTTCATTATTGATGAGGTTCTGCTAGCTTTGAACTTCTGTTCTAAAGGCGTGAAGCAGCATTTCGCAGAACATGCTTGGTAGAAATGGAATATCATCTTCATATGTATGTTTAATCACCTGTTGATCAAGAGTGAGATTTTGTTTCAATAAAGGAGCAGTCCCCCTCCAGGCTCAGATAGTTTGTACCATAGACTGTATAAATAATGGACATAGTATCCGTGACGTCACCCATATGTTTCTGAAGTGCTGTTTTGAGGCCAATCGGCGGCGGCGGCAGCCATATTGCTGCTGTCGTCTTGGTATGTAAAGAGGCGGGCTTTGAGCCTCCTCGCCAACAGCTACAGTGTTCCCTCCTGTCAATCAAGTCAGCTGTGCCTCTCATTGGAAGACTGGTAATCTCAATATCATTGAAATTCGAGAAATGATCCAGACTACACTTGTCTATTTCTGCTGTAA